>NW_024386920.1:3706762-4306762 GCF_900408965.1 Simochromis diagramma | reverse complement strand
TGAGAGTGTTAAGGGCATCCTGAGCAGCAAGCAGGGCTGGCTCGGCTTTAGCTAAGTCTTCTTCACAGTCTCTCTGTTTGCCGCTGACTACCACAGCAATGGCAGCAACTTTTTCTTCTTCTTCATCAGCCACCGCCTTCTCTTTGGACACCTTCTCAGTTTCTATCCCAACCTCCTGGGGCCAGCACACAGAATTTATTGCTAGGTTAACATGTAAAGTGGCTTAATAAACACAACTACTCTTTAATTAAGCAAAACTGGTATTTTAAACTGTAAAAAGACAAATCAAAATTCCAAGGTATAAGACTGAGAACAAAGAATGCTCCGAGAAACAAAATGCAGGCGTTTTTTCTTCCGACTAATTTGACACTGAGGTTTAAGCCTAACTTTCTCTGAATATCTAATATTTTACTGAGCAGTTCCAGCCAAGACTAGAAATCCATCCGTAGATAGGGACGCTGCTTCTGATATGACAGCCTAGTGCTTAATTAAGATTTATTTAACATCATACTTCATTTCTTTAAGCACTGCCAGAGAAATATGCCCCAGAACACAGATACGTGTTTTGTTTTGTTTTTCTTGAGGTGCTGGTGTTATATATGTTCTTGCCTGTATAAGCTTGTCAGCATCCTCATTCTTCTGCTTGAGTTCCACTTCTTGAGCAGCCAGCTTGGCCTTGAGGTCATCCACCTATCAGAAGATGAGACACCGGAGAGCGGGAGGTCAGGAGGATTTGCCTGGATGAAGATCTGGATAAATGAGATCTTCAGCCAGTCAAATCCTTGTTCAATGGAGCAGTACAACAAATTTCTGACAGTAGTATATGCTAAGAGTTACAAAGAGATGAGTGCCTACCAGCAAATCTGTAGGCAAGAAACGAGATTTTTTAAGAATGAAATTGAACAGACCAGCATTTATATGGAGTTTCTCTATTCTTACTGACCACTGATCTCTGCATTGCTCTCTTCCACAGCGTGTCTTTGTCCTGTCTTCCTCCCCTCAACCCAAAGAGGTTTGTTCCTGTTAAAAGGGAGTTTTTCCTTCCTGCTGTCACCAAAGCACTGTGATTGTCTGGTTGTTGGGGTTTTCTCTGTTTTCTTTGTATTATTGTAGGATGTTGACCTTACAATATAAAGAGCCTTGAGGCAACTATTGTTTTCATTTCGCTCTCAATAAATTAAATTGAACTGAATAGTTTAAATCTGTGAGGAAAGCTTTTAGTATAGGCCTGTACAGGATTCGCACCCAATACTACAACCTGGCTGTGATTACAAATAGACAGAGTCACTGCGGTGAATACTGAAACACCTCTGACCTGCAGAGATATAAAATGTATCAACCACCATCAGCTTAATATCGCAAAGGTCCCCCCTCAGACCATCCAGTTATTGATCCATCCAGTTCACCAGCTTCAGCTTTTTTTAACGTTAAAATAGACATCCTAACATCACAAACATGATACTAGCATCAGTCTATTTCTCCAAAAAAGAGTCACTGCTCAGATGTTGAACTGTACATTTAATTAAAACATGAAACAGTCTCCAGTTTACATAAGTTGAAAGGAAAAAAGTAACACAAAGATTAAGATGAAGGGAACAATGACTTGAGCACAGAGGCGGGCTACTGACAATAATCTATTTCTGTTTTGTTAAATGGTCTTGCAATCAGTGTGCATATCATTAAGACTAATGAATCTGCCACTATCACCTAACTGAATCTCTCAAGTAGCTTTGAAGGACTGATCATTTTGTTTTGTCGTTTGCATCATTGTTGGATCTTCATTATTAATACGACTGCTGATTGAGCTCAAAAGCATCTCAACTGAAAGGTAAACATCTCAGTTCTTCAAGGCAATAAATATGATTCTGTGTCTTATGAGAGTCAAAAAAATACGCTTCATAAGGGACACTAAACATTTGCAGATACTATTTTGTGCCCTATAGGATTGTGCCATGGGTCATGCATGTGACCTTTTACCATTACTGTAAAAAAAATGTAACCTGTCCAAGCAGATAAAGGGAGAAATAAGAGATGAACGGCATGCATAGTTTGAAAATATAAAAGCTTTAGGACTGGAGCTGCTATCAGCGCGCACACACACACACACACACACACACACACATAAATGAATAGACCAAAGACGATCATAAAGAGAAATTAAAGCTGTTACAAACTCCTCATAACTCCCTGACAACTAGGGCTCTACATTAACGTCCGACTCCATCAAAACATTGCACTGGGGAAATAAAAACAGACTGTTTTTCATGCTTGTCTTTCAGCTAATTAACAAACAGAAAAATCAGGCCTGAGGGAAGACGGCCCTTTTGGGTTGCGACAATTCTGTATAAAATATGCAGTTGAACATTAGACGAGCACCAAGTGAGCCATCAACATGATGAATAGGTGGGGTGGGGGTTGGGCAAAAGAGGGAGGGTGGGAAGAGGGAGAGGGGCAAAAAGGGACAAACTAATTGGTGAAAGACAAGCGTGATATTCAATATATCTGCGCTGCTTCGGTGTTTATGTACTGCTGATAGAAATCCAAGTAGGAAAAACATGCCTCTGTGCCCCTGACTGTCTGTATAAAACAGCCCACTCTCACTCCCTGCAGCTGGAAATGTAAATTGGAACAACCATTTCTTAAGGCGAGAGAAAATTCAATACAAAACCAAAAGACTATACCCATTCATTCAAATGCGATGGCTTATGGACTCAAAACACACGTTTAAATTCAACAGAGTTTGGGATTCCAGTGTTTGCTTACATTGCCGTGTGGACTAAGTATAGCTTCATTCATGCAACAAAAAGACATCTGGCCGTTTGTGTGTTAAGGGAACGGGGTGTCTAATGTTTCCAGTTATTATCCATATAAGAGAAAACCCTCCCGTTTCTTTTCCCCAGTGCAAATAGCTGTCAGGAGTTAGCCTCTTTTGGTAGGAGCTAAGTTTAGAGCGATTACATGAAACACCTCCACACTGATTTGAACAGGAGAATTACTGCAAAGACGTACTTATTGCTACAGCAGTGATTAGTCATACTACACCTTTTATTTTTCATTCTGCTGTTATTACTAAATTGACCACTATTTCTCTAACTATACACCTACTTATCTATCTGTACTACTGCTTGTACTACTAATGGTCTTGCAGGAACTATATGATGCTACTCTATATGGTCACTGTATCAGAATATTGATTAAATTCTTCAACACGAGAGACTGTATGCTGGCTTCCAGACCAATACAGATGGTCTGTATGTAGACTAGTAAATATTAAAAAAGGGTGAACTTGAATGCTATCATGCAATTAGAACGTAACAGATTAGGATAAATTACCTATTGTCATAAATACTGGCCGTCGTGTATACCACAAGTCATTTAGTTGTTCCCAAGGAATGCTCTGGCCCCTTATTAGTAAGCGAGACAAAATAAATTAATGTCTTTAATCTACTTTAGCAAAACCTACTATTACAGCTGCTAATGTATCAGAACTACTACTTCCTACTGCAACTCGTACACATTCTAGTAATACTTCTACAACTGCTTCTACCAGAACTCAAAGTACATCTACTACTTGTATTAGTACTACTTATACTAGAAGTAGTACTACAGTTAGCATGCAATATTACTTCAGCTGGTAGTGCCACAGCACATGCACAAATATGTCACAATGCAAACTAACCAAAGGTAGAAATCCACCTCTGTAAAACTGAAGAGGGAAAAAAAACATGAAACTAATGTGTTCTCTGGGGAGCAGATGACTCATACACACACACATACCCATATACTGTACACACACACACACACACACAGACAAAGATCCCTTGCTTGAACCCTTCCGGTCGTTGTTTATCATGACCACCGCAGCCCCTGGTGAGCCACAGTTTCCCTTGCACAGAATGTTAAATAACAGTACTTATAATAGGGCAGCCATCATTGTGAATGCACTAACAAATACAGGGTGCACTAATGGTGGCTTGCTGCTGTAAAGGGTATGCTCTCTAATTAGAAGGCTCCTCAATTATCATACACCCCCCCCCCGTATATTTCATATATGTGTCTGTGTGGCTGCGTGTGTGCATACACGTGTGTGTGCTAGTCTGTTCCTACAGTAAATGGGAGACGGGAAACAAAACTTCGCTCTGCAGCTTTCAACACTAACGTCACTTGTTTATGGGGTGTTTATGTATGTGTGATCTTGTGCGGGTGGAAATGTGTGGGCCTGTTTATGCAAAGCACTGGAGATGCATGGTATGTAACAGTGACACTGTGTGTGCAGGGCTGTGTGTGTATGTGAGGCTTTGCTTTTACTCAACAGGTTTAGTATACCCACTATCATTAGGGCTGCCTCACACGCAGACTTTCTGTTGCATTATTCATATTCCATATTGCTCTTCTGAAAAGGTTTAGAGATGGGAAACATTTAAACAAATTGATCCAGGTGTATGTATTAAAGAGGGAAACATTAAATGATTCGGATAAACATTTTGTAATACAAATGAAAAAACAAAAATTAGCCATGTATTTGTCTGCTCTACCTACGGTTTAGTAAGATTAACAGGCTGTCTATGGCACACAGAACAAATGGCCACAGTAGCAGTCTAAATCCACTGCTGTTACTAATACAACTTAACTATTACTACCATTAATACTGCCTTTACTCTTGCCACCACTATGTTAATTATATATATCACTTCTACTACTGCTAACCCTAGCTCTTTATAATTGATGTCACACTATTGAGCATTTGTAAGGTATTAGCAAGTGCTTAACTAATCATACACCTTAGTATGTCATTCATAAATACAGATATGTTTATCCATCTGTTACTGTTACACCATGTACAGCTATCGCTTCAACTACATCCCTGCTAGTAAAAATCATATATCTGTATTTATTATAATGTCATACCCATAATGAGAAAGCACTACTTCTTCAATTGTCATTGCTAATATTATAAATGCTAGCTCTACTACCTCTGTGCTACTGTGACATCCAAGTTAATGAAGTCTAATTAAAAGGCCTTAAAGTCAGCATTGACCCTGTCACTATGTTAGAGCCACTCCATATACTTGGCATCTGGCTTAAAAAAGCTAAATGTGAAACTTAAGGATACAGCACACTAATTAGTTGGCAACTTGTCCATCATGAGGAATTAGCCATTAAATTATCCTGTTTTATTCTCTTGTCTGACTCCTGATTCAATAACTAGAACTTCATGTTGCATTCAGTAAACAATTTTATGATGAGTTCATAGACTTAATCACTCGAATCAAGTCTTACTGAGGTCACAGAGGAAAAGATTCAAGAGTCATTTTCCCATATACTACAAAATTAAAAGTCCTTACGCAGCCACATGAGCCTTTATTTCATTATATATTTATTTAACAAGGGCAACGAATGTTAGTGAATATCAACATACCAAAAATATTAGGTCTGCAGGGATAAGTGATGGATGGAGGAAATTTTATTTTAGTCACATAAATCCTAAACAGGGAGGAGTAAAGAAGTCAGACTAGATCACTAGCCAGTTGGAAAATATAAGAAAATAAGATGTATTTAATTTTATGGGCTTCTGGACAATTTACTGAATGGTGGAAATAAGTGCAATGATGCAGTTGCAGGGTTTGCAATGCCCCACAATCCACAATGATGTAACTAGTTCACTTAAGTAATAACCAACATTCTACCAAGGTCAGCGCAAATTAGAGAGTCAAAAATCTGCAGACCCATTGAGGGAGCGGGAAGGAGAGAGTGGAATCGCTACTAACCAAAATAATCTAGTGTAAGGCAACTCTCTCTGAGAGTGCACAGTGCATAGGGTTCTGAGGATTGAGAGTCAGGTGGAGTGCTGGATTTAGTCAAAGGAAAGCTGCACTATTACAAACTGTTCCACCCTGTGAACCTGAACAACAGCTGACCTGTATGATATGTAGAACAACGCCAAAGAGGATTATGAGTGATCACTGTTAATATGTTACTGTGCCACATTCACATTTTTTTGTAGCACACAGCAACATTCAGGCATAAATCGAACACACTTACAGATATTTATTAATAGATGAATTTTCCTAGACATTTCACTTTTAATCATTACAGATTCAACCTCAGAGACGTTGCCTGCCGTGTGCGCACTGCTGAGAAAAAGACAGCTCAAAGTTTTGGCCCTGCTCTCACAGATTTGCGCATACACAAAGTGCCAGTTACACTCATTCTGATAACATTTCCCCCTCTTAAAAAAGACAACCCTAGTAGCAACCATCACAGCCACCTTAGGCATAAGACATGCTTTTTTTGGAATTGGATTTTGCAACTTGCAGTAAATTCTGTGCTGCAAACTCTGTAAAACACATTTGCATGGCTCATGTGAATATCCTCCTGGAAGGGAAACTCTTACAACTACATATACCATAAGGCTAGCTGCAAAGATAATCCTGTCCACAACTTTCACTCACAAAATTGACATCTTAGGTAAATCCAGTAGTTTTTTTTAACACCAAAAGGTTTTGTACTGTCATAGTAAACCTTTCCCTAAATGCTCCTCCTTCTTTAGACTTGTAATGCAGAGGTGTGTTTCACAGGCTCTTATTGTTTAATTGACCTGAATAAAACAACAAGCTAAGAACAACTTGTGGTGGATTAGATGTATTTTGTAGTCCATCTTCTGCCTATTGTAGTTTCAACCCAGCAGACATCCAGAGTCACGCTGTTAAGGAGACTACTGCTAGGTTGCTCAGATTTTCAGTGCACCACTCTTCTCTTCTCCTAAGTACTTATCTATTTTCCTACCCACCTGTCTTTGACCCTGATGCCGTCTTTGATGAAGGAGATACTTTTGAAACATGTTCTGAGAGCTTCTTTCTGCCTGGCTTTCAAAGGTCAAATGGCATATTGGCCATTTTAGGTCAGAAATAATGCTTCACTTACAGCACAAACACTGTCATAGCTTTAACTATGACCCATGGAAGAAAAAAAAATGCTATAATAACAACAAAAACCAAGAAAATTAGAATAAAGCGTTAAAAAATGCTTAAGAGGCAGAGAAATGTTGAAGGCAAAAACAGAAACAAGCTCATATTTTCATACAGAAAAAACATAGTACAAGGCATAAAAGAGTATTTTAAATAGTTAACATGGAGTCTAGTGGTAACTATGAGCTATATTTGACAAAATAAAATATTCACAATATTAGTTAGTCAGAACATTGATTGTTTTTTAGAGACTGAATACTAAATTGTAACAAGAAGAGATGCACGACAAAACAAAAGAAGCCTCTTTGACTTTAACCTGGACCTTGAAGCAGCTAAATGGCCTTACCCACCAAAGCCCTTTTTAACAGCATAGAGCTGACTGATGAAATCTGGTGCCTTGTTATGTAAAGTCTCATATGTAATTAAAGATACTTTGACATGGATTCTCAAAAAAAAAATCACAAGTGCAGAGAAGTTATGATGATACTGATGTGGGAGCATCTGGTCGTTGTCAGTATCCAGGATGCACGAGTCTGCACAAACTAATGATGAGCTACAGCTCGGGCATGAAAGCAGTGCAATAAGGTATTGTTGACACACACACACAGACACACACCTATATAAGTGCGTGTGTCTGTGTGTGAGTAAGAGAGGGAGAGAGAGAAAGAGAATTTGGACTTTATTTTCCACATCTGCTGCAGTTGTGCCTTTAGCCTCTGGTACTTCTTTGTGCTCCTTCTTTATGATGCTACTGTTGGCTGGGGTTGTCACATTTATCCCACATTTACAGACTTCTGTTCCTTGTCAACCACCAACCAGATATAGGTTGGTGGTTGGTAGCTGGTGCACCTTGTCTGTCTGTGTAGCATCTCTGCACAGACAGCAACTTAGGCCCTGTCAGCTGTGGTACACTTTTGCATTATGGATCAGAGCCAGCGTATAGGAAGTGGCTGGAAGTCACTCCACTCCTAAATCTATATCAGTATCCACTCTTTGCATTGAGTTGGCTTAAGGGGTTTGAGGCCTATGCATAACAACAGTGGGGACAGTGCATCATTTTGGTATATGCCACACTTATGTGACTTATGTGATTGCTTTGGAGTGGTGCATTAATGCATTGGCTTTATACTGTGTTTATGTGGGGCATTGGGTTGTAGGCTTTCTTGTACTCAATCCAGCCTAGTGTTGGAGTCCTGGTGTACCATTCATAAAATACATGAAGCCACTATTGATTAATGACTTAGTCACAAGTCGTGAGCAAGTAAGTAAGGATATATTTGTTTAAATTCCTTTCTGGCTCAAATGTGGACCATAATTGTGGACCATAATTTACATAATTTAAGTCCAAATGTCCTGTTGTATTTAGTGAAGACTTTAAACTACCACTAGAGCCCATAAAGAAATCAGGAAAAGTGTCTACTCAGGTTAAAGAGCAAGGAAGTGTTTTTCTCACAGACTTCCATAGAACTGGATTTGTGAGCGGAGCAGCTGTTGGCCAGTAGAAAAAAGAAAGAATGCAGGTTTGAGACACTGGAACTGTGTCAGGCTGGAACAGTTTTGGTATCGATAGCTAATTTTCCCCTTTTATGACAAAGACTTAATTTTCAATGTACAGCTTTCTTGTAAATTTTATTAAACATTTTATATCTTTAACATTCTCAGCTTATCACAGTTTTATTGTTTAGAACTTTTCAATTTTATTTTAACTTTATTTTTTTCTTTTTCTTTACTATACAGTCACACTGTATCTTATTTTAATTGATGCTGCTTGGCCTGTTTTGATATGTGCATTGTGTATTTATTTAAAAAAACCTTTTTATATATATAGTCATGAAATGAACAAAAACAGTTTGCTTATTCTTTACTTTTGGAAAGTATTTTGTAATGCTGGTTTTCCCGACCAAAGTTTTCCAGTTTAATATTTCACTGTGCCTGCACCTTGACCTTGCATAATCCAGTAACTCCCCAGCGCTACCATCCTATCTAAATACAATCATATCTGGTTTTAAAAAAAGATGGCAAGAGCCAAAACTACCCGTCGAGACTTGAAAATGAAAGTGTGACCTTTATATACAGTTTATGACCTTGGTATCACCATCTGTTTCAAAATTTAAAATTGTTCTTTGCAGCATGATACACATAGTTCTAGTAAGAGTAACACGTCTAAATAATAAAAAGGTTGTTTTTTTTCTTTGCCTTTGTATAAATAAATATGTACTTGAAATCAGAGAGAAATGATAAAGAACACTTTGGATTGTTGTTCTAACTATTAGATACTCTATTTCCGTTAATATATGAAACAATCTATACAAAATGCTTACATTAAAGAGGCATTTTACAAGCTGATATCCAAGTTTAATAACACCATTTAGTAAATGAGGATTGTGGTAAGATTATTTGGTGAACTTGTGCTTCCAGTTTCTACATCACACTTTTGTAAGTTACCTTTTAAACCATATCAGCTTACATGTCACAGACCCCGTAATTCAGCACATGAACCTAAACCCCCCCTGAGTGTCAAACTGTGAACATGTCTCACTTCGCACAGTGAAGTTCAAACAGCTAGGTGAACACTGAGCAAAACACAGTGTAGATGAATACCTGAGCAGAGGTGCTGTTGAGCTTCTGGAGACCGTTCTCCAGCCGCTCCATCTTGTTGGTGAGGTCTTTGCTCTTCTGGCCCAGCAGACTGCGATACAGCTTGATCTGCTCCAGGAAAGACTTGGGCGTGGTGTAGTTGTAGCGCCGCTCATTGGCAAGGTACTCCTTCGACATTTGATTGACACTCATGTGGACATAAGCCATGAATTTACTGATCGACTCCTTCACTTGGGGCTGCGGGAATGAAAAGTCCTACAACTGTTTAGTTCCCATTAAAAGCAGATAACTGGGCAGATGTAGATATAGAGTAATATTTCTTGAGGCTCGGGCTTGGAATTTAATTTTCAGGGGCCTCTGGTACTCTTAAATGAATATCACATTCACTCTGTCATGGTGGTTGACATTTGAAATTATATCATCAGAGTGTGAAAATCATTTAGGTGAGTAGCTTCACCTCACTGTATTAGATTATGAACTGTTCTCACATTGATATTCTCAACCTCCTCCAGGAACCTGAAGCTGACCGACTCCAGAGCCTCCTGTGGCCACTCGTGGAACCAGTTGATTGCTGTGCAGTTGACTACTGCTGGGAACTTCCTGCTGCGAACCCTCAGTTTACTGCCAACTGGAGAAAAACACAAAGCCACCTGCAATACATGCACACACACATCCAAAGAGACAGACGGGCACACTGAGGTCAAATAGAATCGAGTGTCAAGTCAAACACAGTCGATCAAATTCATTTCGCTTCCTTCTGATTGGAGCCACAGTGAGCACTTCTGCTCAGACTTATCCTTCATGGTCAAGAGAGGGAGCGGAACACTGTGAATTAATTATCTGCAGTTCCATCATTAAACACACAAAGCCTCCAGCAAAGATGTGAATTAAACAATATGCTGAGCTGTGGGCTACGTCAGACTGATATTCACTGTTGGAAATGAACAGCTGGCTTGTTGAGAAGCTCAGCCAGATGTTCGATGCATTAGACAGAAGAAACAAACATGCAGGAGGCATGCCCAAAGACACTTCTGATTATAATTAACTCTGGAGAAAGAAAACACCACACATCTACCTCACAATCACTGTGATATTCTATTTTCTAGTAGAATATTGACTGATATTCTATTGACTGAGGATTTACTTACTGTAAAAGATGTCGTAATGCCACATCACTAAGTTAATTTAACTCACATCTTACAATGACAAACAGTTGCATCTACCATTCTGAGCAGGATTCACATAATAGTGAACATTGTGGCCCCTTTCTTTCTCCTCTTATTTACAGCAGCTCTTTATTCCCCACCCATCAGTTTTTCTGTTATTTTATCAGGGCACATTTATTTGATCTGAATTACTAAGAGTGTTGGGGAGTAACGGAATAATGTACCGCTGTTACGTATTTAAAATACAAAATATGAGTAACTGTATTCCATTACAGTTACCGTTTTAAAAGGTGGTATTCAGAATACAGTTACTCTCATTGAGTAACACAATGGAATACGTTACAAAATAAATTTTGGGGCATGAATTCTGTAATCTGTAGTGGAATACATTTTAAAAGTAACCTTCCCAACACTGATTACTAATGATGATGTCAACAGAAATAATAATTTTATATTTTCTTTTTTCAAGACTGCATGAAACATGGCTGTTCCACATCAGGCTGAACAGTCAGAGCCAGAGGAATAATACCAAAACTGTGTTTTTTGGCAAAAGTGGTGAAACAGCATCATTGTTTCCACCTTTAGCTTGAACAGTTTTCTTGCATATTTTGCAAAGTACCGTCCTTTTGTTGGAGGTTATTCAAATATCTCCCTTTTGAGATGCTTAATGTTCATCAGGGGATTAAGCAATATGGCATAAAAATGTAATGTAATTTGGCATGCCTCAGACTTTTCTTTGTGTTTCTGTTTCTTGAGGATGATTTCTTGACAGACATCCTTCTACTCAGAGCATTTCTGATGAGGCTTTGGGAACCCCTGAGATATGGCTGAGGTAAGTGTTTTGCTTATAGGTCTTTGCAAATCATCTTGTTGGTGGAAAAATACAATTTTATTCCAGTCAAACTGTGTTATTTTAACCATTTGTTGCAGATTTGATTAAAGAAATGGGAACACCTCATTTGTTTGTTTGATACTGCTAGTGACAAAGTGCCTAAAGACATAATTTAAAATTGGTTCTTTGCTAAGGTGTCTGTTATGTGTAGATGCAACACTGATTCATCATTGAAGTCTGGTGCCTTTTTTATGCTTAAATGAATAACGGTCAGTGTTACGTGGCTTATCAAATGATACAACCCCCAAACAAACACTGTAAATGGTCAGGTACAAGAACTGAACTGAAAATTGACACTTTGGCTCTCTGGAAGCAAAATATAAAGAACTGAGGGTGGACTCAAGACTTTTGCACAGTACTACATCAAAATATAATACAATGGTTAACATTAATAGAGGTAATGTGGTATGACATGGTCCAGTATGGGACCAAAACAGTCACAGTCACTTGGCACACAGTGGTATTAACCACTCAGCCGTATTACTGTCGATCCCAAAAACAAGGTTATGAGCCTATAAACGAGCATAATATTTGCTCTTTAAAACAGTAAGGGTAAAAAATAGTGTCGTATTCTGCACTGATACATCTGATTCTGATAAATCCTCTCTAGAGTCTGTGAGGTAGGAGAAGATATGCTCTGATTTTCAGTTCATAAATAAAATACACACTATTCAAAATACTTTCCTGCCACAAAGTATTTGTCACAACATTTATCATGCATGTAGTGTTGTGTGTTTGCAATAAAATAACTCTAAACTCTGGTACGTTGCAAAGTAGTTTCTGAACAGCAGACTGCTTAAAAATGCTCTCAGTTAAATTTTTGACCCAGAAATTCTTTCACTATTTTCTGTCTCAAACAGTAAAATACTATAATGACTTGGCCAAGAATAACTGGCAGACTGATCAAAATATTTGAATAAAGTCACACCTGCTACAAACAGGACAGCCACTATATATTTCAGCAAACATGGGCTTCAAGACAATCCAGAGCACGTCCTAGGCCTGCATCACTGGATACTGTGATATCATGCCATTACTTCCTTCTCCACATATTGTAAGCCTGGAACCACTGATCTAAAAGCATTTTAATCTGTGGCAGTGATAAAGTAATAATGCTGTTAGGTCTTCACTCAGCTCAGAGACACAGCCTCAGCAAATGTCACACAAACTCTATGAACAAGATTAGGTAATTCTTTGGGAAAACATCCTTTCTATTCAGACAATTTTGAGACACATAACTGCATAGTTAGAAATGCACTCTTGATATGTCTGTGCCCTTGGGATTGCCTTCTTTATTTATCCACTTGCCAACCCAGGGAGGCTTGAGCTGTTAGCGAGACAGAAGTGGAGGATGATGTGGGTGGTGGCGGTGGCGCATGCTTGTAATAATGACAGAATAAGCAATGCTTTGGAATCTGTCCCTCTCTAGGGGGAACAAAGCAGCTACGCGATGGTGAAATTAACTTCAGCTAAACGCCGGCTTTTCTGCCCGTGTCTGTGATTTATAACAACATCCCACACCTCCCATTGTACTCAAGTTCATCTGAAAATGTCAGTATAGAAAATTGTTTGGGAAGAGGCTTCATCCTAAAGCTGGATGTTTATCCAAGTATGAGGGGTTTCTTATTTAGGAATAGCAAATTAGAGTGTGAGGCGGCAAGTTATTGCTCTATTAAGAGCGGATGGAGATAAAATACAGATGCAGTTGTGTGGGAAAGATTAATGGAAAAGTTCCCCCTTGAAGAGAGCCCCTGAGAGCAACTTGATAATAACAAGTAAAATTCAAAATAGCAAAAAACACAGCTTTCACTCCTGTGCATGTCTAAGCGTCGGACTGCTTCACCTTGAGCTGTCGGCGAACCCGACTGATGAAGAACTTCCAGCAGTTTTCCTTCGTATCCATCAACCCAGAGCCACGGACCTCTGGCCGCACACTGCCAATGACGTTCTCCACCTCGTCATCTGGGAACAGGTCAGGGATCTCTCCTGAAATGAATAAAATAATTCACTCTGCTACCGGGAGACCACCAAGTGTGCAGACAGCAGTGATTGTGTGTGTGTGTGTATATATATATATATATATATATATATATATATATATATATATAATATATTTTTTTTTTTTTTTTTTTTTTTTTTTTTTTTTTTAAATTTGTGTCAGTGAGCTAAACTTATCCAAGAACTCTCAAGAAGTTTCTTATCTTGTTAGGATCTGAGCTGACACTGAGCAACGGCACTCTTATATCAAATCAGGGTCTGTTAATAGAGGTGGTGGCAGCAGGAGTTCAAACAGAGGACTTATGCTAATGCAGAGCGCTGCTCTAAGTCAGCCTCACAGAAGCAGAGATGAGCAAAGCAAGGGATGCATTTAGCAACGCATGTAGGAATTTTCAGTTCCTTAAATGCTTTTGGTCATTTTACTTGTTTTTATTTGACAACAAGAACCAGGTAACAACATTGTTCCATAAGCATCAAAGGTGTGTGTTTAAGGCATGGTATTTCACTACCCAGTTCCAAATACAGCCAGTCATATTCTGAAAGGTTAGCCAAAACATGACTAGGGCTCCCTAAAAAATGACTTCGCTGGACGAGTTCCAGAGTAAACTTTGCTCTTGATTTTTGGACGTCATGTTGTCGAATGTTCTTGCTACACAATGGAATGGCTTAAACGTGGAGTTAAATAATACATGTGAACCACTTTAGCTATGTAAGCTGCAGAAATGATTACAGAGATAATGGTGAATTATCTCCGTTCCTATTCCTGCTGGTTTGAAGAGATCATTATGAAGTAACCCGCTGAGAGCAGATCAAAGGGAGGGACTGTGACAACCTGCACCATGGAGGACATGTTTCTGACAGCGTAGCACTCTGCATTGAAAAATCTCCAATCATGTTTTCCGGCAGCTGATGACTTCATTGTATGATGAACTTCCATTATTATAGCTTTTACATTTAAAAACTTAAATATGCTTTCCCACATTCCTTTAATTATTCCAAGTTCACACGGACACTGTATGAGTATTTAATGCCAATGAAAAATGGAAGTAAGGGACCTGATGGGAGGGTTGGGTGGTTCCGTTGATGAGAGATTTCCTGCCTTTGTGCACGTATTGAGAAAACACTCGACCTCCAAAATTGAAATATTCAACTGGATCAGCGTTTTACTTCAAATACTGTAAATGACTACTACATTCCTGGGATGCACATACATTGCAGCACTGCCCCAGAAATGTTACTTTATTGTGTCTGGATCCCTTCTCCTCCCTATAACAGGTGGGCCAGTCTGAACAAAACATGAACATCATCACACACACAAGGCAATTATTAACATCTATATGTTTTTAAAAAGCCTTTCATATAAATTCTAATTCTTTGGATTTCCGTATATATTATATTAATTTCATCGTCCTCCCTGCAAATGCAGTGTCATGTTCTCCTTGGATTAAAGCCACATTAATTTTGTTTTAGACAGCTTTGATGAAATGAGTAAAAAGTATGTAGTATGTGTATCATAGTTTGTTCCTCTAATGCCTTCAATAAGCTCACAGTTGGCTGTAGCTCACTAGATAGAGGAGGCTAAACATAAGGCTGGTGGCTCAATCCCTGGCTACTCCAGGCTGTGTGCCAAAATATGCGAATATCGATCTGAGCATGCTGAACTGCTAGTTACTCTGGAGTGTTAGAAAGAAAGCACTTGGGTGTAGCAAAAAGTGGTTGTATTAATGGATGAATGATGCACCAAATAAAGCTATACACGAATCATTCTATTTCCCATTTAAGCTAAACCAGCTACTAACAGTATACTGGAGTAAAAACATGTAATTCCAGCTTGTGTTTGCTTATATTTGTTGCCATAAACATCAGAACACCAAACAAAGCGTTTCATGATAAACATGTAATGGTGTTGCCAGGTTCGGTCGTTCGCACTACTGTCCATGCACGCCTCACAAGCTGCTCTTTTATTCGTTTATATTATTGACAGTAAATAAATATATTTTGAAATATTGTGTCAGTAACGCACATATGACAGCACCCCGGGTAACTGTGTAGTTGTTCTTTTTGTTCTTTTCTTTTCAGGCAGGCAGCAGTGTTTCACTAAATAATGCATTGACATCTGCTGGCACACGCCTCATATCCTAAATATCTTCCTACTTAAAGTGATACGGTACACTCACAAAACTATTGCAAGCCAACATTAGCACAGATTGCTTTGCAGTAATTTTCTATTAACAGTAATTTCCATTCATTAGATTATTAAAATGCCCCGTTTAAATGTAGCTGTGAGTCTGAGCCTCCTCTGCAATTTTTCACAATAATGTGTTGGTAGCACATGAGTAATGGTGCCGAAAATGGCACCACAGTGATGTGTTGCTGTTGTGCAATGAAAGCATTTCTCTCTTGCTAAACATGACATGCAGTAATTAGCAAAACCTGCTGTTACCCGATGCCAGCAGATCGTTGACCAGAACGAGGAACTTCTCATCTGCCACTTGGGCATCAGTCATTAGGAACACAGTGCCAATATTCTTTACGCCAGCTTTCACGTAGAGGGACGCCAGGTCACTCTGGATGACAGGGAGAGTGAGAGGGTTGGAGTGGGAAAAGTGGCACCCATAATAAGATTTGTTATTTTGCAGCGATACATGCCCGAGTGCTTTAAATTTATATACTGTGAGGATTATGTTTAGCAAAAGTGTATGTACATAATAAACTTTGTTAGAATTTAAATGAAACATGCTTTTACAGGATGATATGTTTGTCAAGTACTCCTCTTCAAACCTTTAGGTCAGCGATACTGTAGCCTTTCCTCAAGGTGATCTGGAAGACCTCCAGATTGGAGATGAAAGCAGCCAGCCGGGTCAGACTCTGCTTGCCGCTGCCGCCCACTCCGACCAGCAGCACATTACCCCGTGGAGACTCCAGGATTCGGTTTATCCGGCAGCTTTATGTGGAGGAGCAGACAGCCAGGGGTGGGAGAGGTGTGGGGGAGGAATGAATGAAAGGGTGAGACAAGAGAGCCGGATAAAAATGTCTGACTCATACAACAAATAGCAGAAGACAAAAAGGTTTGTCTCCTGCTCTCTCTGTTCTAATACTAACTGTCACCACCGTCTACTCCAGACTGTTCCACTGACACGTACAGCAATGAAATATATCAAACATTACACTCAGCTGCACTGTGCTCCGGAGAATCTTTATGATTTTAGTAACACAAGACGTGTGCTGCTGTTGTCGATGAAATTACTTCATTATCGCTTCTGTTGCTCCGTTTGTGCCAAAAGACACTCACTTCAGCTGGCCTGGTAAATGTAATCTCTGACAGTTCAGTTGCTTCCTTTTCTTACACGTCTAATTATGATTCAGCAACTTTTCGAGCTTGCACGTCCACATTAGCAAGTCATAGATACATCTTCTGCTTCTATGCTTTCACTTCTAAGTTGTTTAATGTAAATTAAACTCAACTGACACACCGACTAAGATTTATTACACTTCAAACTGCATCTACTTCACCATGTCAATTTCCACTTTATCCATTTGCATCTTTTACATTACAGTTAAGTGCTTTAAGCTCTTACCTGTATATGTCGACTTAGTTGCTGAGAGTGCTTCAAATCACAGTTTAGCAGCTTTTGAAAGCTTTAGATTCAATTTTAACTCTCGTTGTGTAAAGCTCCCAACTTCTTGAACTGTGTTCGTCAACAGTGCGGCTTCGTTTTGCAGCTGCTGTCAGTTCTAAAACTTCACCCATTTTCACTTAAATCTCTTCAAATGCTTTTATCTTTTTCACTTTAAATGCTTTCCGTGTCAGTCCTGGGCTGGACATGACGATACTTTAGCTTTTCACATCTGACTTTTTCATGCTTTCACTTAACCTGACACCTGAGAGTCAGTTCTCTGATGCTGTAAACTCACTTAAGTGCTTCAATTTAGATCTTTTAAAATTCAAGTGAACTGAAATCTCTCCAATTAGCAACTCGGTTGCTTTTTTCTCTTTCACTTTAATTGCTTTCACTGCTTTGGCAGTTGTTTCCACGGTTCAAAAATCAAGTGACACTTTTCATATTCAGGTAAAAGTTTGACTACTTGCAGCTGCTAACTCAGCTGTTTTCAGTGATAGTACACAAACTGCTGACTCTACTTCCTGCAAGGCTTAACTTGAAAGTTTTCATCCTTTGAGATGCCATACTTCAACTCATCTACTTTTAGCTTCCACCTAAGATCCAATCAGTGCTTCAAACCTAATGTGAGTGCGTCCGGCTTACAGTTGCAGTGAATTTACAATTAGTTCCACATCTCATACCAAAAACAGATCAGATATGATATCACAGTTAGAGATTAACTATTTACAGTAGCTAAAGCCATAAATGTAAGAAAGCACACTTTTCTCTTTTCATTGGTTAACTTATCTATAAAATGATGAGAAACAGTTTCTGTATCTGTCTGACAGATAATCTTACTCCATGCTAACATTTCAGGACATAAATCTATGCTGGCTGATAACAGGTGTCAGACATTAGATAGACAAAAGAGCTGACCTTTACAGAACAAGAACTTTGTGGTGGCATTATGACATCACTTTGAAAAAGTGCATTGAATAAGCAGGCAGAACTCAATCTTTTGCTCGCACACATTTTCTAACCAGCCATCACCTCCTTTACTAAAAACTTGTCCACATTAGTTTTTAAGAATGTTATTTTAAATCCACTGAATATTGCCCAAGTATTGTTGTTCTTATATGTTGTTAATTATCCCACAAAAAGACCAAAATCAGTAAGATGTAGTCATGCTATTTTCCTCACTACGAACCCATTGATCACTAATTACTTTGTATACTGAATGTTAATCTATTTGCCTAGACTGCAAAGAACTTTGGGTCATCTGCTGTTAGTTTAGATGTGCCGTATAAATAAAAGTCTTATAATTACACATTTTAGAAGACTTTACGACGGGAAACTGGCAAAATAAAAAACAAAAAATAGGCTACAGAGGCCGGGGTGACATGCAGACTTCTTTTTTTAATTAAAATTTTTTATTGAAAAACGTTGAATCTCTTTAGCATTTATTTCATCTTCTTATCTACTCGGTGAAGTGGCTGCTGTTACTTCTCTAAATTCTTTTAGTCTTAAAGACTTCTTAGTTAAAGAAACTCTCCACAGAGGAGCAGCTCAGGAAGCTGCTGTTTTGGGGAAGAGAAAAGCAGCACATCCCGTTCTAATCAGTCTAATTCTACCCCCGGAGACCTGATTGAAGCTTCAATCAGTTTAGGTTTGTTTTCTTAACAAGGTGTTTAAATAAGGCATTTTTATTCAGTTTGAGATTTTAAACCAAATATAGAAGAAATATTAGCTACATGTTAATGTAACCAATCTGGATGTTATTTCTAGGAATAGAAAACGCTGATCAAACGTTCTGGACGACAGGAACTGTGGCACAGAGGACTGGTGTATTTGGCTATTTGTGGAATTTGTTGACTGTTTGTAAAAATCAACTTTAATGACGACTGAGTTTTTTGATTCTGAATCTTGCAACCAAAATACTTTTAGACTGAGCATCCAGTCTGGATTAAATTGTCATGATATATGCTATTTTTTATTTTTTCACAGATTCACCTGTCTCTATGTTTGACAGTCTATAAAATGGAAGCGGTAATCCTAAAATACCTTGGAAGCCAGCTGACTGTCTTGACAGACAATAAAAAAAAACAGATACATTTTTTTAACTCTATCTGTAGTCCTCCTCCTCCCCGGGGTTTCAAACTTCCACTCACATGTGAGCCATGGCGTCCTCAAACAGCACGAGGTTTAGGGTGGCGTTGACCTCATTGTAGCTATCCAGCACCTCCAGCAGAGTTTTACTTAGGCTGCTCCAGGACTCTACGGCCATGTATCTGGCCTCCCCCTGACCATGGGCAAAGTGGCAGTACAGGTTCATCTCTCTGGTCTGCTCCAGAGTCTCCTCCATGTCCTCAGGAGGCACACACGCAAACACACACACACATTTCAGCGATAAACATACATACAGACCCACACACTACCCCTGTCAGCATAACATTAGTGTTAAGCCTAAACAGTCTGGACAGGGACACAGCTGAATATCACAGCTGCGCAGAGGGTGACCTAGTTCATTTTCACTCTGGCAAGTGTTAGGCCCCAAACATTTGACTGGAAAGACTGTGTCTGTTCAGGATGCTGGTTTCCTCGGAAAACAAATAGCTGCAGTAGATGTGATGAATTAGACTATTTTTCTACTTTTTTGCAAGCTTACATATTTATCACGTTCAGCTGTAGTATATAAAGAGACTATAAAAGTCTCTAAACATTGTCTTGTTTGCATGTAAAAATATAGCAGTAAACCATGCTGCATATTGCTCTGTGGCACAGGGGCAAAATGTCATAAGTTTACCTTAGCTGCCAGCTGTGAAAACTATACATGAGCAGGGTTATTCTCTCCCTTCTCCTTCTGTGTGTGTATGTACACATACACTTGTCAGGTTCTTCATTGTGGGATGACTAGTGTGCATGTGATAGAGCTAGGGAGTGCAGTGAGGGAGCAGTGGACAGAAAACCATTAAAATGTTTTCCAATTTGCCAGGCTGACAGCATGGACATGACAGGCAGACCCCCACACCACACTGATTAATATTCTCCCCCAACATTCCTTTTTCTCCTCTCCTCGCTGTGTTGGCCACTGATGTCCAGGTCCAGACACAGAGCAGGCAGCCTAATGATCCCGCACTTCCCTCCCTCCCCAGCCTCCAGCCTCCCGCTCTTGTCTTCCTTCGCTGAACTTTGTAAAACTCTCACCTCATAGAACTTCTTTACTGTGTCTGCCTGCAGCCTATCAAAAAGCTGGAAGTCCTGCTCCTCCACCAGCTTGTCTCTGTAGACCCGGTTCGACTCATGCAGGTAGATTTTCAGCAGGTCTAGGGGGGCTTTCAGACACTCACCGGTACAGAAGAGAATGCCCTGAGCAGGGAAAGGAGGGAGGAAGGTTTCAAGTTTCATTCCGTTTATTCCACAACGAGGAGGGAAACACAGCACACTCACTGCAGGTAAATCAATGGATATTGAGTGGACAAGCTGTTAGGAGGTGTGTCAGATAAAACTAAGAAATATGGGATCACTTTTCTTTCAGCGTGTAGTCTCAAAGGTATTGCTGCGTGCAGAGATGGAAGAGTGACCAAAAAAAAAAAAATCAGGCACAGACTCCACACATCATTCCCACAGAGGCTTTAAACACAAATCTTATGCTCTGACCTACATTTTAATTGGATATCAGTCATTTATTATAAGTTTAATGCACTTTTTCAGATATGTGCTGGTTAACAAAGAATTTCAGATTTCATACATGACCTCCAAGGTATGACAGCAAAGAAGAATTTAATACAAGCCACACTGCAATCCAGCTCCACTCCAGCTCCTATTTAATGCAATACTGACCTGATCAGTGTTATGTCTGTTCTTATTGATACCAGCTCTGGAATGCACTGGAGGTCTTGCTTCTACTGTCTCCACTGCTGGGTTTCTAAGAAAGCACGTCTCAAGGAGAGGGAGTCGTGCTCAACAGAGCTAGAAACTAACTGCATATGGAAATTTTAGTCCTTTTTGACCATAATGGTACTAACTGAGCTATAATTACTGCCTTGCTGCAATTTACATATTTTACCTGTGCAGACACATATGCACACTGAAGACTTTGCAGGAAGTGTTAAGAGTCTTAAAAATAAAACTTTAGTAGATAAACTGAATATTTAATCCATTGCAGACACGAAAAAGTCAGGTTAAAATCAAAGAACCCCCCCCCCCCCCCACCTCAAAACTGGGGGGCATCAGTCTGATTCATCTTCTGTGGACTGTGAATATTTTGAGCAAAACCTGTGCCGATTCAACATGTAAATACAAAGCTATTTGATAAATGAAAATTTTGACAGGCTGATGAGTCAAGTAGCCAAGATTTCAAATAATGACATACGAATGAAGTGTTAGCCTAAAACTGAGCAATCAGATTGCTCTAAATGCTGAATCAGACAGCTTTTTTTCTATTCTTGGCTCTTTCTGATATCACTGAGGGGTATCATGCTATGATTATCTGGGGCATGTGTTTATGAGAGGCAGCCAATCACAAGAAAGTTAGCTTAGAGAGGAGGAAGAAAGCTTAAACTTCTTTAAGAGGCGATGAACTGAGAAGCTGCACGAAGGCAAGAAAACAAGGATTATTTTGAAATGTGAATCATGAAAAGCTACTCGAGGTCCAGGAATAAAAACATGGAGGAAATGGAAATGAGCAGAATTAGTCCCTATTAACAGTAAGCTGCGATGCATATCTGTTTTAAATTTTATGGCAATTGGAGACAACTAAAAATATAAACCCTATGGTGGTGTTTAAGGAAAAGTGAGAGCTTATTTCTGGCTATCATCAAGATTCATCTTCTTCTGAGTTTGGCCAGAAGCAGTAATTGCACTCAACAATATCTATAAAACAACTGAGCCAGCATGGCTGAACATGAATGTGTTTTTTTAATTTATTGTTTTTGTGGGTTTTTCTTTTCATCCCGTAGATTAAAACAAAAAAGTCACGACAATGAGCAGATGAGTGTTTGGTGGATGATTGATGATTAATGCATCTCTAGAGAAAGCCAGTGTGATGCGACGGCTTTCCCACGGGGACGCTGACGATGAAGCCAGGCGGATCTCGTAACAGTCTCACCGCGTCACATAACAGGTGCCGTATAGGATGAGAACAGGCTGGAGAGGCGCCCAGGCACTGTTTGTTCCCCTCTGCACAGCGTTACCCAGGAGGCAGCGGCAGAGGCAAGCAGATGCTGTGTGTTTCCAGCCCCAGAACTTATTCTAATCAACAGAATCATCTCCGGGGGTAAAGCCAGCTGAGTCTGATCTGACTCCATATCTGAGCCGGCTGAATGAGACAACTGGCTGCTAAATCCACTGTGTAATTGTGCAGATGGGAGGTGTGCTCTGGGTGTGGATGAGTGTTCTTAAGATGCAAACCTAGCCTGAGTAATGGACACCACTCCGGCTCTACCAAAGTTAAGACGTTTTCCACGAGAATGTGTGAATGATGTCATATTTTTGACTTTTAATAGATCCAGCCCTTTCTACTTCATTTCTTTGTTTAATGGTGTCAATCACGACTCCCCGCATTCATTGTGTACAAGTGTGCTTGAGCAAAACAAAACACCATATGGCACCTAACTCTATATAACAGTAATAATCACAGCCTTAGCTGTTAGCAGTATCACTTGAACAAACTGAGAGCAGACAGAACTTTGTTTTTCTTCTATCCAGCTGACTTTGGCATACTATCTCATCCTCCGTGCCCCTGATCTTTCATTGCTTTGTTCAACTCAGAGGAGAGGGATTAGAGAGCACTTGGTGTCGGCATGTATCTGTCTGTCGTTCTGTCTGCAGCAAGCTCGCTTTTCTCGTAGCCTGACAGCTGCTCCGAGCCCCAAACAATGCTTCCCTTGCTAACAAATGCACCCAGCTGACTATCTACAGAACATCATGCAGACATATTGTGTAGTCAGTACAGTTTGGCTTTGGTCTCTCTGCACCATCGTGTATTCTCTTTCTCTCCCTAGTCTCTGTCCTCCTCTTTCACTCCACATCCATCTTTCCCCCCGTCTCCTCCCTCGCCTCTCGAGCGTCGAGGAGCTCATTTAGGCTGACGTGGAGAAGACAAGCCCATGGATATGCCCGCTGGTCATGGCAGAGAACGAACGCTGGCAAACGGAGCTCTTTGACAATGCTCCCAGTCGGACGGCAAACTGTTTGTCTAGCCCTATTAGTGGAATTTGGCTACTGTACTTCACTTATAGTGCGTTTAATTTAACATCCGCAGGGTGGAATGATCAAACTAAAGCCCAGGAAAACTGAAGATTTATGGAGACAATGTGTCTGCTCTCTGTCTACTCGCCAACTTTTTTAAGGACAGGGTACTTTAAAAAGTTGGCGAGTAAAGGAAGGTAAAGTTTAGAAATTATTAGCTCCTGTTAACTATTCAGCAACCTCCACTAACCTTAGAACTTTGCCAGCAAACAGCAACAATCTTCTCAAGATGCAGCCTTGACTGTTTTGTGGACCCGCTCCTTTTGTCATTTTCAAAAACACCTTTACACAGACCACTGCAAGCTCCCACAGAGCTTCTAAGCTTGGCTTTCTGCCTCATTAGTGTTGATTATAATGAGACAGCTTCCTCTGGCTACATCTCCAAGTTTTGAAGAAAGGAGGAAAAAATCAATTACAAAAAAAGTCCTCCAATTATCTCAGCTGAGGCACACATCTGAAATATCAAGCTAGTAAATACTGACTGACAACTATTTAGGCCTCATGGCTGAAATGAGAGGAAACGTTTGTACTGTCAAGCCAAATACTTTCCCACTTTTGAAGGTGTAAAAGCACAGAGGTATGGCTGGGAAAATACTGCCGAGGCAGAGCTGTAAGCTAAGAGGTTTCTCGCCTCTACCCACCTGTCCTCGGGTCTTTGCGGCGAGAACTGAGTAAAAAAAAAACTTCAAATAAGCTCCAGGAGTCCATTTTCTGGCTTTCTTTACATTTCCTCTCAGGATGGGGAGAGGAGACAGCTTTGACATTGTTTCCTCTTTGTGGTTATTAGATGTCCGATCTCGCTGTGCAGACCAATTAAAAAAAAAAAAAGATTTTGATGAAAGAGGCAGAATGGCTTATTTAAACACTAGCTTCAAAGTGTTGTGGTGCAATTTAACTCCCAACTTTTTGACGGCAGTGATGTGTGTGATCTAGGACCTAGAAGCTAAGTCTTTAGGTGGTCAGGGCGAGTGCATTGGCAAGGACGATAAGTAGGCTTTAATCTTAAAGTGCAGAAGGCTCAGCATACTTCATCTGACAATCTGGTCTAAAAAGAGTCTCTCCTTGTGACGGCTGAACACTGACATTGCATCTACATCATGCAGTGATTTGCCAGGTGTGGTGGGATGGTTTAAAAACTTTATCTGGGTCTCTCTTTTCTTTCTTTCCTTAAACTCAGTGAGGCCTACCACATTATCTGTTATAGAAAAGTACCGTAACCCAGTGATGTAGGACTGTATGAATTTTGCCATCTAATATTGCTCTCTTCAGTGTTTGGCAATGCTAAAATATTTTTGTACTGTGTACTTGTCTATTCACTAAGTGTTGGTATTTTATCAATGCCTGAAGGTCTAGCTATTCTAGCTTCTTGAGTTGCTGTTTCGAGCCCTCGAGTGTGCAGCACAGAGTTTCTTTACCATTCTTGCTTCTGGTAAGATAACCAAAGACACTCCCACATCTCCACATCACAGTGGTGTCCCCACTGGTTTTGCTGTTCTTCGATCGACACCATCCTTGGCGTGGGTCACAATAAACGTGAATAATAACTTTCCATCCACCCATAAATGAACAGCACATGAGGGTGCTGAAGCCTTTCCCAGTTGTAATAAGACAAAAGACAGGATACACCCTGGACACCCATTCATTAACATTCACCTACGGCTAATTTAGAATCACATGCAACATGAAAGTCTTTGGATTGTGAAAACCAGAATTCCTAAAGCAGACCCACACAAGCACACAGAGGAACTGCAAACTCAGCTGGTCACCAGGTTCAAACCTCACTGTGAATCGTAAGCACTGCATCACTTAAAGGAAAATCTTGATATTGTGACAAATATGCACAAATAACAATATTGCACATAGCTGCGTTCCTTTTTGTATGCTTTTATACAGTTACACTTGGAGACTCTCCTGCTGCCTCCATGCACTTACATTTTGTGCTCAATGAATTTGAACTTGTCTACATTCTTCTGGGGCAGTGAAAGTTGTCACTTGAGGTCCATCATGTACCAGTCATTCTGAACCACACGACGTGCTTGGCAGACCACAGGCAGATGATTGCTGTCCTTTTAAGCTTTTGCTAATGGCCTTTTTGGATTCAGCTGCTATTTCGATTTTGATTGCTGGTATTTTTGGGCAGTTTTTGCTTTTAACTGACCGGCTTTGTTTGTCGTGTTTGTGAGTTTCGCTTGTCCAAACTCTGGAGTGAAATTTCAGCCTATATGAAAAAAATCAGGATTAGAAAAGAATCTAAAGTAGCATAGTTTCACACCTATATATTCTGCACAGTGAAAAACTCTGAGATTCCTCAGTTGGTCCTCTGTAAACTCCAAGCTAAAATTATGAAAAATCTAGTTCCTATAGCTCAGTGGCTTAAAGCATTAATTATACAACGGAGGGTGTTAAATGAGAGCCTGCCCTCCATGAAACCGTGGAGGATTCTGACAGAAATATTGCCCCAAAAGCTTCTCCCCTGACAGCTACAGCGCTCTGATATTATATTCATTTAAATACATTAAATCATCACTAACACCCGTGGAAGTGCAAATCCATTCTATTTTCTGTTACACTTATTTCAGACTTATTTCTGGCTTTCAGACTCAGCTCTTAAATCAATAATCATTTAGATGAGAAATTAGTGATAGAAGCCTGGCTCTACCCGCATGGGAAGCAGAGCCGTAGAAACAGAAAGGAGCAAGTTAAAAGGAGTGATGTGGAAAAAAGCTCCCAACTTTATGGAGGTAACTTCTTGCCTTTCGTTGTGAGAAGTTTAGCTTGAGGTCATACCTCTCAAATCATTTCTGCATGGATAAATCCTTCTGGTGTATGTGCTCAGTATGCATCACCTGGAAAATGTTGGAGAGGTCTCGCAAGTTAAAGATGTAGTGGAACTTGACTGCGGTGGGGAGGAAGGCGGAGGAGACGCGCTGGTGCAAGGCCAGGGCTAACTGCACAAGGGTGGAGCAGCTTTTCTGCAGGGCAGCACTGAAACCCTCTCCTCTCAGGTGCTGAGACAGAATGGAGGTGTAGATGGTGCTCAGGGCCTCGGCTCCGGGAAACGACAGGGCAAAAACTGAGAAGTGGCGCTATAGAAGGGGGCAGAGCATAAAGGAGGCAAGAGTAAACACATGTTTGTCACTTATTATGCAGTCGGTTTGTTTCCAGAATGAAACCAAGGGTCACCTTGTCGGTGTTTGCAGCAATAAGTGAAGAAAGGCTGTCACTCAGTAAAGAATGACTTTAGAATTTAAATATGACAGGTTGAATGTCTGGGTGTACAAAGTGTGTGACTCCAGGTCAGTCAGAGTTTGTGTCTATAAACAAGTCATTTTTAATCTAACTGCAGAGGACAAGGTCAGAAATAATCTGCATTTAGCCAAGTACCAAAACTTTCATTTATTAAACAAAAATGTCCCTCATACTATTGGATGTCTGCTGCTCCACAACAAGATAAAGAAAATTAAGTGCTGTGAGAAATTATCGTCACTCAAATTTTAACATTAGACAAAGATAACCCAAATGAATACTAAATGCAGTTGGTAAATAATTGCATCTATAAGGAGGGAAAACAAGCGTGTAATCAAACACAAGTAATCAAAGTCCAGACTTAAATCTGATAGAGATGTGTTGTCATGACCTTAAACAGGCCCTTCATGCTCAAAAATCCTCCTGTGGTTGAAATAAGACAATTCTGCAAAGAAGAGTGGGCCAAAGTTCCCCCACAGCAATGTGAAAGACTCATTGCCAGTTATCGCAAATGCTTGATTGCAATTCGCTGCCAAGGGTGACACAACCAGTAATTAGGTTTATAGGACAATTACATTTTCCCATAGGGCCTGCTAGGTTTGTAAAGCTTTTTTCCCCACTTAATAAATTGAAATGTTCCCTGGAGCAGCAAGTGTATTTTACTCCACAGTTAAAAAACAGTCCCTAAAAACATTAGTATTTACACCTGCTCTCTCATTCCACAAAGTTCGTTTTTAAAAAACATCAGAGACAGACGGAGTGTTTTACTCTCCTACCTATCATGTCTGCAGCACTGATAGTACAACTGCTGGAAATCCCTCCTGCTGAATCACCTCCTCCTGCCCCTAATAAAGTACACTAAATACCTTCAGATCGTTGATCTCTCTCTTCTTTAACGCTGTAGCCATGTACCAAAGTTTGTCCCCCAACCTCTTCATTGCAGGCATGTCTCACTAACTTTTCTACAAGCTGTTTCAGTGTAATGACAAGAGGCACCCTGACCTACCGTCATCTGTTCTTTTTCTACCAGAGGAAGCAATCGCAACAGTATCGAAAAGAATTCAGTCCAACAATCTTCCTACAGTTGAGCATTACACTCTGGACCTGAATGTTCTGTGAGAACGTTTTGATGTTCATGTTAAAGTCCTTTTAAATTGGAGTCTGCAGCATTGTTCTCTTATCTAAGCCCTGCAGCTGTTGATCTGCTCCTTCAGATGTTAGATATGATGCTAGCTACAAAATCATTTAGTGACAATATGGCAAACAATGCTCAAACGACAACTAATTGATGTCAGTCTCACTCTGTTTTGATTCTTTCACTTATTAAATTCTTGATCTTTGAGAGATGTTTGTTTTACCACATTTACTCTTTACAGCTTTACTGGTACACCTGTCTATCCTCTCATTCGCACATATGTATTCTGTCTTGATTCCGCTCTTCTCTCCAAAGCATGCCTCCACCTTCATCAACACACTGAAAGCAAACATTATATCAACTGGACCAGCCCCCTTTCTGTTCTCCATGCACTTCAAAGCTGCCCTCACTTCTGCTTACTAATCCTCTGAACATTTTCTTTATTCAGCTCCACTCTTTCATATGTACATTTCCATCTGTATCCTTAATCTTCCTGGCCAGCTGCATATCTTTTCCAGCTCAGTTTCTGTGCCTCACCAATTGTTACAGGTCCTTTTCTCTTTCCTTATGTCCAGCCTCACATATAACTCGCCATAATCCTTTAACCACCTCTCTCTTTGCCGTATACCAAGCCTCCCAGTAGTCCTGTCTACTTTCTTCATCTCTACGTGTTCCACTTTTTATTTGCCAGCATCTTCTTTTAAATAATCCTTCACTTCCTTATTCCACCAATTCCATTCCAAGTCTCCTGTCCTATTTTCTCTGTGCAGAAAATACACTAAACACCTTCTTGGCAGGTTCCCTCACCACTTCAGCTGTACTTTCACAGTCTTCTGATAACTCTTCCCTACCACCCAGAGCCCATCTCAGCTCCTCCCTGAACTCTGCACAATATTAGTAACAGTAAAGCAAGTAGAATAAAATTTTATTTTTATAGCACCTTTCGAGACAAAGCTCATAAAGTGCTTCACAACCGAGCCAGAGCATTAAAATTACATAAATAAATATTTATTTTTCAACTACCACCCTTTAATCATTGCGTCTACTTTCCCTCGCTTCCTCTTCTTGATTTCCAAAGCCAACATCCGAGGTTGCCTAGCTACACTCTCCTCTGACACCACCTTGCAGTCTCCTATCTTTTTTACACTGCACCTTCTGCAGAGGATGTAGTTTACCTCCCTCCACTCTTATATGTTATCCTGTTTTCCACACTCTTCCTGAAATATGTGTTCAACACAGCTATTTCCATCCTTTTAGCAAAATCCACTGCTATCGGCCTGTTTACATTCCTCTCCTTAACCTACCCAACAGCTCCTCGTCATCTTTGTTCACTTCATGTCCACTGAAGTCTGGTCCAGTCACCACTCTCAGTCCACTAGTGATACTCTCTACCACTTCATTCAACTTACTCCAGGAGTCCTCTTTCTCTTCTAACTGACATCTAACTCACAGGGCACATCCAATGACAACATTCACCCTTCAATTTCCAGCTTCTAACTTCTGATCCTGTTTGGCACTCTTTACCTTTATAACACTATTCACACTATTCCTACTCAACTTCATATCTACACCCTGACAGAACAGTTTGAATCTACCTCCAACGCTCTTGGCCTTGCGTCCCTTCCCAATAATACATCTACTGTCTTTCATTCCACTCTGGCTGCAACCTCCTTCTTAACCTTTCATCTCTATTATTTTCTAGTGGATGGTTCCCCATTTTACATATGGTCTCAGATTAGGCATGGCAGTGCAGAGTCAAATGGCTTTCCCTGGGACATAACATAGAGGACTCTGTCCTCCCACAGTTTTACTGCTCTTTTGACATTGCTTTTACTGAGACTGTAACTGAAACAACTAGATTCATACAGCAGAGACAGATAGACAACTGTGAACATGGAAAACAACTCTTCAAAGCATCAAACGAGTTAGTTTTTCTAATGGTTGTTGTTATAAAACATTTCTATCACGACTGTTTGTGCATGCTTTACATAAATGTTATAAATGCCTCTTTGAAGTCATCTTTACATCCCTTTGTAAAGCATTATAAATTACCTTGTGTCTGAATAGTGCTACACGAATAAATTTGACTAGTGTTGTAGTAAATCGACCTAGGCACTTTGCAGTTGTCGAGTTGATCACAAATGCTGACAGAAAATATTCTATAGTCAAACAATGAACCCAAGCACACCAGCAAGTTAACGAAAGAGAGGCCAAAATAGAAGCAAGGTGTCGCAGTGGCCCAGTCAAGCCTACATCTTAATCCATGTGGAATCAGTCGGTAGGACCTCAATAAACAAAAGTTTCGCCATAACGATGCCATTAATAAAGTTATACAGAACATTATTACTGAACCTAAGCTACTGAATGGGGTGTGCATTTTCTTTTACTTTAGACTGAAACCAATGTATTTTAAAAACTAGCAGCTTGATGTGACCCAGCTGTGATGTTGCTCTGCTACATTTGTTGGAGACAGGGCTGGATAAACCTGAAATCACAGCAAAGCATGTAATAGACACGCTGGCTGGATATACTGTAAATAATGGAATTGGAGCTGCTCTGCTGGAAAAACTATGTGATGATATGGTTTTTAAAATTACCCACATCGTTTTTCTGTATTGTATATTAAAAATACCAAACAATATGCCTACACTTCTGCTATATCTGTGAATCAGTACTGAGTGGTGACTTGTAATATCACATTACAAAGTCCTCATCATGCTGCACACTGGCTTGTTATGTTTCTAATACTATATATTTGCAGAAGTTGTTTGCAACTTCTTTAACTCTGACCCTGCAATCTTCTGTAGTATAGCCCCTCTGTACGTCAGAAAGCCACATGAATGTATATTGTGGTATTTTCTTTTTTTCTTTTCTAATTTCTTACATTAGATTAGTTGTGTGTGTGATAACGCAAAGCCACACAAATAAGCAAGAATAAATGCGGCACCACCCTCAGGCAAACCAGTCTAATTTTCTAAATGCTGAATTATAATGTTGAGAAATGATGGAGTTAACGCTTCCTGAAAGTTTTGTCAAAATCTAATCAACTCTGCATGAAGGAACAGACAAATTAACAAAGAGAGAAACAAACAATTTGGCAAATTCACAAGGAAGAAAGAAATGACTGTAAAACAGCATATTTAGATTAACTTAGTCCTAGACTAAAAGTAAAGGTCAGTGAAAAGGGTTTAGGACTGGGCTAAATTCACACCTGCTAAACTTGTCGATAATGGTTCTGAATTCAAACTCAGAAAGCAAATTTAAAGAAAAACTGATAACGTGTGAGATGTAGTGCACGTGTAACCTCAGCAGCGAGTTGCATAACCAGTGGATCACAGCGTGCTGGGAGGCCGAATGTGTGTGTGTGTGTGTGTACCTGCAACCGTGGATTTATGGTGAAGCTGCCAGCTGTGGGGTTCATGCAGGACACGTATTGAACGTTGTGTATTTCCTTCAGAAGCAGCTTATTACGCTCATACCTGGGAGTCCACACACACATGCAGAAAAAAATCACTCTTTAACAGTCTTGCATGCAGAAAAATACTCATGCCCCCTGTCTCTAATACACACACACACACCCACACACACTTTTGCAGATATGGACGCCTCAGCTCCCACTTAAGCTGGCGTGGCACAGCAGCATCCTCCTTCCTCTAAATTTCATACCTGAAATCCTCCTAGCATATCTCTAATGGGCTGACCGTGTCTAAGCCAGTTAGCCTGTGTCTGACGCAGTGGAACCATGTTCAGAATGGCTTCACTGTGTCAGAGAGATGAGCAACAAAATCCTTTTAAGGCGAATCACACAAGCCTGCTCCCACATTTGACTTTTGACACTCATAAAAGTTGTAGCATATTGATACTAAGGCAGGGATTTCTGTGAATACTAAAATGAGGGAGTTTTCAGAGGAAAGCTGCGAATTATTAACATTTCACAGCTATCAGCTACTGGCACTCAATTATCTGAATGATCCCTTTATCTGTTAATACAGGGAGAAATTGTCAAAACTGTCCATCATTTGAGCAATTAAAGCGGTGCTGATGTAGCATTTTCTGAAAATCACCTCTGACAGCACAACCTATAAGTATAATGCTGCTCCTTCAAACAGCACGTGTATATTCTCTCCCATACATGTGTGGATACTGCACAGCTACATGACAAATGACAGCGCCTTACCAGTGGTTGTAGTCCATGTGTTGGCGTATTAGTGTGTGAGGCTGAACCGTGCCATATGCATCCACCTCAGGCATGTTCATGTCGTCTATGAAGTAGATCAGTCTTCTGCTGCCTGGGGGTCCGTAGTTGCGCCCTGCTTTCTTCTCAAGGGGTTTTTCTAACACAGCTGTGCGGGAGATGAATGAAAGAGCAGACAGCAGAAAGAGGAAAATCAGCACAGAGGAAACTGTAACTGAAAAACAGCATTTACAGAGTAGCTTCGAATCTGGGAGTTGGGGTCATTTTGACTTTAGAAGAACACCCAAGGCAATGATAACTAATATGTAAGAAAAATTATTCCACTATACAAAGTATAATTTTCTATTATTCTCTTTTTGCTGTTGTAGTATTTTTTAACTTTTTAGGTCTCAGTGTCATTTACATTAAAAGAAGAAAAAAAAGAAAAATATTAATTGATATTTCAAGTGAGCTGCAACATGCAAAGAGCAGTTAGACATTTCTCTGTGTTAAGCACTGACAAGCAAAAAACACAAGGACACAGGGTACAGGCACTAAAGCAGTCTGAGGTGTCCCAATATGGAAAATAAAGATTCGGATCAGCAGCATTACCCATGCTACATTTGCATGGATGTACGTATGTATTTCTTTTGATAAACTGTATCTTCAACCTTCGGAGGCCCAAGTTGTCATGACGACTCTGACACTAACTCTAAGGCAATTGTCTCTGATGACTTAGACTTCACAGGGTTAACCAGCAGCTAAAGACAAACACAGATTTGTTATTTATATTTGCAGTAATTTACATTTGGCTGCTCTGTTCTGGGACTCTGTGTCCTGACAGAGACCCCAACACAGAAAAGACCGAGTATCCCTGATTAAAGATCATATACATATCCTTTAACATAAAAATATTCTACTTTTTTTTTCTTTTCTTTGTTTTACAATATTTATGTAAAACAAACTGTAAAATTATGTAAAATAACTTTTATATTAATGTTGATGTTTTCAAATTTTCCGAGTAACCTTACAGAAACACAGCTATGGCTATATAAATCATGCAATCATGATTTCATATGTCTCTCTGTAAGGATCACTGTGAGTTGGTCAGCATCGGTAGAAGAAATACTGGTGACTTCCAGTGCTACCCCTCAGCCTCCAAGTAAACACATTCATGGGATAAAAATCCTCTGTTGCCACATTCTTAAGTTATCACATTCACAAAACTTGACCTCTGACCTTGACCTTGAGGTCGAAGCCACTAAGATTCAAAATCATCGCTGATTTTTAGTAGATACACGATGGTATCAAAGTCACGAACTGCCTGCATAGCCGGCTTGGTGAAATCAATACTCTATCAGTCTTTTATGAATGAGGGGTAAAAAAACAAACTCCATCAGTACTATGAGCTCATGCAACAGCTTAGCACAGTTATTTAATCAATTACAGTCCTTCAGATGCACAGCTTAAACAGAGAGGTGTGCCATTTGCCATTTTAAATTGTTCCTACCTTGAAGCATAGCAGATGTGGTATAATAGTTAAAAGGGACATTTTTGATCATATATTTCTCTGCGTCCAGTGATCCCAGTTTTTCCCCAACCAGAACAGACTTCCCGGTGCCAGCGTTTCCAACCAGCATGACAGGCCTTCGGTACTCCAGCAGACGGTCCAAGAAGTAACGAACTCGAATGGTCTCTGTAGTGTGGACCAGGCATGCCTGCAACATGGGAATCATTCACAAATATTTGATACACATTGTCTGATGGGAACACTAGTAAGACTGTTCAGTGTCGTTATTATACCTCATACATTCCTTGTTATTCTATACCGTTTTGTTTCCTCGTATTCCTAATTGTCTAAATCGTGTAATATTGCAAAGCCGCTGCTTTGTCCTTTGTGTGTTTGTTACCTGATTTGCATTGTGAGTGCTCACCAATGTACAAGATCAGCTTGTATTCAAGAGTTGGATTACGGTATTAACTTTTACTCTGCCTCTATCCTGTTTTTCACTCGCTGGGCCCACATCCTCATTTTAGGTTTGACAGCGGCTCCCGGGCCTGGCAGATCCCCATAGAAGTAAAGAAGTTAAAGAAGTGAAAAGGGGATGGAGGGTGGGGCACGTAAATGAGAATGAACGGCTTGTAGAACTGGGGGAACCTATATAGATGAGAACCGGAAGGAGCGTGTTTGGAGGTGTGGTCCAGCTCCTGAAATTCAGATACTTTATCTCCAATTGAGTCCCCATCCTGCTGCTATGCACAACAGGAAGAACACAATAAAGACTTTGAATTACCTTAACCATATCTCTAGTGTAGCTACTTTAAATTCTAGGTGTATTATTCTGATCACTTTTTCTCATGTGTACAGGTCTTTAAAACATTAGCTATGGTTGACATAAAGACAAGCGCTTGTCTATTCACACATCTAGAGCATTAATCCTAATTCTGTGACAGTTTTCACAAACCCTTGGTGAACATGCCTTGGTGTTAACTTTTGCTCAAAGTTGTCCAATGTGTCAAATTTGTCGGCTGACATTGTGATAGTCTATACTTTAAAACAGTAAATGTTCTGTTAGAACTTCCAAAGAAATGAATTTTTTCAAACCCTTTTGGAGCAATTTTTAACAGTAGATTTTATTTAAAGGGATAAGCTTTGGATCATACAAATTAATGTTAGTTTAAATGTTTAATAATAACTGCCAACATTAACGCCTTGAGGTTTTTCAAGATGGCTACTGATTGGCTGGTTGGAACATTTAGTCACGTAAATAGCACATAAAACCTAAGAAAGCAAAGAATGAAAGAAAACACACAAAAAAGCATCTAATCTAAAACCTTTGTTGTACCTGAAGTGGTGTGTCTGCATCCATCTCAAACTTGGGCACCATCTTGGACCAGGGTTCAAACTTCTTACTCTTGGGGTCGATGTAGTAATCAAACACGGTGCCCTGGGTAGGGAACTTGATGGTTTTGAACTCGGTCACCCACCACTTGCTGAACTCCACTCTGTAGTCAACCAGCTGTGCTCACACAGAGCACACATGCAGAGACACAGAGGGTAGGCGAGCGGTCAATACTCTAAAATGACTTCCCCTCTGCTTCTTTTCTGTACAGTAGCGATGGATCTATGTGTTTGATTTATACTGGTGCGAATGCAAACCAGAGGACAAATAAATGGCAGCAATATAGTGATCCAGCTACAGCAGATGAAGGGTGGAAAATAAGAGATGGCAGGCGTATCTATGCATCTCTGCAATTCAGACGGTGAAGTAGCCTCATCACCTGCTGGCTGGCAGCTCCTCGCCTTCCTCTCTGCCTCCCCACTCCTTCCTACCTGTCTTCTCTATTCACTACCAACTCTCCAGTCAATAAAACCACTTAGCATTTAAATGCATCTGTGATGGGAAAATAAAGTGGAGTACATTTGTACCAAGGGGAAAGCAGTTTTATCCCATAACTTAGACGGACGCGCTTACTGTACGGCACTAACTGGATTGCTTAGCAACTGTTCGCCATGGCTCTCCTGCTGATTTAAATTCAGCCAGTCTGTGTGTTGTTCAGGGGGAATGGAGTCCACTTCATTTTCAGATGAAGATCTCTCCCTTTTAAAACCCCTGCCATTTCTTCAACTGAAAATAACATTAAAAATGATTTTTCACGAATAGAGACACAGAGTTGAGTTGCATAAGAGCCATCACGGATGGAATAATACCAAGAAATACCAAGTGCAAGAAACTCTTTCAGGAAGGGGTTATGGGGAAAAAAATTATTCAGCTGTTTCAGTTATTTCCCATTCTTTTCCTTCTTTATGCAACCACTTAGTACTTATCTCACACGCCTAGAGCCCTATGCAGTACCTGGTCTTGAAACATGGCCCCTCCAAAGGCCCAGACCGCAGCAAAGACAAAATAGAGCTCATAAAGTTCTTTGGCACAGTCTGCCGGGGTGTTTTCTGGAGTCAGAAGACATTCCAGCAAGTAGCACAGCATCTGGACCAGACTCTGCTCAGGGATAGGGATGATCTTCTTAAACCTGAACAAAGATAGACGCATTACATCACACGATTCAAGCATTGTAGTCGTCTCATGTTCCTCATTCAGTACATAAAGGAACAACTGTGTACACAGCAAACAATAAAATGTTAAACTCTGGTGTTACAATCTGCAGTTTTGAATTGGATCACATGTTTCTTTTCCTCATTTAACAGAACAAACACAGCTTCTTTCAATTGAACACACTGAATTATGTTGAAGTCCAAGAAAAGAGATGACATATTCATGAGCTGTGGCACAGTGGTTCCATACACACTGTCTCACATTGTGAACAAATTTGCCCTCCTCTGCTTCCTGTTTTTGCTGTGTGCTCTAATAGGAGCAGTGATGGAGGTGTTGGAAGAGGCGAGTGGTCCTGTATAGAAAGCATCATCCAATTCTGCTGACTCAGTCCGTGTTTGCTCGTCTAACACGCCCACTTAGTACCATTTGTTACGTGTTATGTCACACCCCAACATCCTGCGTCAATATATGACTCCATGCACTTCCTGTTACAGTGGCACAAAGCCACAGAGGAGCTGCGTTACCTCGACCTGAGTGCTTCCAGGCAAGGTGGGATATACTTGTCAAAGAGAATGGTCAGGTTGGCCTTCTCTGACTGGACTTTCCTCTTGTCGATCCAGCTTGACACCGGTGGATTCCACCCAAGGTCTGCTGGGTTTATGTAAAGGATGCCTGAAAAAAACAGAGTAAGATTTAAATTGATCACATTCAGGTTTACAGTGTTTATAACAGGGCTGGATTTGGGCAACGATATTTTTTGGACTTCTGCTGAACCCCCCACCCTACCTTCCATGCACCAAGCATGCCATATATAAAAGATGGATGGAACCACTATGACATCAGCCACTGATTTTGGAGCTTTTGCACCTTTTGGCCACTGCAACTTCATTTTTTGGAGCTAGAAGTGACCATACCTGAACGAGAGGGTGGAGTGCTAAGCTATTAGCTAACGCTACCCAGCTTGGTTCACAAGTTCACAAACACACATATTGCTAATTAGAGCTATGTGACAGACACACAAAATAATTAAATCATATTTAACTTAGTGGCCCACAGTGAATTTGGTCCTTTGGTTTGGTCCTCATCAGAAGAGCAAAAGTAAAACAGTGAGAAAAGAGGAATAACAAGAACTACCCGCTCTGGATACAGTAGCAGGGGTGGCAGTGCGAAGGTGGCTGATCTCAAACACCAGCCTCATGGTGGGGTTCAAAGGGATCCGCTCATTACTGGCCAGAGTCAGCACCTAACAAGAGGGGAAAGCAGATTTTCACACACAGAAATAACAGAAATAACTTAAACAGAATGTGTTCTTTTTGTGCCTGACACACAGTCCAAGCCTCTTTTTACATGCAGACACCGTTATTCACTCTCTCATTCAGAGAGTACAAACAGTTTACTATCCTTTCGTATCAGTGATGAGTCAACCACGTTCCCTTTTCATATCTGAATGCTCGTTTAGTGAACAACAGACAGTCTTTTATTCTGTGTCAAACTGACATTTTCTTTAAATCAATACAAGCACACACTCGCATGTGTTTAATTCAATAGCACCTTGTTGTCATCCATGACTGTATTGAGTGACTCAATCCACATTGGGTCAATGTCTCCATCCAAAACAATCCACTTCGGTCCGCCGTGACTAATGTTGGCCAATTCGCGCATTATATTGGAGAACAGACCTGCAGGAAGGACATGAGACATTTTGGATGTTTGAGACAGGTCACTAAACACTTTGCACTGATCACATTGTATCTGTGAAGGACTCTGTAATCACCATCTTTCCACTCTCGGGTTGCTGGGTTGATGATGCCAAAGAGCTCGTCATTGGTCACAGCCTTAGGGTTGAGGTCTGCCCACACGGGCCGACGCTTCATGTTCTGATAGGTCCTGTGGAGTGATCTCATCACCTGGCTCTTCCCAGTGCCTGCATTCCCTATCACAAACACAGAGTGACGCACTGCCAGCAGTTCATCCAGCTGCACCACCTAGTAGACAGACACAGTTTAACATTAGAAATTCTTTTTTGTATATAGACACAAAGAAAACATAACACTGAGGACTAAATTCCCTTACAAAATATGCAAATATGTAGCTTTCTGTGTACCCTGTGGTGCTCAGTCTACTGCAACTCCTCCTTGTTATTCTGCTATAATATATATGCAGAATGACAGGAGTGTGATGCATTGCAGTGCAGCACAGCAGCTTAGCACACTGTTCACAGACCACGATAAATGACAGCAGTTGTTTTCAGGGAGGACAGATCTCTGAACATACTACTATGTCTGCATAATCAAAATGCCACCCAATCTATTTTACACAGTATAATTATGTGTCCTCCTCTGAAAACCAAACAATTTAATGAATTAAAAAGACATTTTAATATAGCATTAATAAATGCAGGCACACAAATATGCAGACAATTAAACAGAACTGATAGAGAAGGGCATTTGGTCAGTCTCCACTAAGACCAAGTTTTGATGTTATTTGGATCTCCTTTGTTTCCTTTTCATATGCTCCACCTCGCCTCTTGTTTTATGGTGCTCGGTTTGCTAGTATTGTGAAATCCAGAACTATTTTCTGTTGCAACAAGAGCAAAGATTTCCCTGACAGATGGTATGGGCCCAAAGAGCCCTGATCTCAGCACTATGGAGTCAGTCTGGGATTACTTTGAAAATACAGAAGAAACTGAAGCAGACTAAATCTACAAAAGAACAGTGGGAGGTTCTCCAAGATTGTCTAAAGCAGCAGTGCATAAGAAGAAGTGATGCTGCTTTGAATGTAAATATTAGGTCAATATTAGGTTGTCTCTGCCCAACCATCTTTTTACAGTCTTTCTATTTTCCTCGCTCTTTTCAGGTCAAATTCAAATTCAAATTTTATTTGTCACACACACACAACCATACACAGTATGACATGGGGGTGAAATGCTTGTAGCTGTACAATGCCCAACCATTAAATGACAGAAAAAAGTTTTACAGTATTTACAATTTACAGGTTACTACAAAATTTACAAATTAACTTAGAAATTTACAGTAAAAGTCTTGTTGTTGGCCCCGTGTTTCTCTGTATGTTTCTGGCAGGGCGTCATTAAATACCCCATTAAATAACCATGTACTTAATCAAGTTACTATAATCCAGCTCTTATTGAACGATTGAAGATTGTTACTAAAGACTGGACACAAAACACTATATGTCAGGTTGTAGTTTACTTGTCTTGTTTAGATGGCCCTCATTAGTGAAAGACATTATTTGTCTCCCTGTGTCTCAGTTAAGCTACCAGCACCACACACACCTTGCTTCCAGCTCTCTCACCAGTCTGACTTGCTCTCAACCTCAAGACACTAGCTGACTTGTCCCCCAGCCAAACATTTGATTCAACAGCACCTAGCCAACAAAAAACACAACTTTCAAGCCACAAATAAACCTTATTTACTGTAACCCCTCACTTTTCCCACTTTTATAACACATTTATTTGTTTTAGCTTTTTCTCTCATCTTTTGTATATAAAAAAACCCCATTCAAATCTGTTTATGGCATTAAAAGGATACTTTTTTCCCCACAGTAATGTGTACCTACACTGGTTAACCATAACATTAAAGCTGTATAGTACTTTATAGATTTAATCGATCATAATATATGCAGTATAGAAAGTTGTCTGTACTATTTTTAGTACTTTTTATAACTATCATGAAGCACAGTCCTCTCGTACTCTTTAAAATCCAGGGTGAGCGCACTGCTAATGTGTATCACTATTTTATCCCAGGCCATGAAGTTATTGGTACCTAAACCAAAGTCACAAAGGAAAAAGTACAAAGTGAGTAAAAATGAGGGAGTAACTTTAAAATGAAACAAGAAAGCAGAACACAAAACTCTCAAATTGGGATATGAACTGTAGCCTGGCTGAGAAACTTGTTTATTACACCGCCACCCTTCCTGCCTCCTTATCGAGACTCTTTAAAACAGGACCATTAGCCCGGTTCTCAATATTGCTGTGCACTGATGCATTGAGGCACCAGTGCCAATGGGCACCTTGTACATATATCTGCAATACTCACCTCTTATAACAAAAGCACCGCTGTTTGACACACTGGGCCACTGGGGTTGCCCTGTAGATGGTATGAATAAAAGTAACACCTAAGTGAATTTTAGGATCCAAGGTTTCTGTCCCTGCAGCTCACAATGAGATGATCAACGTCATCTGTCAGATGATAGAAGTGCTAAAGAATCTGCACTGATAATTACATATTTTGCTAAATGTGTATTTTAATTGTTTAACACTAATGTGTATTGCTGTGATTTGGCTCTATATAAATACAACTGAACTGAATTGAATTGAAGTATCAGTGTTGTGGATGATCTGTGTGTATTCTTTTGTGTACATAAAGAGAGAGGAGACTTAAAAATTCTATTTTTTAATTGTTTTTCTAATTAAGTTTGCAGGAGTGCTCTTTTAGGAACACAAGACCCTAAACACACAATGCTTTTTAGCTTAATGTTTCAGCAATACACTGCTTTTAAATACAATGTGCTGTTGAAAATGTTGTCAATTAACCTAAATGGCAAACTAGAAATAAAATATCTAAACAGTTTGCTTTTCTTTCACCACAGAAACTGCAGCATTTCTTGATTTTTAGAACTGCAAATTAACTGGCTCCAAAATTCCTTTGTGGGTTCAGACTTCTTCATTTCTGGGTTAACATATTCAGTATGAGTGGACACCACAGAGTGATTTAAAAAAAGAGTGACAGAGACAAAAAAAAAAGAGAGAAAGATATTTCCTCCCCATTTCCGCTCTAACATACACCCAATCAATGAAATCGACCCGGCTTCTTGGGGCTCCTTCTCCACATCCATTCAGCCAGAGCACAGACAGCTTTGCACTCTCAAAGACCCTGGCTGATTACCGCTTTGGTGTGCGGAGGACTAATGCTAGCACAGGCTAACACTAAAGGTATGCTCTTGCCCTCCCCCCTTAACGGTCTGAAATCAAAAGGTTTGCTACACAAACATAGAAGTAAAAGTTCAGGCTCTGGGTGTGGACGGTTGTTATTGACCGCTCTGCAATTCTCTCCCTCTCTTGCTCTGTTTCTCCTCCTCTTTGTTTATTTCTGTGGCTGGCTCTCACAATGTCAGGGTTAAGTGGCATGGTGCAGCGCAAGCCTCCATTGATGGAGTGTTATTATGTGGTTCCGTGTCTATTTGACCTGAGGCAGATTGCACTTATTTCCCCTGGTCCTGCGTACATCTGTCTCTGACATACAATGCCTTCTATTGAGAGTCTGTATGTGTGTATCTGTATGTAATATAATGACTAGAATTAGGTCATCAGCTTGGGCACCTGAACTCTCATTGGTTTTCAGCAATATTTGCCCAATTCATCCAGATGCTGGTGTCTTGTTTGACACTAATGTGTATTTCCCAGTGGAACATTATGACATGAGGTAAACAGCTTTTGGAAAGAACTAAGATAAATCTAAATGAAAGTGCTACAACTGTAATATCTATCTAAATTGTTAAAGATGAAACCCCCCATCTGGGGACCTGGCTCATGCTTCTCAGACAACTCGTGATTATGTTTTCTTTCATCCTGAGCTTTGCAACTGACTTACACTCATACGGGTCCTTCATTTATTCAGCTGTAATGAAAATACAATTGGATAAACTGCAGCAGATAACCCTGAAGACTGTCAGGGAGTAACCACACCTTTAGTACAAAATTGTCCTCGGCTTGCAGCTTCAAGTCCAGGATGGACTCCCTCACGCCCTTCTCAAAGTCCAGGTCTCTCTTCCTGGGGACGTCCAAGGCAGGGAACAAGTCTCCTATTAGTCCCATGAAAACAGGCATGTCATCGGTCACGATCTTCGGAATGTTGAAGTCTCTGAGAGCTCGCATTAGCACCTGGTCCTCAGCTCTGCCGGGGTCTCCTCGCTTCAGAGAGCCGGCCACCACCAGGACTGACTTGATGGCTCGGAGACCCCAGTCATAGTGGTCCTACAGAAATATACACACCGCTCTTATTAGAACCTTTTTCATTGACAAGCTCATCACCTTTTAAAAAATGTTTTTATGGAGGATAATTAAGCAATTCAATCTTAGAGCAATAACAAGACTAAATATGCAACTCTATTTACTTGATCATTTCTGACTTTGTGTAAAAACCTATACTACCTCAGGTTCAATTTAGAACATATCTAAAGCTGCCACCTGTGTTGGATGACTGTATCTAAAGGCATTTGCATAATGGCAGAAGTATAATATCACACAGTTTTTGACTTCCATCCAGAGGCTCTCCAAATAACATGGGAGAGTAAGGCAACACACACACATACACACACACTCGTTTTCATATCTTTGTGAGGACATCTAATTGACATAATGCTTTCCCTAGCTGCTTATCCTAAGCCTAACCATCAAAAATGAATGCCTAACTTTAACCCTTAGCTTAAAGCTAACCATAACCTAATTGTAACCTTGACACTAAAACCACATTTTGAGCCTCAAAAATGCCTTCAAACTTGTGGGGACCTGGATTTGGGTCCTCATAAGGGCTGTTTGTCCCCACAAGTATAGTAAATTTCCAATTTTTGGTCCCCACAAAGATATTAATAAACGCACACACAGAAAAACACACTTAAATATAGAAAGAAACCACCAGGTTCACATCAATATGTGCTGTGATTAACTGTTAACCCCCCTTGTTTTCACAATGAAGGAAAAGATAAAGCCATAGATTTTTTGTCATGGAGCTATCAGATCTGCTGCTGCTTCATATTCTGTTGATCAGCACTTGAAGTGTTTAGTCTTATCATATCAGCTGGGCTGTTGGTACCCAGCAATCTAACAGCTATTCGTGATTCAACAGTAAATTGAAGGTGATCAAATGTTTTGTACAAAGCCCTGTGTCCCAAGTTACTCTGAATAAATGTGATAAAATAAAGTAGAATACAAGTAAAAGATAGTAACTGTGCTGTGATATTGCCTATATTTTAAATGCGTCTATCATAGATTCTGATGATAATACAGTAGGACGATATGAAAACAAAAACAACTGCTGGTATCTGGATGCCTTGGAAATTAATGAAGCTGCCGTGTACAGCATGGATGAATCTGGCAAAAAGCGCTGACGCAAAAATGAGATATGAGTGACACGTCCTTCCACCATCACTCTGGTAAACAAATGAATGAAGGAATACGTGTCAAGTGAATGCAATATGAAAATATTCACACTCCAATGAGCGCAGCAGGAGCTTGTCCAGGGATACTTTGACATGCAGACTGGAGCAGTCAGGGATTCAATCACCAACCTGCCCAACTAAATGACCTGCTTTACCTCCTGAGCCACAGTCCCCAAGAAGTGGAAAGGAAAAGAAAGAAACTAACAGAAACATGAAGAATATCTAAGAGTGAACACAAAGGACAGAGGAACAAAGGAGTCAAGAGGAAATGGAGAAAGCAGTAAATGAAAATACAATCATTTAAAACCACTTTCATGGCCAGTCACAAGCCCATGGAGCAGAACTTCTGTAATATTAAAGCCATAATTATGAGGCACTTGTTAAGCTTTAGAAAGTTGTTTTCTGAATCTGCACTTTTCATTGATTTGCAGTTTCAGCCCTTATATGAATTTAGCTTAGAGAAGCAGTCTGTTCATTATCTTTTCATTTCATTGCCTAAGTTGCTAATGTTGGAAAACCCAGGCAAAGAAAACCTAAAAAGGTAATTTTAAAACATTTCTGAAGAACTAGAGATTCATAAAACAGCCATAAAAAGAAATTAGTGTGCTATGACACTTAAACAGGCCTGTGGTCATGGGAAATTCATCCAGAATTGAGGGCTCATAAAATCACTTACCTAAGCTAAGGAGCACCTGTGTAGCTATTAGTCAGCACTGTGAGTGGTTTTATTGCTTTTTTAAAAAACGTAAATGATGGCATAACATGTAAAACAGGAGCAGGGTAAAATAGATTAAAGAAAAATGTTGATGAAATAACATCCAATCCCCCTGCAGCTTCTTATTTATATGCATGTGATACTTCACTCGAACGGTTGGTCACAAGGTTAGCTCTTGTGTGGAGCCTCTGAGTCATTCCTTTATCAGAAGCCGCAATTATAAAAAGAACTTTGTGTCAGCTGCTCAGTTTATAAATGGCAATGGATCTGGGTTTTACTAACCACATCGGCTGCGTTACATCGAATGAAGCAAGCAATACCTGTTTAGACAGCAGCTCTTTGCACAGCGTATAGAGGGTGATAAACTTCCTAGCAAGGACCCGGGCATTAAGGAAGCCTTCAGCCACCAGCATGATTTCACAGATGAGCTCAAAGTCCGGCACCACCATGGCACAAGGTCTGTGTACAAATGTAAAGAAGGCAGTGACTTTAAGTTGTTTGTTCATACCCATATGGAAAAAAAGAGAAAAAACACTGCAGTTAATTTCCATATGGCTGCCATATGGAGAAATCCTTTGTCACCTGCACTACAGCACATCATGGATGGTTCTTATGTAGCTCTTTTCTACTCTATTTGAGCACTCACCTTGCACAACTCACTTCATTCACCCATCCATACGAGCACTTTTTTCTGTGCTCTATGTAAGTGCTTCTATCTACCATTCACACACATTCATACTACGATGGATGCATCGGACAGCAACTCGGTGTTAGTATCTTCCCCAAGGATATTTAGCATGCAAACTTGAGCAGACAGGGATCAAACCGCCAACCTTCCGATAAATAGGTGTCCTGGTCTACTACCTGGGCTACAGTCATACAGCCCTGCGGACTAATGAGAAAAAAGCCTTGATTGATTGATTGATTGAAAAGCTGAACTTTATGGAAGGTTTGAGTCCCGTTCACACACTCGAAACCCTGAATTAAAACTATTCTGTTAAGTATTGTCTTCACAGTGATCTGAAAGACAGACTCGTTGCCAGTTATCGCAAATGCCTAATTGCAGTTTTTGCTGCTAAGGGTGGCAAAGCCAGTTAGTTTAAGGGAGGCACACAGGTTGTATACCCTTTTCTCTTAACAAATGAAATCATCATTCAAAAACTGTACTCTGTGTTTACTTGGAACGGGACAAACATTTTTTCACTGCACTATAGGGATATTGTTCATACACTGCAAAAAATAGAACAATGTCAACATACAGGTCTGAATCCATTACAATTATTTAAGAAAAGCGGCACAGCTCTTCTCCAGTAACACGTATGCAAACACAGCTTATCAGTGAATGTCCACTCCAACATTAACCTGAGATATTACAATGTTCAACTTTTTTGTTGTTTTTTACCTTTATGTTATTTAAACAGTTATTTAATATTTAGTCAGCCTAAAAGAAGGATCAGTTATGTGATATTTTAAATTAAACCCGTTTAATGACACAGAATCATCACCTGAATGTACAAAAGTTGCATTTGTCCATACAAACATGTTCTCCTGATAATCCACAGAAAACACAGTTGGCACTTTTCATTAGGCCTACATTATGCTGAAGAAACAGTCCCTACGTATCAATTTTGGTAATTTGAGTAAATAGACTTAGGGAGTCTGAACCACTTTAGTGGCTCGGGGTCTGGACTCTTTCCAGAATTTTGGTATGACTTGTACTCTTGATGCATGAGTAAACCCAGGATTAAATATTAACAGATGGATTAACCCAGCTGAAATAAATGAAAGGATCAAGCTGAATGATCCAAATAAGCGTGCACATTATGAAGATCTTTTGGCCTACCTGAACAGAGCTTTGAGATTCTCAGGAAGTTCGGTCCTGCCAGCGTAGCCTGGATTCATTGTGATGAAGATGCCAACAGAGGGACAAAGATTCACTTCCTCTCCCATGAAGTTAAATCTCTGCTTCTTATCGCGGATGGCATCTTGGATGCTTTTGACCTAATTTCAAAGATAATACAAAATGGAATTAACTGTCGCAACTGGATGCCAACACACAAAGCCCCATTTTTGAGGATTAAAGGGGTATATAGTGTATGTTCCCAAGCAGTAAAAAGGGCACACTCTGTCTACCACAATTTTAAAAAAACAAATACAAAAATGTGTTTTTAATCATCATTTAAGTCAAAATCATGTGATACATTGTGACAAATTACATGGTGTTGCTTGGCTTTTTTGGTCACAGTTTAAAAAACGGCATGTTAAAATTATTTTGAAGCTAATTAATGAATAATAATGAAAAAATACAATGAAAATGTTAAACTGCTAATACTCACTTTTACGTAGTACAGCATTGGTTACTGTATACATTTTGCATCAGTGTCTGCTAGTGCCCGCTTGGGTCACAGCCATGACATTTGGTAAACTGACAGAGTGTCTGTCTGTCTATTGTGGCCAACAGACATTGGACTTGTCCACGGAGGATTTACATGACAATGCACCAACTACATACATGCCAAAGCATAACACGGATATATAATCAAGTCATTACATACATCAACTAATGTGTTGAATCAGAAGTGCTAATATGCAATCTTTGCACAGTTATTCCAATTCAGTACCGTCAGGTTCCTACATGTTCAAGGCACTAATGAAATTTCGAGGGTGACCAAAGTTTCCATAATCCATCCTCTAGGCACCAAAAATGTTTGTAAGGAATTTTATAGAAATCCATCCAATAGTTGTCAAAAAATCTTTGGCCAACTACTCTCCCTACAGGACTTGGGTCCATGGTGCCATGATTTTTCATTCAACAGTATTTCTCACTTTCATTGGTAGTTTCTTCAGTCACACATCTGGAACTCACCAAATATTCACTCTCTTTGGTTTCTGGTTACTGTGTCGCTATAAATCTCTTGCGGTGTGGACATGTCTTTACAGTCATTTTAACATTCTATTTTGGAACACTGAAAATCAACTTTTGATGAATATGAATACAGTTATAGCATTTGTAACAAACCTAACAGCTGGTAAGCTGGATGAAAATTCAGCATGTCTGCCTTAGAGATGGCACGATACCACTTTTTTATGTCCGATACCGATATCATAAATTTGGATATCGGCCGATACCGATATGAATCCGATATAGTGTTTTTTAATCAATAAAACTGTTTTTTTAATATCTTGCTGCATTTTGTATAAGTTCATACTCAAGTTTAAATAAACAACAACACTAAAGCTATTTTGTTATACCTGTATGTAAAAAATATACTGCACCCAAAATATTTCATAGTTCAGCAACACTGATCAATCTAATAAACTTAAACCTACTCCATCCTCCCTATTCTGGTATTTTAAAGAGTACTTAGCAGAAATATTAAGCAACCTAACTAATAGGGTTGCAAACTCCCAGAAAAAAAAAATAGGGAACTACCCCCCACCCTCCACCTCATGATGCTTAATTGACGTAATCAACTTTAATTTGATGCAGCGTGAAGAAAAATGCACAGAAATAAATTATTTTTCAAGAATAATTAAATAGATTCAACATCTTTCTTCTACAGAATTGCAGACTGCACAGATGGTATCTTCCCAAAGGAAAAAGAACTAGCTTACTAGGGTATATTAGACTTAACAGTTACTATATACAGTAATGGACTTCTATATATTTTACATAAGATTAAAACTTTGGGTGTAAGATTCAGATAATTATTTATAAAAAGCTAGACATTTTAAATGAGAATAAGAAAGAAAAGTATGTCTTTGAGCTTTATTTCTCTCCGATATCCGATCCAGTAATTTACGTCAGTATCGGACCGATACCGATACGTAATATCGGATCGGTCCATCTCTAGTCTGCCTTGAGAAATATACAGGCTCGCTCATCCAATATGGCGGCCTCACTGACACACCTTTGTAATAAAAATTCCAACCAATGTGGCATCTACATGCAGGTAATAGCTATGATTGCCACTGGCTCCCTACCAAACCACGCCAAGCCGAAACTATCTGAAACACAGTTGATATCCCGGCATCAAGTGCAACTCTCATTAACATATTATTAATATCACCAAGCACACAGCAGAGTCAATTTGCAACAGCCTGTCAAATTGTTATGCAGCATGCAACTTTTTTTGCAAAGGGACGCAATTTCATCAATAGTATGAGCATGTTATCAGCCAGGGTTCACTGGATGGATGAACTACCAAAGCCCTGCTTGTCTACATTATGAGGGAATGAGATATCAGAAATGAACTTTCTGTGAGTGTGTATACGTGCATGCATGTGTGTGTCTCGGCCTAAAACTCTGAATCCCAGCCTGTAAGAAGCTTTATGAATTTAACATGCGAGCGGTAGAACAGCGAGTCGACAGCTGGAAAGAGGAGGAACATCTCTTCATGGATGAGTACTCGGCTACAGATCACTCAGTCATACTAACGCAACGGGGAGAGGCAGGAGGGGGGAATGCAAAAACAAACAGGGAAGCTGCATCAGACAAAAAAAAAAGAAGAAATAAAAGTTTTTAGGACAACATCAGAGGAGCTTGTGTTTTATATGAAATGGCAGCAGCTCACCACTGCTATCCTACAGGGATAGGAAGGGAAGTAAAACACAAAAATCACATTTAAAAGAAGCTCAAGAAAAGAGGTATGATCCAGAGAGGTCCAGCTCCATTCTTTTTACCTCTCTGGAGCTAGTGGCTTCAATAAAACAAAATAAAACACATTCAGTGTTTGATGTAACTGAGGCAGAACCCCACCAAGCCATCTCCATGTTATAACAACTGCAGGCCTTTGGTTGGTTTCAGCTTTATTTAATGTAGAACTGGTCCAGGCCCAGGCCTCAGCCACATTTGTCACTGTGCAATGCCACGCGCACCTAATCCATCTGTAAGAAGATGGATTAGGTGCATGTGGTATGGTGGGAGATGGCTCTGTGTTGGCTCCTCTCAGGAAGGCTGAGCGCTGGAGTGGGCTGCCAGCTCTCACAGCAGGAGTTTGACGCTCCTCCATTCTCTGGGTCTACTTCTCCACGTAGGAGCCACCGTGATTTATTATTCATTACACCACGCAACACCAATTCATTCTTCTGGCACTTTAAAATTCTCTAAGTACTGTAGACTTCTATGGCTTATGAAGGAAGACTGCTTGACTTTCATTTCTGCTACAGGGAGAAGGGCAGAGGAGTGACTGCTAAGTCTAGGGGTGAATAATGATCCTTTGAGGAGCTCTATCTCCATTATCATCATGATCGCAATCAGCATCCTTATCAACTGTGTACATTTTGCTTTGACAGTAGTGTACATGCATGAAGATAGAGTCAGGACCAACGGTAGGCAGGATTGGAGTACAGCACAGGGACTTGTGAAACCACAGAGAGAGGATCTCTTTGATCGAGGATAACAGAATGGAAGATAGCTGAAAAGCTAGCATCAGCTGAAACACGCAGAGTATGGCTGATTTCTCAAAAGAGTGCTGTTCTCAGAGGGTTAGCTACTGTAGGTCACACAGAGTATACGATGCTCGGTGTAGAGTCTTTTTTTTTCTCCACATGTGTCATTTTGCATGAAGTGAAGAGAGAAAAGGAGCATAACTATAAAGAATGATCAGTTCAGGTCATTCACAGAGCTCCATGTAGTAAAAAAAGAGCACTATCCCAGCTTCTTCTGGGGAAATAATTAACCCTACTGTGAAGCACAAACGTTAATTCACCAATCAATTTTAGGCCACTTGAGATCAGTAAGACCAACTGAAAACCAGGTTTGGCCACTATGTGACCACTTTACCCAAGGGCTTCTTTCAAGAAAATGTTGTTATACCCAGTGGATGCTGCAACTGTGGGGGTGGGGTGATTCAATACAATTTAATGGTGCACTCGATTCATGCACTCGAGTCATGTAGCGCAACCCACTTCCTTTACACTAATTAGTGATTGTGCAGTGGCACAGAGAGAACGGAGGAGCTTTGCATGTGCAGCTCTGGAAATACAAAGCGAGTGGCAGCAAGGACTTTATATGTTTTCCAATTCTGGGAAAGTACCGAATCAAAGTAGACCTTTTTGATATATGAATGATTTAGCTTACCTTTATTAGTGGACATAAGTGGATGGGCATCAGCAAAACAGGTAAAACAGTACTACTAATTTAAATTTCCCTAGTTTTTTATAGTTCATTTTTTAACTGCCTTATAGTTTTTCAGGCTGCATATGTGTAAATAGCAGTTCCACCATTTTTAGGCCTGGTGGATCACTGAGGTTGTAATATACTGCCCAAAATTATGGGTACAATACGTGCACAGCTGTCAGGTTCCCCACATACATTTATGAAGTACTGTTTGTTTTTCAAACCAATTAATCAGACATGTAAACATACAGTAAACATAAAGATGGTTAATCTTTATGTTAACATAAAGATCAACATCTTTATCCTCTGTTTTGTAAAAGATGGAAAGCAGTCCAACGACCTACCAGTTCCTATTAGTGAACACTTTGAATTGTGCTGTAATGGGTCGTTGTTTACCAACCAATCACAACATATTTGTCCAATTCCCCAATTGTACTGTAAACACAACAGTGACACAACTAGCATGTTTGCCCTATGGCACTATATTATTAAGAGGAACATTCATTTGCGCTTATGTTTCTGTCCAACTGTTGTTGTTGTTGTGGTCTCTGGAGGGGCTACAGTAAATTTTGCACTGGTTTTAGCTGTTCAGCTCAGGTTGGAACCACCTTGTGCATGTACCATAAAATGAATACAGAAACTTTCAAGACAATGCAACGTCAAGCATAAAAATACACAGATTTTAATGAGGAACGGCGTGTCAATCATCCTTGGTCTTTGACACAGTGTACCTGAATTTATGTCTTTTTTTTTTTTAATTTAAATTATTTTCATTTTTATTCTCAGCATACTTAGTGTTTATATTTGCTTCTGGTATGCTTGTATGTATTTCCTTGAGTCTTGAGTTCTTAGTTCCAGTTTGTATCCAAGTTTAGCTCTAACCTCAGTGTTTCTTTTTCTATCCTCTTCTGTCAGTTCCCTCATATTAAGTTCATTCATGTGCTTCCCACTCCTCGCTTCCTGTTGATTTTGGGAGTTATTTATCTCTAGTGTCTTGCATTTAGTATTATTTACCCTCCTGACTTGTCTTTGATCACTATCAGTTGAGTCTCATTACCCATCTTGTGTAGAGGTAGTCCCGTGTGTTCACTTTAGTCCTCGTCACGGTGTCTGTTATCTCACCTCGTGTTCTTTCAGCCAGTTGTTTTGTATTTTAGTTTCCATTAACTTCCACTGCTCATCACTGCTTGGACTTTGCTTTTGCTGAAATAAAGGTTCGTTTTTTGAAACTTCTGCCTCCCTGAGAGCCTGCATTTGGGTGGGTATCATGTGATTTATAACTGAATTATAGGAAAACTGAAGATTATGTAAAAACAATCATTAGAAGGTTAAAAAATATTATGGTGTTTTTTGTTTTGTTCTGTTTTTAATTTATGGATGACAAAAGGCCAGGTTGAAGGTCAGTTGTATCAGGAAAAACTGTAAGATGATTTTTCTACATTTTGTTGGCAAATAAAGAATATTTTGCTATCTGTTCTCTGAGTGTTTGATGTCAGTCCATCTGAGTTGCAAAGATTGCTACTAATGTTGCTTGCAAAGTTAAGCTGGGGAGGCAGTTTTCCCTCTTCAACTCTCAAATCAGATCACAGAAGGCTCCAATTATAAAGAAGCTCTGGGGTGCAAAGGTGGCAGCCTTGGTAGATTAGTGTTATAGCTGAAACAATTATACTTGGAATTGGTTATGAAGAGGCCGTTTCCTCGAACAGCAGTGTTTTCAAGGGCTTTTCACTAGAGCTTGATTGAGTTGGACCACAAATAAAATGCACACATGGTGCTCTCATTCAACTCCACCTGCAAATACCTGAGGGGGAGGGGGAGGGAATCGTACCTGTACAGCCACCACAGAAAGCACCTCCACAGATATCCTGTTAAACTCGTCAAAGCAGCCCCAAGCTCCTGTCTGAGCCAGGCCTTTGTAGATGTTCCCACAGGACTGTGGACACAAAGAGACAAATATTCAGACACATTGGGGCAGGAAGCCAGTCAGATTCAGATCCAGTCTGACTGGTAAGACGTGGAAAGGGAGACGCATATGTATCAGCAATTACACAGATGATATATGAAAAAACAGTTTTGTCATAGCTACTACAGAGACATGCAAGTTTGTGAATAATAACACAAACAAAGCGTCACACTAGTAAAAACAGGGGCTGATGGCAACAAAAAGAAGGCTAAAATATTGCCTGCACACATTACAGCTGCCCCTAACACTGGCTTGAGAGCAGGTGAACAGCCCCCCTGAGACCAAGATGAAGCAGGCCGTTGACTCCAATTACAAGCAGAAAGAGCGAAGCCTCCTTGACGTGGACTGGAGCTGACCGGAGGACTGATTTAACTTGTGTATGTGCGTAACTCAATATGACTAACAATGCAGGGCTCTGCGAAATGTTCAAGCGCACATGTGTATTAGCACATCTATCTGTACACAAGAGCTTTTGAGTTTATAGGTGTGCCGGACACCTCTATAATATAATGATTCCCCTGTCTAGTGGAAACAGGAGCAAGCTGGATTGTAAGATTGCGTTTATGTCTCTGTTGACCCCTCAATATGCAGAAAATATGAGTGAAATATAAAAGCATAATAAAGGCAGGCGGAGGCTGAATACAGAGAAGGGTTTTTGACAAGGTTTGGTAAAGCAATAACAATGGGGGTTTACTTAATCAGCTATTCTTTCAAGGGGAAAGCAAACAGAAGATGAAAAGAACAAAGATGAAAAGAGAAGGGCATAAAGGTAGGTTGACAACTTTAATGACAAATGCATACCATATCGCTGACAAAGGCAAAGATGAAAAGAAACACACATGCTGCGAACGCACATTGGCTCTGTGCGTGGGCTCAAACACAGAAGCGTGTGCTCATGCACGCTTGCTCACCTTGTAGTCCATCTGCTCGGAGCAGTTAAACACGTACACCATGATTCCCAGGGCCCGTCCCAAGTCTTTGGTAGTCTCAGTCTTCCCCGTGCCTGCAGGCCCAGCTGGAGCTCCACTCATTGTCAGGTGGAGGGACTGAGTCAGTGTGATGTAGCATCTAAACATAGTGGAGATATTTCTAGTTGCATTACTACAGTCCACGCACATCCATATAAGTCGGTTCTCTGGTTGAGCACAAAGATAGGAAACTTAAACATGAAATCACAGTTTCTGGAGTAAAACCTCTCTACAGAAGGATCTTGCTTCTGTGCAAGTTTAAACCCAGAACACTCTCTATATTTTTATGTGTCAAAATAATGAATGCTGAGGAACTGAAATTTCACAGTTGCTAATTCTGGCCAAAACTCTGTGAAAACACATGCAGGAGCCCAAGGTTTTTAGCATGGGTATGTCAGTGTGCATGAACATGCTTTTCAGTAAACAGTGAACTGAACAAATGTGTTTGCCACTGTTTGCTTTAGGGCGACTGTATAGATGCTACCAGCTACCAGCACTACTTCTGCTGTAAATACTGATATAAGAAAACAAAAACATACTATTCTGTGTGGGAACCTGCACGTTGCTGCCTGTGTGTCTGAGGACCATAATAAGGATTTGAATAAAGACATTGTCTTCAAAGCATGAACACCAAAATTTGGACTGAGTGCATGATTTACAGGTGGCTTAATGAGACACTGAAGTCCTCCGTGTCAAATCAAAATACGAAGTAGCATCAGTGATCAGCATGGCATTACACCAATTCACTTAAGAACAATGCTCCTGTCCCTCACACAGCCGAACCAGCACGCAGCGAAAGAGCTGAATGCAGAGGACTTTCTTCCCCGGTCACTGCAACAATACAATCCTGTTAAATCATCCACACTCTCTTATAATAAATGCACAATAGGAGAAAAAAGCTTGGGTTTCTGCCACAGCATTACAAGAACTGCACGCAGCTATTAACATGACAAAAAACAACCCTGCGTTGTCCTATAACCAGCACTGACAATGTCTTGGTGTTGTCTCAGCTGTCACTGTACATAATTTTATTATATGATAATATAATCTGTTCCTGTGCTTTGATTATGACACAGGCTGATTAGTGACACCATTGATTGCTTCTGCTCCACAACCTGTCAGGACTAGCAAACAGTCTGCCCAGCTAGTGTCAATAAAAAGCAGAAGCACTGCGAATGTGAACTGACAATCAGGACTCCATTGATCACAGCAGTGAACACGCTGGTTTGCCTTAAATATCAACACAGCAGTTGTTTTAATAAGCTGCTGGTTAATAGATGATGTATGGAAGGGGAAAATATCGGAAAGCGTAACGAGAGACAGAAGTCAGAGAAGACAAATGATGCCATCTGTATACAGTGTATCAGAGCCAATCGGCTTCAAGACTCTTCGCTAAAATACGGCCAGAAATCTCACACTAAGTCATCAAGGAGGCTGGATAAGGATGGTCTGCACTGAATAACTAAAGCAAGATAGGAAAGAGTGAAACTAAACAGGGTTGCGATAAGGTGACTTATTTTATTACAGTGTCTTTAAGAAGAACAGCTATATATCAGCCTACCTGTCTGACTCATTCTCCCTCCACTCCTGTGTGTGTGTGTGTGTGTGTGTGTGTGTGTGTGTGTGTGTGTGTGTGTGTGTGTGTGTGTGTGTGTATGGGGTGGGGGGTTGACATTTTGCATAATGGTGCAGCTTTGGAGTATTGAGTGAGTGCAAACATTACACTGATAACATACACGCTGTTATAGATTAGAGTCACTTCCTTTAGCCTAATTATCCTGCTGCAGAAAGTGAGCACAACAGACTGAAAATAGCCACCTTGTGGTACATAATCACACAGAGGTCATGTGAACGAATTCACATACTACTTAAGAATTCACATTTCTTCTAGACAATATTAATGTTTAAAATCTTAAGTGACAAAGGCTTTGATAAACGCAGCAATGTCAGTAATTAAGAAATTCTGTTTGCCTGCTTTCATGTAAACCGATGCTGTAGAGCCTTGTCACAGAAAGCATTCTGATTTGTCATGAGAGGGTAATCAATAAATTAATAGTGTCTTTTAAATGGACTTGTAAATCGCAGCATTGAAAGATTGCTTAAAAACTTTAAAAATTAACTAAGGCTATCAACAGTATATGAAAAAATATCTGGTATGACCTTATGCCCAAAATATGCCGTGTTAAAGATATATCAACTTAAGCTGAAATAGGGCCCGGTTGTACTTTTCTGTAGTACCAGTTTTAACCACAAGATGGTGAAGTGAATTAATGCAACATCCAGTGTGCCCTTTATTTGAAGTCAAGAATTATTGTTCCTACATGCTAGGAAAAGCTACATGCAGTCTGGCTGCCTGAAGAGTTCGCAGAGGTCTTACAGACAAATGGATGGAGTGATCCCTCTTCCATACATTTTACCTCATGGACCACCCATCTCATTGTGACATTTGCTTTGTTTAAATTTTTATTATTCTGCGAAGTTGCGGGTTACTCTGACCGGAACCCTTCAGCAGGTAGAGGTTCATGTGGTGCTAAGTCAAGCCTGACGATAGCCAGTATAAATAAATGTAGTAAACTCTGAGATGTATTTTTCTTTTTTGCCATAATTACAGAAAAATATATTTCCATCTTTCACCATCCATCCATCCATTTTCTTCTGCTTATCCAGGACCAGGTCGCAGGGGCAGCAGTCCAGGCAGAAAAGCCCAGACCTCCCTCTCTCCAGCCACCTCCTCCAGCTTGTCCGGGGGAACACCAAGGCGTTCCCAGGCCAGCCGAGAGATATAATCTCTCCAGCGTGTCCTGGGTCTGCCCCGGGGCCTCCTCCCTCACTTTTAAAGGAAATCTAAATACTGTTTAGACATCTTTTCAGTCTTGCTCCAGTTCTCAGGGTGCATTGGTTTCTTGTGTGTCCAAGGACTGGTTTTCATAGCTTGCACTGCACTACAACAGTGCTGCTGATTTAGTCTAAATCATCATATTTATAGGTTTTTTTGTATTGCCTTGTCATCCTCTTGCATCGTATCTCACAGCTTTGTTCCATCTCTAACAAAGTTCTTCTGAATTGCAAAATTGATGTCATATAATATAAACTTGCTGAACTTTGATAAAGATAATGGTTTCATACTTTAGATAAACTAACCATTTAAGATATGTTAGTATACACAGAAATCTGCATGTAGTGTTAAGATAAAAACGTGGATTTTACTCTATGCTACTGTGGTGCCTGTGGATGTCAGGTTGTGTTTTTCTCTTGTTGACTCTGATGTGAAGAATTGTGTAACAATTCATGTAGCAAACACTATTTTAGCCATTTTCTCAAGTCATGGATTAAAGGATTTGACACCTCACCCCCTGGTCTATGGTCCATTGTTTCAATGAAAGCCAGTGGCAAACTGTGTGAGTCACAGCGAGGGCATGCACCATATGGTGAAGCCTTGCTCCACGGCCGCTGATGATGCCATCAAAGCCCATTGTTTATGCTTTGTTCAAGCTTCAAAGGGAATACTGGTCAGCTTGGAAAACCATACAGTCAAACACTGCGGTTCGCAAAAGGACTCTGAGAGGCAGGTATTCAACTCTCTGTAGCTTAACTAACCCTGCAAAAACATGTGGGCACGAACAAACCAGCAGCTGGCACAGTGACCATGCAGAGTTGAGCTGAAAGATTTTACTTGTGGTGGGTGTGCATAATGATTCAAATGAAGATGCTTCCAAAGCATCAGATGGTGATTATCAGATGAGAAACCTCCATTTTCTTCTCAGTGACAAGGGAAGAAGACTATTAGTACAAATGGATTTTTGAAAAGCACTCAAGTTTCCTGCAAAACAGCACCTGTAGAGTACTACACAGTAAGTATTCTTGGTTGTTTTTCATTTACTTTTTTATTTACTGCTAAACTTCCTCTCCTCAACACAGCAGGCCAGTTAATCTTTGGATTCTTCTACATACATAAGAATTCAGAGAGTGGCTTCATTTTAAGACCTTTGCTTTCTAGGACTGATCCTATCCAGCCAGTGTCCGCTCTCTTGGCCAAAATGCCCGGTTGATATCAGAGATGAGAGATAAATGGTCAGACTGCTTCAAGCTGACAGAACAACAGTAACTCAAGTATCCAGTTGTAACAACTGAGAAAAAAAAAAGAAAAGCAGCTTTCAATCCACAACATGTCAACCTTTAAAGCAGAAGGGCTACAGCAGCAGAAATCCACACTCCTGTAAGAACAGTTCACAGAGAAAAATGTTGCCTGGTCTTATGAGTGGCAGTCTCCAACAGAATGACACTTTTCTAGGCTTTAACTCAAGATTTTTACAAAGCTTTTTCAACCTTTGTATAAATCCTGTGGTTTCAGTTATAGTTTTTTTCACACACTGTCTGTATCTATGTGTAATCAAACCCCAGCAGTATGGTTCTTGTTTTAAAGCAAATAATGTACAAATCTGAAATACCTTTAATAAAGTGTTTAAAAATAGATAACGCTGACAATCTAAAGAGCCATAGTAACAAGCCTAGCCCTTTTGAATAAAGGACCCACAAGCTAAGGTTCCCACTCAAATCTACCAAACATCCAGGTTGGCTGTATGCACTTTATGAATATCCACTGGTTATCCTGGCATTTCTAGCAAAGTCGTTGAGCAAAATAATCTGAGTTCCATCATTTAGACATGACAGCCTCTTTGGTGGATCATTGTGTCCCATCTCTTGGGTCTACCAAGGACTAGGCTGCTGGTGCTCCGACTCCAGTTCAGTGGCTGTTCTGCAGAGAATATATATGTCCCATACTGTATGTGTTATACTGAGTGAACTGGCTAAAAGGAAACAAACTCTTATGTCTACAACTTCTGCTCCCTGAAAGAGAGGGATGACTGTGATGGTGTGTATATGTCTAGGCAGGACCACAAATACATCATTAGAGGTCATCTGTCGTAAAGGCTTGAATAGAGGTGTCTTCAGGCAGGATACACGGGGTGTGATATCCCCCATCCCATATGTTTTGTATATCAAATTCAGAGAACAGAAGTTATAGACATGACACTTTTTTTCATTGCCTCTTTGTCTGGGAAAAAAGAGACAAAAAATTGTCCAAGCCCTCCGTACCTATCTGTTAGAGGAGTGATGACTAATCGCGGTGTGTTTCCCAGGTATTCGTAGGAGTAGAGAAACTGGGCATCACAGATGTTAGTAAGACAATGCTTCTCCTTTTCATCCCAACGGTGTCTCAGCTGTGACAGCCACACAAAGGCCTGAGAATTCTCCACCTAAAAAAACAGTGAGATACAATCCAAAATAATATATGCTTTGTCACCTTCTAATTATGATAATGACATACTTTCTGGAATATCTTTAGTTCATTACTCACTAGTAACAGCATCACAAAAAATACTGCAGCTGCATAAGATTTTTTTGAGCACTGGCTCTGGCAGACGTATCCCTCGTGACCCTCTCACCTTCTGAGTGATCATCTTGGCCACGACGTCTCTGGCATGGACATCGATGGTGCAGATAGTCATGACCTTCTGCCGATCACCTGGTGTAAGTTGGCCAATCAGCATTGAGATAAGAGTGTTGAGCTGGGAGACCTGTTTTTTGTAGTACTCCTTCATGGCGTTGTCGTAGCCCTCCTCCAGACGTGCAAAAGCCATAGTGACGTCAGACGTCCACCAGATCTGTGTGCAGGTCAAAGCCACCTGAAAAGGGAGTCAGAGACATTGAAACCACTCTGATTCTCTCTGGTAGTTTACTTGTATTCACTTTGAGCTAAAACATCATCTAAATGTAAAACAAAGCTAGGAATTGTGCCAACAAAGGCACACAAAACATATGGCCCTATATGTTTTTGCATAAACACCCCCACCATTGGAAAGAGATGTAAAGGAATATTTGAACTGAAAAACAGATTTGTTTTGGCTGTTGTTCCTGACAAATGTGGAGAGTCATCTTTAAGGAACACTACATGGACTGAGCAGGTGTTGTTTTGTCTGGGTATTAATGGACTTGGCATTTAAAAATAATTCCAGTTGAAGCCTTCTAATACCTTTGCAACTGGAAAGAGTAGGGTTGGAGGGTATACAGAAATCAGGTATACAGATGAGCTAATAAAGATGAGCTTAGCTTCTGAGTGATGCAAGCCAAAAGAAAGCATTCTATCCAATGCCCAACAAGGAGCATCTCCACTGGTTACAAAGAGAGTCTACAAGAGAAACATCCTTGGGTTCTCCTAACCTATGACCTCAGTAAATACTTTTCTGATAAACTTATGGTCTCAAGCACTAGTTACTGTTAATGAAAGAGCATCATGTTCATTTTGTAATTCATGGTCCTCTTTAGTGTCAAAAGGGAGAATAAAGCTGTGTGTGATTTAATGTGTGACTGATAAGTTCGCACCATACAAATATACAGGCATTACAAACTATCTCAGGCTATAAATACACTGTTGTATGGTTTATGTAACACCTGTTATACTTGTAAAATAAACAATTTCACTATAATGTATTTTTTGCAAAAAAGTCAGTTTTTCATTTATTTATTGGTTGAAGAACACCCGATGATGTAGTGCACAGCTGGTGTCACAAAAAAATACAGCTTTTTTTGTGCCAAACGACTTCAGGAGTAGCTTGTTGTACACATCCAAAACTATTCAGCAGCTAAACAGTTACATCTAATTGTAATAGGGCACTTCACTTGTTTAGGACATTCTAATCGTACTGAAAAGTAAGAAAATGAAAAACGTTTTCTGTCACTCTGAAGTTTGCAGTTTTCTGAAGTGAGCTTTCAAAAGTCTGTGAAAATGACAAAGGGCTTGTGTTGCAAACTTTGGGGATGAAGACTGAAAGAGCTAGAAGATCAAACAACTCAATAGCATCTAACAATAAATGCTAATGAGTATGTGGGAATTCTAGAAGAGGCTGTTTTCGAAAGGCAAGATTTCTATGTCTCTGCTGCTTTGCTGCTTTGATTTTGACCGTTCTGCTTTTATTGCTAACTTTAAGTTTTTAATTTAAAGCCTGCCCAAAAAATTAATTTGGATTACTAAAAGATTGACCTTCAGTCTTTGTCAGTTACTTCTGGAATAATTTAAGCTAAATATATTTTTATCCTTGCTTTCATAAACACTATTGATCATGGAATTGATTTTAACTTTGCTATAAAGGCCTAACTTTTTTTTTATAAAAATTGCTATTCTCTGTAGATTTGGTACCACCACCCAGTTTGAGGGGCAGTTAAGGTTGTTCATGAAGCATATTTGTGAACGCCCTCAAAGTCAGATGTGGAAACCCCGGGTTGGCCTCATCGAATTCATGTCTCAGTTCATAACCATCTTTGCGGACTGCTTAGCAATACTGCTGATGTTAGAGTAAGTGAAGCCAGATAACAGAATATCCCAGAAATGTGGAATTTGCTTCATATAACAGGACTCAATTGAAAATAACAAACAAATAAAAGAAATTATCATGCGAACAATAATCACACTAAGGCTGTGATGATGATATCTAGGATCGAAGATTACCAAAGTTATTGAAAATAACTAATCAATGATGCATTAAATTAATATGATCATTTTTATGAGATTCATAAAAAATTAATCTACATTGCTGTAGTTTCAATTCATCTCTCTGCATATAACTGAGACCTATGACATAGATAAATGTCATAGGTGTCTAGGCATGTATGTGTATGAGTTACACACTTATAGCACTGCTGTGCATGTTGAACTTCCCAGCATTAGTATAATCAAAACAATGAGCAGATCATCCAACCCTAAACCAGACCAAGTGAAAAGAGGTAGGAAGTGACCACTCTAACTTCCATCTGTAGCCACACATGAATCAGTGATACCTGGTATGTAGCATTTTCAGGTAAGAATAAGTGGTCCATTATCACAGTCACACATTGGCTATATAAAGGATTTTTAAGCTTGTGAAAGTAACTATGAGAGGCCCAGACAGGAATTTGGTACTAGTCCAAATAATAGATGTCAGCAGTTAAATCTGTGAAAACATATTTGTCCCCTTTTCAATTTCTGTTTTTTTTACTTGTATATTTCTCACTTACATGTTTCAGATCATCAAACAAATTTTACTTTTTAGAGAGATAACCAGATTAAATACATAACAAAACTACTAGTTTTTAAATTTCTCTGAGAACTGGGATGATGCAAGTAACCTAAAGTTTTCATTCCTAGCATTTCTTTTGATGCCTCACTATGAGAAATTGAGACTCTATAACCCATATACAGGTTCAGATTTGCTCTGAAGTGAGAAAAGGTGTTTTAATTATGTCTGTGTAGTAGCACAGGTGACTTAAGGGTGAGATGTTATGTCCGACGTGGTCACTGCAATCACTAGGCAATCACGATTGGCAGAATGAGGAACTATACGAGGCACATCCTATAGTGAGATATCGAAATTACAGTATTAAAGTTTGACTGTATTGAAAAAGTATTAAATTACTGCTTTGAGAGTGCATTAATGACCACAAAAGAACCCAGAACAACATCTAAAGAATGGCAGGCCTCACTTGTCTCATATAAGGTCAGTGTTCATGATTCAATAAGAACAGGAGCTGGGCAAAAATGTCATCCATGGAAGAGTTTGAGGTTACAAAAAACTCCTGACCAAAAAGAACATGAAGGTTTATCTCACATTTGTTAAAAACACCTTGATGATCGCCAAGACTTTTGGGATCCAGAGAATATTTATTCTCTGGGCTGACAAGAAAAAACAAACTTTCTGGAAGGTTTGCGTCCCATTACGATTGGTGTAAAACTAACACAGCATATTATAACAAGAACATCATACTACAATTCAAACATAGTGGAGGTAGTGTCACGGTCTGGGCCTGCTTTTCTGCTTCAGCGCTTGAACAACGTGGATGAGCAGCGTTATCCTTTGCAGGCGGTAGTGACGTCCCTTTTTCGGCTTCATCAGATTAGGGTTGTAGTGTGTAGGAATGGTTGTAAGTCCGAACTTAAATTCGATTGGGATGCTTTGGCATGATCTTAAAACAGGTCTTTCATGTCTGGAAACCTTCCAGTGAGGCTGAATTGAAACAATTCTGCAAAGAATAGTGGGGCATTCATCCACAGTGATCTGAGAGACTTGAAAAATTTGAAAGCTTGAGTTACAGAACACAGGAAGGGGGAAAATATTTTTCACAGCATCGTACATCAAACCGAACGTATTTACCTGAGCTGAATAGTCAAACAGCCACTGCTCCCTAGGCTTTTCCTCATAGGCTATTACTGCCTCGGTCATCTCGTGGCGAACTGTGGAGCGCATGGTGTCGAGCACCCGGTTTAACCACATCTCCACCTTACAGAGAAAACACAAAAACAGGCAAATCCCTGAATACAAAAACCAAAAAAATATTGCAATGTGTGTCACATGAGCGCCGATGTACTCTCTTATCAGTGGACCCTAATGAGGCCATTAATAAGCATTAAAGTGGAAGTGGAGTCAGGCAAACACTACGGGATATAATGGAAAATGAATGAATTGATGAGCTTTAAATGCAAAACCTCCAGGGGCAAAACAGATTCTTTCTATATATATTTTTTTAAATGTGTGTGTGTCTCTGTGTGTTTGTGTGTGTGTGTGTGTGTGTTTCCTATCATTACAGAAAAGGACTGGTTCGAAAAATTGTCAATGTCAGCAGTAAGTCACAAAGATAAACACCATTAACGTCTTCAGCATTTGGATCCATCTAGAAATGATGATATCCAAGGCTCTTTTTACCTGTCCACTGCAGTCACAGGACTGATTGAAAGGGACATACTCTTCCTCCTTGCTGTACATGCCTTGACCAATCTTCGAAGGATTCCCCTCTCCATCGGTTTCAAATCGCATCTTAGCCATGTTGTCAAACAGCTTGGACAGATGCTTCTGGACCTGAGCAAACGCACAGCTCGGGATCAATTTACACTCACGGTTTGAAACGTTACAGTGTTGCTTTTCAGGACCAGTGTTCTGCTACACCTCTGCTAGCTTCTGATGAAAGAGATTTTGATGGCGAGTTGTTTTTAACAGTTATTTATTTTTCTGAGGACAAAAAAAAACACCAGTGCACTCATGATGGAGGTCGGAGTAACATACAAAACTATAAGCACCATTGCCCCTGTGTGGGCACTAAATGTACTACAAAATTCAGCAGCAGTGAGTCAAAAGCCTAATGACACGATGGAGCATAGTTTTAGAAAACTGTTAGTAAAGTAAATTGTAGAAAGAGCTGAAAACGTTAGTACTGTTTTTTTCTCATCTGTGTGAACAGACTGAAGCATTAAATTCACTGCCATCCCTTGGGCATAAATTTGTGAAGCCACCTGGTGTGGGTTGGTCCCATTAGACAGGATGTCCAGCAGATCAGCTGAAGAGATGAAGTAAAATCTGGGAAAGGCCAGACGCTTGGTGTCCAGGTATTCTGCCAGAGCCTTTTCACACAGAGAAAGCCTGTAGAAATAGCACAGCACATGCAGAGTCAGTATGTGTGTGTGTGTTTGTGTGAGACGTATGGGGAAGAAACAGAGAACCGCTGATCTTGGCTGAACTTTCACCTGCTCTGGATGTCCTCCAGTTTACGAAACAGGCCTGGTTTGTTGGTGGCCTCCACTACGTTGGGCGTCTCGTGCATAGCGTTTGCCAGCTCTTTGAAATCGGCATCAATCCCCTCAAAGCGCCTGGAGTCCTGCAGAGGATTTCATGAGGGAGCCCGGCAGGCGTTGATTCCCACAAGAAAGAGGGAGAATCAGAGGTTTAATAGCAAACATCTGGGCTTAAGCACAGCCTGAACATCACGGGAGCAATTAAAAAGTTGTGTAATCTCAGCTCTTAAACTAAGTAAGGCTAATTAATGGATTCTTAATTAACAGCTATTACAATTATGCTGCCTAGGTTCATATGGCAACAACTGGGGCGCAGGTTGAGGCTTGCATGTATATAAGCTTGACACTGACGGATACCTGAAATATAGAACTGTATGAACTGTGTGTGTGTGTGTGTGTATGTGTGTGTGTGTGTGTGTGTGTGTGTGTGTGTGTGTGTGTGTGTGTGTGTGTATGTGTTTGGTGTGTAACCTCAGGCAGCTGCGAGCGAATGTCCTCAGAGCCAAGGAAGATGCTTTCCAGGTGACTCCAAGTCCGCTGAACCACAAACCAGATGGAGATGACGGAGTCGACCACAGATAGCTTGCTTTGCCATGAAGATACTTCATCCAGGAAGTGTGCGATATACTTGGATGACATAAGGTTCTGCAGCTGGACCTGGTTGTCTTCCAGCGTCTCAATCAGCTCCTCATTTGCACGGAGCAGAGGGAGCTTGGTCCTGTGGTGGGGCTCATACTGGAATTGCATACCTGCAATAAAGTCCATCAGTACATCATAAGCAGGTAAAAAAAACAATTAAAAATTACTGTTAGAAGTTAAAAATTCATGTTTCTGTACCTGTCCATGTGGAGTTGAGCTCAGACAGGACTTTCTCCATCCCCATCTCTTTAACAGCCTTGTCTACGATCCCTCTCACCTCGTCTTCAAAGCAGTGCAGGTTGAGCTGCAGCAGATCAGCCAGAGTGGTCTCCTGCTCACAGACAGCCATGTCACTGCTTATGTCACAATACCCAGAACTCAAATCTGGTGATATTAGAGTCATAGTAACAGTGAATACTAGCTAGTTTCAGAGTAACATGGACACACATATTTATCAAAAGCAGACATCCATTTTTTATGGATGTTTGTACAGTTACCCCTTATTTATAAGGGATAACTGTACAAACTCTGTCACCTACAAGTAGACATGTATGTTACCTGTAAGCAAAGGTTACTTAGTTACTCACAGACTATAATGTTGACCTCTTATCACCCACAGCCTTTTTTAGTCTCACTGACCACTAAAAATCACTTTAGACCTATTTAAAGGACTGCATCTAACTCACAGCCACAGCTCATTTAGAATCACAAATTAAATTAACATGCTTTTGGATCAGACACTGGAGTACCCGAAGGAAACACAGGGAAACCACAGTGAGAACATGGAAACTCCACACAGAAAGGCCCCATTTAAGGTTTAAAACAGGAAGCTCGTGCTGAGTGCCGAGCCTAGCCACTGTACAACAGAGCCACGGACCAGGAACTGAGCTGCCTGCAGTTCTTTTGTCAGCAGTACCTCAAGAATAGCTGCTAGAATTTTCTTTAAAAAAAGTGAAGAAAATGTTAGTTTTGCTTCGGTAGTATTAGTTGGCTTCTTGCTGCTCGTGCTGCTCATGGAGCATTATGTCATAGTTATGATAGGTTATTCTATCTAATATTGCAGGGTCTTTATCTTTCAATATAAAGGGTATTGAGGTGACTGTTGCTCTAAAATCATACTATACAATTGAATCTGGATTAATTTATTAAATAAGTAATAGTATGAAAAAACAAATGAGATGGCACATTTGGTCAGTTTTTAATATGTGACAGATGACACTGACAAATGTTTACGCAAAAAAAAAAGTGTTTCATTTAAAACAAGTGCAGGGATAAAAGCGCAGGCGCAGTGGTGATGCTGCTGATGCTACTTTGTCAGAATAGATTAGCAGCTGTAGACCAACTCTGATGGTAGTCGAGCAAATCCCTGCTGTAGCCAGCTGAATGTGTATGAGAGAGGATTTTGTCAGAGCCTTACAAAGCTAGCAAATCTATATATTAAAAAAGATCAAAGCAGATCAGTTAGCCTCTGTGATACATTTTTGTACAGACTTAAAAGCTGTAAAAACCTATCATCTTAACTTCTGCAGCACAAACTACAAGAGGAGCTGAAAAATGAATTTGCTTATGTGTGTAAGAACCCCCTTTTGAACCTCCATTAAAATATTACCACATTTGCTTGGACCTGAATAAAAAAAATACTGCAGCTAGTGTGGTAATAATGTTGAAATACTCTAAATGAAACTCCACAACATGTTGGGTTTTTTAAAAGTTAGAATAAGCTGTAAACCTGGTCCATGGTGAAGCGGACTCCAGTAGCGGCCATTAACTGATGCCAATGTCTGGATCGTATGGCTGGATTCTGGAGCTCTGCCACAGCCCGGAGGGAGGTGAGGAGGTTCCTCACCCTGCTCTCCAACCCTGTGAAGGCCTCCCACGCTCTAACCTGCCACACACAAGGCCACATATTTAGGACAGAGGAAAGCAGCTTTAAACAGCAGTTCAGGATTTATTCTGAGTTGTACTTTTTTTACTTTGAGCAAGACATTGAAATCCTTAAATGCCTGATTTCACTCCATTCTTTATTGCTGCTTTATATTCCTGTGGGCCTAATGTACAAATTTACATTAATATTATTATTATTTACTGTGTCCTTACAGTATTATGCTAAAGAAAACTATGGACATGGATACAACAGCACTGTAAGTATATATTCAATTGCTACGTACAACACATCTATATATTTCCTGTGGAGATCTTAAATTATCTGTAGGTGTGAATGTGAGGATGAATGTGTTGGCCAAGTTTATAATGTGTTACTGACTGATGATCGGTGCTAGGAGAACCGCAACTCCCGCTCTTTGTTAGCTGGGATAGGCTCCTGCCCCCCGCAACTGTTATTTGAATGACTGGTTAAGGAAAGAGATGAATGGATGAACACGGCATCTGCTGTGACATTACCACAGCCTGAGGATTTCTTACTACTGCATCTTCATATTAAAATCACCCACCAATCCAAAGTCCACTTTTAATAGGAAATAGTTACAAGAAATACAATGCAAGACGATAGAATGTCTGAGGCAGTCAGAACAAGACAATGCTATTGACTGGACCTGATACCACAGGTTATACCCAGGGGTAAGCTACACCAAGTCTGTATGGTTTACCGAAGACACATATCTGTAACTCAGTCACCTAATTCATCTCAAAGTTTCTCGCTTCGATCCTCAACATGTTGGTTGGCAGCTCTGAACACCACATCCAGAACACCTTGGATTTTGTTTTTGAAAAGTGAGAGTATGATGTTCAACTTGTGCTCCAGTCACTGAGGTTTGTAAGAGATTACAGGATGACCTCAGCCTCAGCAACGGGATCACTCTCAGCACCGACCAATGTGTCTGCTCTTGGATCTGTGTCGTCATTCCACATATTTCACATACAACGGTCAGTTTGACCCATTGTGGCCAACTTATACATGGAAGAACTGGAAAAGAGGGCTCTGTTATCCTACCCTGGAACATCACCAAGTCATTGGTTCAAGCATGTGGATTACACCCGGTGAAAATCAAATCTCAGGACATACCACGCTGGTTTGAGCAGGGAGTCAGAGCGATATGTTAGATGAAGAGCTGAACTTGTCAGTAAGGTCACCAAATGTTTCACTGCTGTTTGCAGCATCATGCTGTGTGAGGTGGAAAATTTGATCACAGTTGAGCACTGAAAAAATTCTGTTTATTAAATACAAGGCTTAAATTTCAGAGATTTTTATGCAAGTATGTGAAGTATGCAAAGATTGTTTCCAATTCAGCATCAGTAAAATTCCCATATTGGATGTTTGAAAAAGAGATTTTGTGGATCATAAGTATTTTGACTTTTAATAGTCACGTCTCTCCTCTCACCTCTTTATCCAAAATGCGAATCTCTTTGGAAAAACGTTTACATTCCAGTTCCATGTCCTCCACGTTGATCTCTCTCCAGGAAGTTGTCCTCCATGCTGTCATGGTGGATTCCACCATGGTGATCATGTCCCACAGCTCCTTCAAGAGAACCACCTCATGCCTTGAGAATGAAACAGAGCACAAAGTTGATTAATCTAACATGAAACAGCTCAGATACTGAATGCAAGAGAGCATCTCTGTTAAGATAAGATAAGATAAGATAAGATAACCTTTATTAGTCCCACACGTGGGAAATTTGTTTTGTCACAGCAGGAAGTGGACAGTGCAAAAGTTATGAGGCAAAAATTAGAATACAATAAGAATAAATACAGTACACAACTGTACAGAATAGAATAAAATACTATATACAGTAGAATAAAATAAAATAAATATACAATAAGATAAAAATAGAATACAAATACAAATACTATATACAACTGAGTAAAAAATACAACGATGACAGAAAGGATTATTGCACTTAGTATTATTGCATATGTATGGATGTGTGTGCTTGATCAGTTAAAGTCTTTATTATGGAGTCTGACAGCAGTGGGGAGGAAAGACCTGCGAAATCTCTCCGTCCCACACCGTGGGTGCCGCAGTCTCCCACTGAAGGAGCTGCTCAGTGCTGTCACAGTCTGCTGCATGGGGTGGGAGATGTTGTCCAACAGGGATGACAGCTTAGCCGCCGTTCTCCTGTCACTCACCACCTCCACTGGGTCCAGAGGGCATCCTAGAACAGAGCTGGCCCTTCGGATCACCCTGTTCAGTCTCTTCCTGTCCCCAGCAGAGATGCTGCCGCCCCAGCAGACCACGCCATAAAAGATAGCAGAAGCCACAACAGAGTCATAGAAGGTCTTCAGGAGTGGGCCCTCCACTCCAAACGACCTGAGTCTCCGCAGCAGGTACAGCCTGCTCTGCCCTTTCCTGTAGAGGGCGTCTGAGTTATGAGTCCAGTCCAGTCTATTGTTCAGATGAACACCAAGGTACCTGTAGCTGTCCACAGCCTCTATGTCCATACCTTGGATGTTCAGTGGTTGCAGTGGAGAATGCTTGTGCCTGCGGAAGTCTACCACCAGTTCCTTGGTTTTACTGGCGTTGATCTGGAGGTAGTTCAGCTGGCACCAGTCCACAAAGTCTTGGGTCAGTCCTCTGTACTCCTTGTCGTCCCCATCAGTGATGAGGCCGACTATTGCAGAGTCATCAGAGAACTTCTGCAGGAAGCACTGGGTGGAATTGTGGGAGAAGTCTGCAGTGTAGATGGTGAAGAGGAACGGAGCCAGAACCGTTCCCTGTGGGGCCCCCGTACTGCAGACGACCCTGTCCGACACACAGCCCTGAGTCCTCACATACTGTGGTCGGTCGGTGAGGTAGTCCAGGATCCAGGTAGTGAGGTGATGGTCCACTCCAGAGTTCACCAGCTTGTCCTTTAGAACCGTGGGAAGAATGGTGTTGAAGGCACTGGAGAAATCAAAGAACATGATTCTCACAGTGCTCCCAGCGGTCTCCAGGTGAGCGAGGGAACGATGTAGGAGGTGAATGACGGCATCATCCGCTCCAATGCCAGGCTGGTAGGCAAACTGAAGTGGGTCCAGTGATGAGCTTATTAGGCGCCGAAGCTGAGCCAGGACCAACCGCTCCAGGGTCTTCATCAGGTGGGATGTCAGAGCCACCGGCCTGTAGCTGTTGAGGTCCTTGGGGCGTGAAGTCTTTGGCACTGGTACAACACAGGAGGTTTTCCAGAGCTGTGGGACTCTTCCCAACCTCAGGCTCAGGTTGAAGAGGTGCTCCATCACCCCACACAGTTGGTCCGCACAGGACCTGACGACCCTCGAGCTGATGCCATCTGGACCCGCTGCCTTCTTGCCGTTAATCCTCCTCAGTTCCCTCCTAACCTGGGTGGTTGAGAGAGACAGGCTGGAGCCTGTCTTAACGACTTAAATTAACGACTCTAAATTCGTTTTAAATGTATCAGTGTCTTGTGATGTTTGTTTATTTTTTTCTTATTCCATCGTTGGGCTTTACCTGCATTGTCGGAGCTGTCTGTACTCTGACACAGTGACCTCAAACAGGCTGGCAGACTCCACCAGAGAGGCCATAATTGCCTCCCGTTCCTGGATCTGCCGGTGGAATGCATCCAACATCTGGTAGGGGCTTTCACTTTCAAACCTGGACAAATGCATGAACGCACACAGGCACCCATCAAAACACACACACACACACATTTGCACAAACTCAGTATAAATCACGCCGTGTTTAGGTAATGAAAGGCTCCGGTTTTCGCCAAACTCATCTTATACCCTCTGCAGGATAACCAGAGGAGAGTCCCAGTGCTGTGACAGTTAACAATGACTTCCATGACATTAATGGGAAAATAATCACCAGGTTATTAAGAGACCAATTACACACATAAGTAATCTGACAATTATACATTATGACGAAGCATCTCCACCTATGAATTAATTATCATTATGTTAGGATTCAATTAGCCTTGTCGGATGTGAGAGCCTCGAGATAACGTTTCTCTATTATCTAGTCAGAAGGTTAGGAAGGTGACATTCTTAAACATTCAAAGGTCCTCCCTCAACTTCATCACCAAAGGAAAGTTAAACAGGAAATGTTCTGGAAAACTCTAATGAGATGGCACATTATACTTCAACATCCCCTTATTTAGCACTAGCAGAAGCAGACAATAGAGTAATAATTGGAAGAAATAAGCTCATCTGTCATCTTTGTGCCTTCAGTTACATTAGATTCTACATAAAATAAATAGTAGTGCACAACAGTATTTTAAGAGAATATCCACTTTTTTCTCATAAATAAATAAATCTGGGAAATTGTAACAACTGTAACTTGGGTTAATGCGTGAACACAAATCCTTTTCAGTATCTAACTAGCATTAGCTTGTTAGCAGGCCGCAATTAGCTGTTAAACTACCATTAGCTTGTCAGCTGACTCAACTAAGAGAACTCAGCTACTATCATGACTGAGACATGATGAGTTTCACCCCTATCCAACAGCTATAGCTATGGCTATCAGCCCTGCCAAAAGGTCAGAACCGAAGGCCAACTCTAATTCTGCATTGCAAGGTCTGCAAACAGACTTCTGCTAATCACTTGCACATTTGCTGGCAAAGTGGCACTAAAACAGACACTCAAACACTCCCACAATACGCTCAGCAAGCCAAAGCAGAAAACCAGTTTGGCAAACATTCCTTTGCAGCAGCTGCCATAAGGAACCAGGAACATCAATCTCTGGTGTTAAGTTTTACAAGGGGGGCATCTCTGGTCCCAAGGAAGGCTCAAAAGGTCTGTCATGAACACACATGCTCTATCATAGACAAACATGGTGTTTTTGGAGCTTTAGTCACCCAATGCAACTCCAGTAGTCAAACATTTTGTCCAAAGAACCAGAGATTACAAGTAACCCAGAGTGTTACATTGTCCTTTTAATGTAACTTTAATGTATCTTTAGCAATATAAATATGAACACATTGACAATAATGGCAGGATAATATATAATAAATGTAATTGTAATATTAAAATTTCAGCAAAGTTGTTATGGTAAATGGCCTGTATTTATATAGCGCTTTACTAGTCCCTAAGGACCCCAAAGCGCTTTACATATCCAGTCATCCACCCATTCACGCACACATTCAAACACTGGTGATGGCAAGCTACATTGTAGCCACAGCCACCCTGGGGCGCACTGACAGAGGCGAGGCTGCCGAACACTGGCGCCACCGGGCCCTCTGACCACCACCAGTAGGCAACGGGTGAAGTGTCTTGCCCAAGGACACAACGACCGAGACTGTCCAAGTATCTTTTGTTTGTTTTTTAACCGATAGAGGAGATTCACAGCCGCTGCAGCGAGACAACTGAACTGACCCCAGATCCAATGGGATTCTGGATACTTTATTTGAGCTAGACTGTATTCCTGTAATACTACCCTTGATCCTATAGGGGCTTGTGTTAAAAAACTCAAGCATGGCAAAGAAAATCTGAAAGGGATGAGGAACCCAGGTTTGAAAAAACAACACTGTAACTGCAGGATTGTGTACTACTTTTCTCTCTGTATTCAACCTCCAGAAAGATATCTATGTTCAGGAAAATTATGGTGTTGCTTGCATACAGAAAAATGTCCAAGCTCTAGCGTACATAAAATTGTAACACTTTGTTTGCTGCTAAAGCAAGCTACATCAGAATACAAATATAATTTCAAAGTTTTTTGGTTTTGTTTTGTTTTTTGTGAAATTGCTAAGCTCAATCTTTCTCTTTCAAGTAAGTTTTAAGCATGCGAAACACTTTGACATTTCTTCATGTGTGATTAGACACATTATTTCTGATCACCATGTTATACACAGCAGAGATTTTCTACCTGAAGAGCTTGCTTTTGCGAAAGTGCTCCCTGAATGTGTGTTGCTCAACATCAAAAGCAGCACACTTTCGACGAAGACCGGACACCTCGACAGCCTGCAGTGGTGCCACCTGCTGCTTGACCAACACTGCCTGCTTTTTCACATTGTCCCACTTGTCTGGCAGCTCCTGCAGACAGACAGACAGATGCAGAGATAGATACAGAGAGGGGGAGAAAAGCGAGGAGGGCAGGATTGACAGATGATGGATTGCCAGGAGGAAGTGCATGAAACAGAGATTTAAAAAAGCAAAGAAAAAGGAAGAAAAATTGCTCTGTCTCAGTTGGAAGAAACAGACTAAACAATCTGGGCTTGAAAATAATAGGAGATGACTGAACATCGCTCCTTACCTCTAACTGTTTGTAAACCACATCGGGCAGCTCCTGCTCATACTCCTTCAGAAGAGCGATGGTTTGCTGCAGAGGCTCAAACATGGTGTCTGTAGTATTTTGTCTTTCCTTAACAGCCAGCAGGTTACCCATGACCTCCACCAGGCCATCGTAATCACCCTCCTCCACCTGCTGGCTCAACCCAGCCTGAACCACTGTGATAAACTTCTCCAAGTCTAACAGACTGGAGACAGGACAGGGGAACAGGATTTTAATGAGCCACCAGTTTCAAACATCAGCATTTCTATTTTAGTTTACACTAATATCTATCTTATCTTGAGCCATAAGCTAGTAAAACAAGTCCTGTAATATTAGCCTGTCTACCTGGATTGGACACTGTTGTATTTTATCATATTTATTGAAAATGCTCATTTGGGAGCACGGTGGCGCTGTTGTTTGCGCTGTTGCCTCACAGTAAGAAGGTCCTGGGTTCGACTTCACCACATGGGGCCTAGTTTTGAGGAGTTTTCATGTTCTCCTTGTGTTTGTGTGGGTTCTCTCCGGGTACTCCAGCTTCCACCCACAGTCCAGACATACAGTTAGTGGCACTGGCTATCTGTCTGTCTGTGTTAGCCATGTGACACACCAGTGACCTGTGCAGGGTGTGCCCTGCCTCTCACCCTACGGTAGCTGGGATAGGCTCCAGGCTTCCCCTGGAAGAGAATGGATGGAAGCTAAAATTGTAACTTTTTTCTTTGTTTGGGTGCCATACCTGTTGGTAACAAGGTCAACGAGGTGCTGTTTGAACATGTAGCTCCACTTTTTGATTATGTTGAGCAAGGCACTCTTCATGCTACGGCCATCCACCCTCATCCACCTGTGGAACACATGCACCGGCTCCAGAGCCTGCACCTCTTCATATATCTTCTCATAACTACAGGACAAAGACAAACCGATGGCAGTTTAGCAAAAACAAGCTATTACGTTTATGCTCAACTGAAAACAAAACCTTAATCCAAATTTTAGATGAATTGCTTTAAGATATGACTTAAAAATTAGGGGTGCAACGATATTCGTATCGATATTGAACCGTTCGATACAGTGCTTTCGGTTCGGTACGCATATGTATCGAACAATACAACATTTGTAATTTATTTTATCAATTTTCCTTCTGACGATGCTGTCTGTGTTGAGCGCTCAGTGAATCTGTGTTCGACTACTCCGCCTAGGCTGCACTGTCGAGCGCAGATCCACTGAGCGCTCAACACAGACAGCATAGTCAGAAGGAAGAGAGCAGGGCAAGCTAGCGAGACAGAAGTTAAGCTCTACTTGCAACAGGCAAATTGAACCTCATTCAGATCTGGCGTTTGGAATTATTTTGGTTTTCATGTGACGTATGACCCTGAAGGTAAGCGAGTCATGGACTAAAGTAAAACAGTATGTTGGATGTGCCATGCAATGCTCAATTACATTGGTGTGAACTAGTGTGTTAGCGCAGTTAGCTCGTTAACGTGTTTGCCGTCTAGCCCCATGCACGGGGCGATCGGCGGTAGCTCGTTAACGGAGATTTGCCGTGTTGTGGCGTTAAGGTCATTTCAACGAGATTAACCTGAAAGCACTAGTGGGAACACAACGAATATGACTGCACATTTACGCTGACATCATCCTAGTGCAAAGACAAAAACAACAAGCATGCATGCTACTAACTTTAGCCGAGTCATTTAGACAGCTGTTAGCACATGATTCTCCTTATGCTGCTGAGAATATAGCCCAGAAGAAGCGGATAGTATAGCTTTTATTTTGGAAAGAGCCATTTCTCTGTAATAAACTCTCTTTTCCAAAGATGAGTGATTCCTCAATCAGATACAGGGCTTGCAATATCGCTAGCCCGACGTCCCGGAGCTAGCGATTTTTTCAGTCGGGCTACCAAAATCTATCTCTTCCCTGCCCGTCGGGCTATTGTAGGAAAAATATATGTCAATGCTTTTGCATTCTTTCAGAAATGTAGCTGGGTAATTATGTCATTGGCATCGGTGAGCCACTGTCAATATGTGACATATTGAAGTCGCGTTTGAATTTGCGCTTGTTTTTTTGCTTTCACTTTGCAATCGTGCGAACTGTGTATAGAGAGCGACAGCACTGATCTGTGAGTGATGATAATTTGTGCACCAATTCCTCTGACATCGTCTTATTAATCGTTAGCTTACTATGCAAACATGACAAGTGAAATCTCCCGCAGCAAGCTTAAACATGTGAGAGGTTGATCGCGCAGAGAATCGCTGAGCTTATGTGAGTGAGCGTGTAAAAGCATTTCAGTTCTGCTGAGCCAAATAAGACAGGTCAGGGTGAAGAAGTGACAGCCAAAGAAAAGCTTACCACAAAACGGAGAAGTTATGACAAATCAGACTATAAGGCAAAAAGAAAGTGCAGCTTTATGGTTTCATGGACAAAAGAATTTCTGTGGCTGCAATATGATGAGCTAAATAACCAGGGCTGCACATAAGCGGTCCGCAGGTGCGCATTCGCTGTCAAAATAAAAAACACGCACAAGGGTTAGGGTTAAATTTAAAAACCGTACTTTTGAGTTAAAATATATATTTATAATTTTAATAAATGACAAATTAAAAATGCATGAACATTTTTTTGTATCGAAAAAATATCGAACCGTGACACCAAAGTATCGAACCGAACCGAACCGTGAATTTTGTGTATAGTTGCACCCCTATTAAAAATGTCCTCAGATGAAAATTTTATGTACACCACATTCCTCTTGAGTAATGCCTACCTGTTAACCTGCTCTCTAAAGTTTCCCAGACTTGGTGGACTCTCAGAGACACTATTGTCAGGATAAATCTCCATCTCCTGGTTGGTGAGAATCTGGCCGTACAAAAGGAACTGACGCATGAACTCCTTCCTGTCTTCCACATACAGGTAGCTGTAACGCTCCAGAGAGTTGCGAAACTCGCAGCACGTTGCCATGGCCGCCTGGATCCGCTCCATGATGAGATTACGCATGTCTGCCAGGTCAGCCATGTCCTCCATGTCAGTCTGAGTGAAAAATGTCCAGATTAAATCTTAATGTGACCAGCTACATGTGTTGGAGTTGCATGAAACTAGTTGTACCTGGTAGTTTGGAAAGGGGCTATGCTGGGCGAGGCGCGGCACCAGTGAAGAAATTCCAAACACATCATTGATGAGGCCTTCCACCAGCTCAAACAAACTTTCTCTAGTCCCAACCTCCAGAGAGGGAGTGAACACCATGTCAGGAACCCTCAGATCCAGCTGAGCCTCAAACAGGGGAGCAATGACAGCTCTTTGGTCTGAAGTGAAAGGAAATGCAACACACATTTTATGATTTGAATAAGTGCTAAGATGCTACTATAAGGCTCTTTAGTCTTGTGAGCACCGTTTTATAGCTCTACCTGGTGCAGAACACTGCCACTTGAGATGTTATTATAAAAGCTCCGTGTTGATCCATTTATTGGCTCCTTGTAAGGTTTTTACAGATACATTTTACACTTCCCCTGTTTGGAATTATTCCAAAACATATCACACACTTCATGACTCTGTATGTGGTTGTGCCTCCTAGCAAATTGGGCTCTCGTGGATTTTTCAGGCTGTTTTTTTCTTGCCGTTTGAGTTAATAAATACTCAATCTTTGAAAATCAGAGTTGGCCCAATCTTTTAAATCAAATAATATAACATTAACATTATCCTTTATATGAATACTTTTACATTTTTATGGCCTCTAAGTTTATAATCCAGTTGGATGTTTTTACTTTTTATTTGAATTGCTTTTGATTTATTGTTTGTGTTTTGCACTTTGTATGTTTGTGTTTCAGTTTATTATGGAATTATAAAAGAGACTGCACTGTGAACATTACCTACCATATAAAACTTCCTCCAAGGTTTAAATGTGACTTCTGTTCTTTGGTCAAATAAAAAACTGAAACCTAAATGAGAGTTAACCTAACTGGCTTATTTCTTATTACTATTTATTCAAGCTTAGGTTTTAAATAAGTTTACTGTATATTAATGGAAGAACCGAACACTTGACCATCACAGTATAACACATCCATGAATGCTTATGCAAGAAGGATTGGTGTGTCTCCCAGCACAGTCTCAACAGTGTGGAGAAGATCTCAGAACATGGGCATCAACCTAGCAGCAGTGCCAGCATGTGCTTCCTTGTGCAAGGATGAACAGGAGGCGCACTGGCAGAGCCTTACAGAACGTATAACGGGCTCCTCATTTGCACGTTTCAGACCAAAGTGTCAGAAACTGAGTCCATGATGTTGGCGTGAAGGCTCAACATCCCAACGTGTGACCTGGTATTCACCAGATAACAGGAGTACTGAACTCTTCACAGATGATGTTGCGCGCCACATAACATTTGCCACAACCTCTATACACATCTGTCACGTGTGCTTTGTGTACAACTATTCCTTAAGTCTACTGGTTCTAAGCAGTAAACCTATATAATCATTCAAAATGTTTCGACAGTCAAAGAGCTTTGATATTTTGAAATATGCCTGCCAGCCTTTTTTGCTACTTATCCATGTCCAGGTCACAAGGGTAGCAGCCTAAGCACAGACTCTATTACGCAGCTCTATTCAGAGTCCTTCATGCTATCGCTAAGGGCCACCGGCTTCGAGGAAGCTCATTTCTGATGCTTGTATCCGTGACCTCATTCTTTCAGTAGTAACTACTCAGAACTGATTCCAGTTTTAAGACTGGATCCAGAATGAAATGTTTAGATGTATTTAGTGTTGTGTGGTATTTTTCAGATTATAAGTCTCAGAAATCCAGAACAATAATAATACAATAACTCGTTCAAATGTTGTTGTTAAGCAACATTTGGCGGTTACATGGACATACTCAATAAACACATGCACCGTCTTCTCGTCTGCTAAACAAACCGTCAGAGTTAGACTAAGGGCATTCAACATATATTATAATATCATTTTAGTTTTGTGGTTTAGCTTTTTTCTAAAGTTCAGTTTATTTGTAATTAATTACAATATAATGAAAACAGAAAATCAGAATCAACAACTACCATTCGCTCCTGATACATGTTGATGTTCATATTTAAGTGAATGAGATTTGACACTGGGTTCTTATTAGCGTTCTAATTCAGTGCTTAATTTTAAAAGGACCTAATCAAGTTGAAAGGACTGAGCCTGCTCAACTGCCCCCTCATCACTGATATTTCCATGTGAATTTGTCACTATAAGCTTTTCATTTGATCAGCTTATGATGTAAAAATTGGGATTAGCGGTGCTTTAAAACTCTCGCTCTGCTTTTCCTTTTATTTTAATGGACACTTGTGGTTCTTACATTAAACAAGACACTGCATTAAGGAAAGAACAGCTAAATTCCAGAGCTTTTAGATGCTGGACCTACTGTTATCGTAGCTACCCCTGGGTCACATCATTTATTAAAGAGTTTAAGAGTTTTTGAAGCCAAACAAGGAGAGGGAAAGGAAAAGACGAAGAAGCGGAACAAGGAGTAGAAGGTTTGGTCACAGTAGCATTCTGGCAGCAATCCATCACATATTGAACCACATCCCAGTCCATCTAAACTGGCTGACAAAACTCATGCCAGCTAACAAGTCCAGAATTATTTTATGTCCACAGCCAATAGAGGCGGACACCCAATTGACATCAAAAACCCCGAGGACGTGTTGCTAAGAAGCTGTCCAATTCAGTGCTGGCTGAAGGGTGCTGTTGGATCAGAGTACTGAGAAGTGCTGCATTTTTTTCATATTAATTTCAGGATTGCCAGCAACATTCTGGCTTTGAGACAGCAAGTAGTAACACCATCAACATGACTGAGGCACAACAAACAGTAAATAAGTACTTATTTTATGTTTTCTTCCTTATTTAGAGTATTATTAATTCATGAAAATCATACCAGTGTTATCGAGGAAAAACCTGAGAGAGCACTCAATGCTGTTGAAGAAGCCATCTATGATCGTGTCATCAATGTACTCCACATAGGCCTTCCACTCCTCAGAGGACGGCTCAGCCTTTAACAGCGCCCGATTGCACTAAGAGACATAACAGAGTGTGACACTCATAATGAATCACCATCTTTACTGCATTTGAAAAGTCCTGCAGAAATGAAGTTCAAATCCTAAATTGCTGACTCCATTATAACTGCTTAAAATGATGAAATGTGAGTGAAACTTAAAGCCCATCTGACATTTCACATAACAATGAGCAAAGCACCTTAACTAGGAAGTGGATTTTTTCCCCGGAAGACCGAATCAGACTGTAAAATCTGTCGAGCCTCTCAGTCCTGTCCTCCAAACTGAGCAGAGCGTCTTTTTTCCCCTCCTTCCTGTCAAATATGGGGGTGGACCAGGACCTCATGCAGCTCAGAATCTCCTCTACGTTGTCTTTGGCCCTCTGGAGCCGACTTTCCAGGTCACACACCAGGTCTCGCGCCTCCTGGATATACTCCCAAACACCTGAAAGAGGTTAAAAGGTCAAATAGGTTAAAAAAAAATGTTTCAATATCATTCTTTGATGTTTTGAAATAAATTTCAAAACATCAAAAAATTAGCTGATTCCAGGATGTAGAGATACAACACAGGGATATGCAAAAAAGAAATTAAGCATCTGGGATTTTTTTCTATTTTTAAGATATTTTTAACCATGAGCTACTACATGAGATACTCACATAAGAATTAATACCAACAAAATTACCAGTAGATTAGAGAGTCGTCTGCAACAGTAACAGATCGGCACACAGCCCTTCCAAGCACATGAGAATTTTGAGATTTCACTAAAGCTCCAGTTTCAACAGCTTTTCAGCATTAAACTGGTTGGTGCTGTTTAATTAGCAGCAATTACCTGACAGCTGCATGAACCACATTTACATTATCATTAAGGTAGCAGTAATAATAAGCAGTGGGCTTCTCTACTTACATTGCTTCCTCCACAGCCCACATCTAGATATGCAGCAGAAAACTGATGGACAGGTGGATGGATGGATAAATCAAACCTAAAGTTGAGGCTGTATTAAAATATCTGCACTAAGGCACAGGTATAATCAGCATATGATTTTCCCTGCTGATTGACAGGGAGCTCCCAGCTGTGGGTGTCTTAAAAAGGTTTGACAGAATCTAAGCTCCAAACCACACTATCATATTTTGCCAATATTTAACAAAATACACATTCAGTGTCTGTAAAAGTCTGTAAATATACTGAAAATGAAAACTGAAGTTCAAAGGTTGTATGATTTTTATGATCCTTTCATATAAATGTGGTTCATCCTTTGGTTGAACACAGATACAAAAGGTTTTCTTACAAACATGACTTTGTCCAGCTAAAACAATACAGAGTGTTTGATATAAAGAAAAACTTACTGATGCCCCCCAAAGAGATTTTAGCTAGCTCCAAAAGAGAAAGTCTTCTTTCTAATGTCATAATGAGACTATTTTCTAATATTAACTATTTTTTTAAACTTGGAATTGCCTTACTAAAGTGCAAAATACATCTTGTTTATTCAAACTTCTGTCATAACTGTCTCATTGTCTTTACTGTATGCAGTGATCAGGCTTAGTACAACTACTCCTAATACTGCTCTGAGCCAAAGAAAATGTACAAGGATACAGAAGGAATTGTGGGCCACCACAGACAGTTACGGGTTCATATATTACCTGCTTTCACTAAAGTCTAATCTAAGAAGTACTGCACACAGCTGTCCATACTCAGCTCACGACTGAATCTCATGACTTACTACACCACACCGTTGTGATTGCATTTTGTGATTTTGTGATTGTATACAGTTCTTCGATACCTTTTTCATCTAACAATCAGCCCCAAATGTATTCTGTGGCTTGATACAACAAGCCCTAGCATGCAGTCGGAGTCATAAATAACTAACTTCAAGACACAAGAATAAGAAGTCGTGCAACAGATGACATGGTCTAAACAGCTACATGAATAGAGACAAGACAGTGAGTTCTGTAAAATACTTACACCATCCCACCTGCCAAGTACCTTAAAAACTAAGGAACTGGTGCTGCTGTAAAGGCAATTTGTGCTCACAACAATTACAGTTAAATTTAAATATTTTTCTCTTCGCAGTGGGTTAACTTAATTGAAAAACAAATCTCACTGCATGAGGTTTGAAAGTATCCTTCCTTTAATTTCAGATCCTAAGGCCTTTGGTAAGTACTGTATGTATACTCATTTTCTTTTTTAATTGATTTTTGTAGTTGCACTTCTGAATTAAGTATTACCTGAATGAAACTAGAGGCTCATTTTTAAGCTGACTTCTGCATTTAAAATAAAAACTAATAAGGGTAACTAACTAACTTCAGCATTTCGTAGTTTTCTCTTTGTGGCTCTGTGGTTGCAAGAACATTTTAATGAGATTTTTAAAAACTCCACAACCTCTGCATGGCACAAAAGTGCATTTGACCTGTAAATAAATGCAGAAAAAGGCTTAACTTTTAACAAAAGTAGCCCTTCCTGCTTTTCAGGACATACAGTGTAAGGTGATATATCATCACATTCTTTAACTGTACGTCCCAAAGAATATGATTAAAAAAAGGTGCTGCTGTAAAATAATGAATTCACTTCGTGTCACCAACCATTTAATGACTGTCTTTCTTATCAGAGTTTGACCTGTTAGGTCTGGTATAATTAAGCAAGTCTGACAAATCTGTATGATTAATTTATCTTATTCAGTTTATATACATGTATTCAGGGAGCTAAAAGGAAGCCATTCGCTTAGACAGAGGAAATCTCATGTGCACGCTCTGTGCCCTCAAAATGCAGAAGCCAAAAGAAGCTCATGAAAGTTTCATAAGAACGAACAGGGAGTCACATTTATAGTATCCTGGTTGTCAAAAATACTGCTATATTTCCTGAGAACTTACTGGCTTTTACCAGAATTATCAGTCAGGGAGAAACAATCACTTTTGAACTTTTAAAGAAAATATCCTTAGAGGAGCTTATTCTGTACATATGGACTTTTAAGACGTTGTACTCAGTCATTTCAATAAGGCGGGGTTTGTTTTCTGTAAAATACAATTAAATGCCAACAGGACAGTTAGAACACATACATGCAGTAGAGTAGAAAAGCACAATTTAAGGACAGTCCATTTTTTATTCATTTAAACTGGACTCTTTACTCTTTGCTGATGGTGTCTTTTTGAGCATCTATCTCAGATTATCAGACTAATATTACAGATGTGTGTAATACAAACCATTCAAGAGGCTTATGGTTCAGTTTTGGTGGTAATAATAATAATTCTGTTATTTAGCACGTGTCCTTCTTTTAGACTTCTATGGGCCAAACAGAGAATAAATCCTATTGTTGTCAGACTTGGGACAGTCACTTTATCACTTTTCAAAATGTATTCACAGAGATACATTTGTCATTGAATAATCCTGCCTGGGTCAACCACACAGATGAAAAATGTAAGTCTCATGATGTAAACATGAGTTTCGGGACCTATGCACACACACACACACACACACACACACACACACACATGCACACACACAGATATTAACATAAGGCAGATAAGTGAATGTAGTGTATGGTCTGCAGAGGAACTGTGACTTTGTCCCCAAACACCTTCGAGTGCATTGACTCGTACCGTCAACAGTCCTCTCATTTGTGCTACATTCCTCAGGGAATCCTGAAGTCGAAGAAACTAGCAACGTGCCTGCCTGCTCTGAGTCAGTCAAAGCTAATCAATGATTAAAAACCTCTCCTATTCTTATTTCATGCGCTTTTCAAAAAGCAAAGCCTCTCTGTTCACGTTGCGTGTCAGAGCACACGGCTCTGCTCTGGAAATGGCACAGAGGGCCATGACGGGAGGAATGAGGAAAGCATGTTTATCTCATCATCTGTGAATATTCATAGAAATGATAACTGCCTGATCACTCTGCATTGCTGTTTGTAATCATGCATCTACTGTAATACAGCAAACATTGAGTCAGGGTCATATTTTTAGGACACAAAATATTTCTGTTATTTTTGCTGTTTAATATATTCAGTTTGCAGTCCTGTGACTTACAGTCAGGACTTTCAGCTTTGGTTCACGGGGTTAAAAAACATTCATCGCTGCTATTTTAATATATTTAATTGGAAAATTAAATTTCATGAGTGTGTGTGTGTGTGTGTGTGTGTGTGTGCGTGCGTGTGTGTCTTCATAAAATTAGCAGGTAGAAAGCATAGAGATGATTCAGAGCGATTCAAGCGAAACTCTTTTGCTGCAAAAGTAAAGCAATTTCATTGTCATCAGTCTGAGCTGTGGGCAAATCAAGAGCACAGATACATAAAATGCCTGGCTATGCACAGAGGCACTAATGATTAGCCAGATATACTAAACATATAGCTCTTTACAAGACAAAATACCTGACTCCCCTATGTTCCCTGTGTCTCCACGTCTGTGTCAGGTACTTTAGGTTTACCTGTTTTATTTCTTATTTATTTATACATTTATTATTCATTATTATTATTATTTTGGTAGTGTCCTGTCTCTTGTGTTTTGTATTTAGTTTTACTTTTTAATTTTTTTAAAAAGCTCTGAGCACAAGGTCCATAGAGTGGACCATCACCTCACTACCTGGATTTTGGACTACCTCACCGACCGACCACAGTATGTGAGGACTCAGGGCTGTGTGTCGGACAGGGTCGTCTGCAGTACGGGGGCCCCACAGCGAACGGTTCTGGCTCCGTTCCTCTTCACCATCTAAACTGCAGACTTCTCCACAACTCCACCCAGTGCTTCCTGCAGAAGTTCTCTGATGACTCTGCAATAGTCGGCCTCATCACTGATGGGGACGACAAGGAGTATAGAGGACTGACCCAAGACTTTGTGGACTGGTGCCAGCAGAACTACCTCCAGATCAACACTAATAAAACCAAGGAGCTGGTGGTAGACTTCCGTAGGCACAAACATCCTCCACTGCAACCACTGAACATCCAGGGTATGGACATTGAGGCTGTAGACAGCTACAGGTACCTCATCTGAACAACAAACTGGACTGGACTCATAATTCAGACTACAGGAAAGGACAGAGCAGGCTGTACCTGCTGCAGAGACTCAGGTCTTTTGGAGTGAAGGGTCCTCTCCTGAAGACCTGTAATGACTCTGTGGTGGCCTCAGCCATCTTTTATGGTGTATATCAGTTGTATATAGAATTTGTATTCTATTTTTATCCTATTGTATATTTTATTCTATTTTATTCTACTGTATATAGTATTAAATTTTATTCTATTCTATTCTGTACAGTTGTGTACAGTATATTATTCATATTGTATTCTAATTTTTGCTACATAACTTTTGCACTGTCCACTTTCTGCTGTAACAAAACAAATTTCCCACGTGTGGGACTAATAAAGGTGATCTTATCTTATCTTAGAGGCTGGGGTCTACCACACCAGATGATGACCCTGACAAAGGCCACAAGCTGAAACGTGTTGGTCAGTTAATAAAGTTGTTCCTCTTTACTTTTAAGTGTTGCTGGAGCCCCTGCGTTGTGAGTTTCTCCTCATCTCCATACACCATGCACCATGTAGGTGAAGTTGTGCCAGAAAATATTTGCTGCGGTCTACCACACCAGGTAAGACCCCAGGTGCAGGCTGTGTAAAGATGCCCCGGAGTCAATCCAGCACATAACAGCAGGGTGCAAGATGCTAGCAGGCAGGGCATACATGGAACGCCATAACCAAGTGGCCAGCATAATATACAAGAACATCTCTGTCGAGTATGGCCTGGAAGCCCCGAGGTCAAAATAGAATACAACCCCCCCAGGATGGTTGAGAATGATGGAGATAAAATTCTGTGGGACTTCCAGACACTGATGGACAAACTGGTGACTGGTTAACCTCCAATATAGTGTGGTGGACAAACAGTGGACGATGGCCACAGTGATAGATGTTGATATATCAGGAAGAAGGAGCATGAGAACCTCAAGAAATACCAAAGGCTGAGAGAGGCACTGAGGAAGATGTAGAGGGTGAAGGCAAAACTTCTTTCAAGTATGCTAAATTATCAATTTGCGAAGCCAAATATAAGCCAAATTTTAATAGACCGTTAACATGATCCCACTCTACATCTCTAAAACATTTTATCTTATAATTCATTTAAAACTTTTCATTTAAAATTAATTCAGACAGGATGATGATACACAAGTACCCAAAACAAAAACTACATAAAAACATAACCGCTTTGGCGGTGGTGATAAATTATTTACAGGACTTTATAAACAGAATAAAGGAAATATCACACGGCAAGAATTAATATCACTGCTTAGCAATCAAGATGTGAACACAGTGTAAATTATTAAAGTCTGTGTGCAGGCATAGTAACCAACCTGGCAACCACACTGTCAACAAAATCAAGGAAAGCACTGCTTGCCAAGAGTAACACCAGCATAACTACAAATGTATATGAAGTGAATCAAGTGACTTTGGACAGAGCTAAGCCAGACCCCCTGCTCTTCGGTTAACTCTATAAAATGCTGTGCAGTTTTTGGTTCCCCTCAGGAATCTCATTCCTCATTTACTGCCACTGTGTCCACTCCACGTTAAATACAGAGTATGTTGTTAAGATGAGGAATAAAACCCCCTTTTTAATACCTGAATTATATTAAATGTACTTGAAAACACAGTTTCTCCATCAGAAACGTACATGCTGTTTTTTGTTTTGTTTTTGAACAAGTCAGATGGAAATATTTGACTAGCTTTGTGCTTAATTTTCAATAGATTTCAGCAGCAATCAGCCTGAGATATTATATAACACTGAGTACTGCATTGTTTCTCTTTTGTTTTGTTTGAACAAAGCTCAGTAGCAGACATCTACTAAATCTAAAATCTGTGTTTGCAAAGATGCAAAGAGCTGTGATTGGTCAGCACCGGCTTAAATACAAAGAAATCTGCTGCTTTTCTTTAAGACATAAATAAAAACATTGCCACTTCACAGTATTTCTACACATTTGTATTCTGGGTTAAATTAAAGTACATAAGTAATGGAATGTCAAAATGATCCAACATGCTGTAACAATGAAAGAAGGAAGCCGTATCATTGCTGCAAAGTGTCGGTAAAAGAATGGAAAACACAGTTCAATCATAGACATGATGTCCATTTAGTGTTGCAGGGATGTTATCAGCACTAAACTCTGTCAATCTCAATACTCACAGAACACTTAAAGAAATAAAAGTACTGGTTTTGCATAATTTCTTCAGCAAAGTGATGCCATCTCCATTGTACTGTGCTGTCAGCTGAGTACTGTCGTAACTAATGTCACTAGACTGACAGCAGAAATTGACATATTTAAATGTGTCATTTGTCCGGAGCTGTATTGGCTACTAATCAGTAAATGTGCAGACCTTGGCTGTTCCAGTTCAGACTGTCCTCTGCCTTTCTGAGCTGAGCGTCGATGTCGCTGAGCTGGCCCTGAATCAGAGGACGTTCCACATCAAGCACGGAGTGCACCACCTGCAGCCAAACAGCAGAGGAAAAAAAGAGAGAGACCTGATTTTCTGCTCCCACTAAGTGAGTACAGAAAAATCATTTAAATATCATTTCTACAAAAAGGCCAAGCACAAGCCCAGAGCGTCAACACGGCATGTCGTCCTCATTATAGTCACTATTTCTGCATTGTTCCATGCTGTCATGACTTAATTGGACTTGAACTTTTGCCTACCTGAAGCACTGGATTTCTACATTTTTAAAAATGTAATCATGTCGTTGAGGTGGCTGTAATACGTGTAGTTGAGCTTTGTGTGGCTGAATTAATTACACAACGAAACTGTATACTGTTTCATGGCGCATTACTGAAACTGCTATTTTGCCCTAATGCTTAGTTCTTATTAAAACTGTGAAGGTGTCTTTGATAAATGCAGACTATGTACTAAGTAATTCAGCTAATAAATGCATTTCTGAAATAATCCAGCAAAGGCCTGTGTCAGTGTTTTGTGGGATTTTTTCCTGTGTCTTAAGGACGTGACTTTCAGATTCTGTGCATTTGCCAATTCTTTTGTCCTCCACTTGGCCATGTTTTTAAAAGACACACTGCACACCGTGTCAAGATGTGCCAAAGTTTTTGCTAATAGCTCTTTGGGAATCACCTTGTTGGTGCAAAAACACGACTTTTCCCTGCCAGAGTTTGTCATCTTTGGCATTTATCATAGATTCAGCTAAACCTCAGAACTGTGGCTCACGACTTTTGCACATCACTGTACAATGGTAAATAATTCTGTATATTTTTGATAGTGCTAGTCTCCAAAAAGATAAGGACATGTCTAATTGCAATGTGCATGTCACAGAGCTATTCTTCTCCATTATCTGATAGTGCTCCACCCAGGCACACTGTCCCGAGCTCATAGATTATTTTACTGTGTTAAATAATTTATATGTTAAATAATTTGAGAGGATTGCTTCTCATCATATCCAGCCTTGATGGCATCATGTCAGCCTTATATTTCTATTCTATTATATATTATATATGCATTCATAATTTCTATTGTAGTTATTAACAAGTTATTGTAAATTCTATTCTTTGACATTGTGTTTGAAAATCATGCTCCTCTAGATGTTTCCTTAAGATTTCTAGCGCCTTCTTCAGTGTCACCCTCTATCATGCAGTTTCCTCTGAGTGACTTTGATGAAGGTCAAATCTGACTGGAAACTTTTGCTGGAGCATTTCTACAAAAGCAAAGCTCGTGTGGTAAACAGAGTCGAGTACCTGCTAGCAGTGATTCACGAACAAACAAACCGTGACTTGGTGCCAGGGTTTAGACCAGGGCTGTTGCTGGCAACTAATATACTGAATATTTATGCTGGAGAAAATTTAAATTATGGGAGGCACTTCAGAGCTGCAAATGAGCAGCATTTTGCTCTATGCACAGCAGTCACAGACCTTATCAGACTAATCTGCAGTGTCAGGAGACAAGCAAATATACAGCTGTTAACTGTTTAAATTAAAGCAGACGCGTACTGGTTCACCAAGCTGTCGTCTCCTCTTGCCTCCCACCTTACTTGCTTACTTCCTGTCACAGAGCAAGAAGCTACTGTTTTTTCTATTCTGCTTTCAAGGAGCTTCTTTGTTTTTTTAAGAGGTCTAGTTCTCTAGGACTCCTGAAGGTGCTAAAAAGCTTTCTTTGGACATGGGCTCCTCAGGCCTGGAAAATGTTCTACAGCACATGACAGGATTCATGTTTGGGGACTGCATTTCAGGTCTTGGAGCTCTTGTCAAAATTGACGGAAGTATAAGGAGGAGAAATAGCTGAGCTAAGCCATATTACACAAAAACTGGACATAACCTATTAAGCCCCCAGCGGTTTTCTGATCTCCACGATCTCCTCCCTTTTGCGCCCATTTTTGGGTGCGTGTGTGCTTAAGAGGTTAATAGCAATGATGAATCCAAATTTGAGGTTTTTGGTTAGTATCAGAGGTCAGGAGCGAGGTATAACAGAGAATGTAAAGCACAGTGGTCTTCAAAAATCAGAACTATTCCTAAAGAAATCACACGAAGGCTTAGAAGAGTTCAGGCTTTGTTGAAGAATAACGGTGGTCACTTTAAAGCTCATCAGAATATATTTATTTTTTTGCAGTTTTTTGATGATAAATTTCCACATCACAGTTTGAAAACTTGCAACCTAATCTGATCCAACCTTATTATATCGATCCACAGTGAGTTCAAGGTTAGCCACATACTGCCACAGCTGCCCCCTGATGGTGTAGATCTGCACTGCAGTTTCAGGGATGGCTTCAGTCTGTCTTGCCACTAAGTACTTCACCTCTCTAAGCACAGCCGCCAGCTAGGAAGAGATTAAAAAGTACATTAGAAGCACTGAAACATATATCAAGACATTAAAATTGGTCTGATCAGTACAAGCCGATGATAATTTTTTAAAAATTCATGATGTTAGAAAAGATAAAATCACTTTGGCCCATAATTATAACTCATTATATCATTTCAATTAAAAACTGAAATACTGACCATACTAATGAGGAAGATGAAAATAAATTAGCTTGATATATCACCACTCTGATATATCTCATTACAAAAAGCACAAGCCCATCAGCTTTTCAAACTGTGTGGGAGCTAATGTAGACCTGTGGGTTAAAGTTGACTGTGATCAGCTGAGTGTCCGGGTCCCGTTTGATTAACGGCAGGCTGAGGTTGTACTGAGAACTCTCACCAACAGTCTCTGTCCATGTCTCATACAAGCTGGTGGAATATCTAAAACAGCAAACAAAAAAGCAGATGCGCGATGACAATCGAGCAAAAGTTATTACAACAGAAAAACAATTTGCACTTTTACCATCAGAGTATAACATTGTTTCAAATTCCCATTACCAGGGCCAGGTTTTTAATTTAAGGCCACCGGCACAAAAATGTCTCATATCATGGAAATTAACATAAACAGCAAAACAAGAGGCTAAAAGGCATATGATTGAGCCATTCTCCCATTTCTCCATGGTTGTAAACAGAATGAGAGGCGTGAATCGCTCATCTGCATCAAGCACACAATAAGGATAAAGGGAGAGGAGTGAGGAGGGTTAGATCCAGGCGTGCGGGGAGGTAATATGAGGATAAACGCTGATTCATCTGCAAGAGGCAGGGAACAGACAATATGTCAGGGCTCTGTACAGCTATATCAATCTGTAAATAGCTACGATTATGATGAGAACTTCAGTGCGCGCTGTGTGCTCCTTATTGGATTTCAGCTGTGAGCTTCATTTCCTGATAGTGGCACCGCAGACGCAGAGGCAATCAAATGCTTTGGTCATGGTCATAAATCACACTACATTTTGTCTGTGGGGGTAATGAGTGAGGATGCCCATTCTGTTCCTGACTAGAATGTGTATAATAACGGTGGCATTCATCGGAGGCAACGGCGATGATTATTACAGCATAACAAGGGCTCTAATTTCTGATGGGAGTAAATTGAGGGCAAAGAACTGGTGTTGTTCATCATCTCATTACTGTGGTTGCAGGGACATGAAGTGAAGGAGTGATATTAAGTCTGTGAGGCATAAGGAATGGGCTTCTGCATGGGAATCTGTAAGTGTGTGTGGATTTCATTCACGTACTACCACGCATACACGTGCACACACGCATCTACACTTCCGGAGCAGTAAGGGCTGACTATTCATTCCACCTTTTCGAACGTTTCCAACCCTGCTGTGATCATTTTTTATCCTTCACTAATTCAAAGTGGAAAAACACAAATTTGAGAACAAACATGTGGCTCTTTAATGAATTTGTTCAAATAATACTTTGATAGACAAATGTTTTTCAGTGTATTTTAAGCTAACACACAAATGGGTGGAACCTTTTAGCCTGTTTTGTCTGTTGCTGTACGGTTAACCTTTACTGCGCTCAGTAACTGCTGCTTACAATGCCCAACAGTAAACAGAAAGATGATCCTTTATGGTGGCCCACCTTCATATAGCAGGCTAAAGCTCCCTGATTCAAAGATACTGGAGCCATAGGCACTATCTGCAGACTATCTTTAACAAGCATGTAGCAGCAGAATTCCAATCTATGTAGTCTACATAAATACTTAGGAAGTACTAAACGCACGGAGGGGCTCTGATGAAACGATGGAAAGCGTCACTATAAAGACGGAGGTCTTCGTAGGTACAATATACCAAACCTCTGAAAAAAGATGTGAACATAATTGTTAAAGAAAATATTTTACTTCACTAAAATAAAATTAAAAACTCAACTTTTGAAAAAATAAAAATAAGTGAAATTGTTAGTTTTAGCATCTGTTAGTTTTAATGTATATTAACTTATTAACAACACAGGGTGCAGTTCACTAACATGTTAGTTGTGTTAATTTTAAAAGAAGCTAATGCTGTTTTGCTGCAAAATGAAACCTTTTTGTGGCAGACACTGAGTTGTCACAGCAGTAAATTTAATTAAAAGCAAACTGAGAATCATGATGACTCAGTCCCACTGAGTTAGTATGCAAAAGAAGTCACTCTTTAATATTAATCACACTAATGCTATTGCAGCATATCCAAACGTCTGCTGTGGAAAATGTTCATGAATACAGGTTTAAAGGTCCTGTAAGCCGACACAGGTGCTTTCAATTATCCTGCATAATTAGACCTCACTTACTCACTTGCACTTACAGTACTGGGCAAAAATCTTGAGCCACCCCTCATTTCTTTACATCTAACAAGCATTCCTAACAAAATGTTAGGAAAACTGAAGGTGCAGCAATGGGTAAACATATATGGAAATACGGCACATAAGGGAGAAACTGAGTCTGTATAATTCGAACAACCTTGAAAGTTCATAATTGGTATGACTATCTTTATCCTTCAACACAACCCGAACTCAAGCTTTCTCGTAATTAATTTCTTGTAAAGAAAGCTTTACAAACTTTCTCGTAATTATTTAAGTAGTCTTCAGAAATAGTTTCTAGGCTTCTTGAAGGACATTCCAAAGCTCTTCTTTTGATGTTGGCTGACTTTTGCTGCCTCAGTAATGTTGAAGTTCAGGCTCTGGGGAGACCGACTTCATGTTTCATGGTGTCTTTTTCTATCTAAGTATGCTTTTACTGTATTCTCACTATATTTGGAATCATTGTCATGCAATGAAGCCATTCCCAACCCCTGTTGAGGTTAACGTACCGCTGATTTTCAGATGGTATTGGATCAAAGTCTGATTGTTTTATTTGATTGTAGTGTGTTCACAATCCCATCAGTTTTGATAAGAACCACCCGAGGAGCTGAAATGCAGCCCCAAATCATGACAGAGTCGCCGCACTCACTGCTGAAAGTCTCCTCTGACCTCCTACTGACAAAGATTTAAAACAAAAATGTGAATTTATTACTCCATAAGAGCTGTTCCCACTGATTTTTAAACCAGTCCTTGTGTGATTTGTCTCTTCATCATGTTGTACTTTCTTATTAAGAACGGTTTCTTGACAGCCACCTTTCCACTATGACCATTTCTGATGAGGTTTTGGGAAAAGGTGGATGGATCAAATGAAGGTCAAGATTCATCTCTTAGGTCATCTTTTCTGGATTTTCCCTCCTATTTCTTGAGGACATGACTTTCCTCTATCAGATGCTGTAGGTAGCTTCTTCTTCTTTTGTCCTCCACTTTCACCATTTCACTTTCCTCAAACTTATCATTTTTTGTAGATTCAGCTAAAGAAATGGGATTTTGTGTGTTATTGTGATAGGCTGCTATTAACAAAGTGTCTAATGATTTACACTCATGCAGTCTAACAAATCCTGCAATAAATGCTCCCTTCATGAAAATTTCAATGTGTTAATCTGTTCAAGAGAAGTCTTTTGCTCAAATTTGTTATGTTAAAGTGTTAAAGTGTATCTTATCAGGTAGATAAAATAACAGGAAATTAAATAGAAATTTAGAGTAACACAATCCAATTCAACTGCATTAGCTAAGCTAACTAACCTGGAAACAGTAAAATGAGTGAAAACATGTTGATGGTTTGCAATTATTGTTATTTTTTTTTTATCTCTGTGATGTTTCTTTGACTGGTGTAGCTCAATTTGATTCCATCCAAACAGCATTTCCTGCCGGGTACCAGGTGGTTGTTGGGAGCCTGAAACCCTGGGACCCTGATCTCGGCTTGCAATGGGGTGTCCGTCCTCTAGGGGATCAACTGCCCGTTGCCTTGGACATGGGCGCCCCATCTAGGACCTCTCTCTGAGATGTGTGGCTTTAGGTCTTCAGTTAGCTCTCTGCCTGCCTTTGACTCCTGGGAGGGTGGTATTCTGGCTTCCAACCCTCATTTTAAAGTACATTTCGTGACAAAGACACAAATGCACTCACACTCTCTCAGTTTCTCTCTCTCACACTCACACACACACCACAAGAAGATTGTCGGCTTATGTACCTGTGCATTTTCGAATGCCTGTTGTATGTTTGTTTTTTCTTACAGGTGTAGCAGTTGGCAATACATTGTGCATTACTATTTTAAATTCCCTAATCCTTTCGCTCTCTTTTGTTATTTTTTTCTGCCTGTACTGCCTCAGACACTGTCATACTATAGACCACATATACAGTGTAGTAAGTGAAATAACATGAATAGAAATAAAGAAATAAACAGATAAACCCGGAACAAGAGGAAAAGCGAAATGTGTTTGGCACAACGGTGTATTTAAATCATAATTGTGATTGCGAAATCTGCCAGAACACAGGGCAGGATTAAAAGGAAACAAGCCCCCCCCCCCAAAAAAAAACAAAAAAACAAAAAACTAACAAACAAACAAAAAACCCCAACATATCCTTCCCAGTGGGATGCTTTATCTTGCAGGGTTTGATGTTTGATGCGGTCTATAAGGCCATTTCTCACTTGGCATCAGTAAGCAGTGACAGGGCATATGGGATTATGGGAGTCCTGCAAAATAATCTGCAGAGCAGCGCCACAGTAATGAGAACATAAATCATGCCCAGAGCTGCATGTCTACATGTTATTCCACAGGGGCTGCTTCATAAATTTTCTACACTCAACTAACAAAATCACAAACGCTGGGTTTAAGAAAGGTTGGCATGAAATTACAGGGAAACATTTACATTTCAAAGACTAAAGCTAATATTTAATATCTGCCTTTATAGTATTATTATGCACTCCAATAAAATGGTGTCATATTCTTTCACTGTCTATTCTGTTTAATCTTCCTTTCTGTTCTTTTATTCAGTAATACATACATCTCAGCATGATGACACACAGTGTAACACGCTGAGATAAGTGCGGCACACACCTGTCCAGCAGTTGCATCATCTCCTCATACTTCTGGATGACCCTGGCTCCTTCTGCAGTCTCCAAGCACCTGCAGAGAAGATGAAACTTTACAAGCCATGCAAAGGGTAGAGCCAATATCTTTCCAGGGTCCAATATTCTAAAGCCTCATTTTTATGAGGCCTCTAAAACTGCTCACAGAGTGATTAATTCATACTGAGACCACTGGAAATGCACGGCCACATCAACTTTCATTTTTTAATCTGCTTTATTTGAGGTGAGACTCACGGATAGGCGAGGTGTCTGAATTTGAAGAAGGGGGTCTGGATGCGCTGCTCCACCTCCTGGGCCCATCTCAGCCCTCCAGCTACTGCTGGCATATTCTTATTCACTGGAGCTGAACCTGAGGAGGTCAAACATCATCACATAGAATTACACAGATAGGCGGTTTTATGCAAAGTTTGAGCACCCTTAGGCAAATTACATATTTTGGTCATTTATGAAGAAGTAAATAAATACAGCCTTTGCAGCAAACACACATTAAAATGAGCTTTTTGAACTGTGAATTAAATGTTAATTCACAGTTTCTTTTTATTTCATGGACGAAGAGCAACTGTGACATGTGCCAAACTCACAGTACACTGCCAAGTCAGTACTACCTTTTGGCAGCTTTGTTTTTTTAGCACCAAAAACTTTTTCTCATCCACTGCTCCTCACAGATGACTTCAAGTTTATACAAGCTCAAGACCGTTATAGACCTCCTTGCTCTGAATACATAAATGAGTTTCATTCAGTTTTATTAGTTATCTCTGATTATAGTAAGTGTTTAATGGTGAACCTTAGATTACCTATATTTTCACACTCATCCCTGCATGTTGATGGCTCAATTACCTCACCAAGTACCAGCAACTGGATATACATGTACATGATTAGGCTTCATCGGTGGAAATCCTGAGCACAAGAACACAGCTACATGTGTGATTAAAATCTGCAAAGGACACCTCAAAAGTTTTTCTTTTAGGAAGTAACTGATGCTGGTAAAAGAGAGAGCAGATTTCTCCTGTATTGGCTTCCCTTCATTGGCTCCCTGTTAAATCCAGAGTTGAAATCAAAATCCTGCTCCTCACATACAAGACCTTAAATAATCAGGCCCCATCTTATCTTAATGACCTTGTAGTACCAGATCACCCTATTAGAGCACTTCGCTCTCGCTCTGCAGGCCTACTTGTTGTTCCTAGAGTATTTAAAAGTAGAATGGGAGGCAGAGCCTTCAGTTTTCAGGCCCCTCTTCTGTGGAACCAGCTTCCAGTTTGGATTCGGGAGACAGACACTATCTCTACTTTTAAGATTAGGCTTCAAACTTTCCTTTTTGCTAAAGCATATAGTTAGGGCTGGATCAGGTGACCCTGAATCCTCCCTTTGTTATGCTGCAATAGGTGTAGGCTGCCGGGGTAGTCCTGTGATGCATTGAGCATTTCTTCACTCACTATGTGTTAATAGACCTCTCTGCATTGAATCATATCTGTTATTAACCTCTGCCTCTCTTCCACAGCATGTCTTTTATCCTGTCTTCCTTCTCTTACCCCAACCAGTCACGGCAGACAGCCTGCAAGGACAGCCATGATTTTGAACTTAATCAGTAATTTTGGACTTCCTGATCACCAGTCTGGCTGATCCAGACGTTGCTTTGCAGACATCAGATCTTGAGTTTTGGGCTATGATATAACCTATTTGCACATCACCATAGCTCATTCCAGACAGCAAAAATTCCAAGGTTGAACTGTAAAATTATTTGCTTTACCAACAACAACAACAAAAAATGTACTAAATATGTAATTTTCCCAAATTTTAGATACTCCCAAAATTCAGAGAAAAGCTGAACTAAAAAGGCACATAACTGAGCAACGACCACCCAATAATGTGAGCTCCCCTCATGTCCTCGTCGTATAGTTTCCATATGCTAGATTTGTCAGTACACTATAATCTATCAAGATTATCTTTAAAGTGCAAATTTCAAAAGACTGCCGTTTCCTCGTGACCTCATATCAGCAGCTGGGAGGAGCTACACTGGGGATTACATGATGAACAATTACAGGGTGATTCAGCTGCCCTAATTAAGCTCAGTATGTACACACCCACACACAGGAAAATCAACTGTGTGGGTGGACTATGGGTGTGTGGGGGTTTTAAGGGTTTAAACTCAGCAAATTTCCAAAGAGCTTGGTCGTTTCAATTAAGAAGTTTTTAAATCAAGAACACTCCACGTTTAATTCCTTTAGAAACTTTGACAACATCCTTGAGGGGTTGTAATGAATCTCACTCTTCACTGATCTCAACCTTTTTTCCAACCCAAGCAAAAGCAGTTTTATGATGTTTTTCAACAGGGAAAGACAAGTTCCCCTTGAGACTCAAATTTAAAGGGTGTTTACAGCTAAACTACAAAATGAAGTATATTTAGGTGTATAAATGCACCTTAAATATAGAGTTATTGTGGACACCAACATTAACTGCTGACTGTGTCTTTCTTTGCAAGTTTGTGAGACTAAAAAGTGGCATATTTTTTAAATAAACACCATCATAATGTTGTTTATAATTAGACTTTTGTGAAATAAAGACTTTGTCGTGAATCTCACCCCACTCCTCAGCAGCTTGAATGTGTTTGTTGTAGAGAATTTTACAGCAGTCCAGCTCCTTGTCAAACATAGACACAAGCAAAGGGTATTTGTCCAGAGCATCTGTAGCCACTAGCGGGCGCTCCAGCAGGCTGCCAAACATGTCCAGAACCTGCAGACAACAGATATGCCAAAGGTCTTAATGATTATGCGTGTGTGTGCATGTGTGTGAGTTTGGGCGGGTGGGTGTATGCATGTGTGTGTGTCTGAGAAAAAGATCCCAGACCTTAAAGGCGTGCTCCAGACCGTAGGCGTCATCAAAGGCCTGACAGAAGATGGCTCCGAGTCTTCGGTCTATGTCATCCACCTTCAGTTTAAACTGCCTCACGTCTTCTTCAAACTCCTGCAGAGGAAATAGCTCAGCTACACCAACAGCCAAAATACCAAACAGCAGTGTGATGTAATGCAAAGCCAGCAAAGCATATTCCTTTTCACAATTCACTGACTCAAAGCCATTCAACAATTTGCGATTCGAGATATTCAAGTTAAGTCAATTTATATTTGCTTATAGGTCTCCTTGGATAAGCAAACAGATGACATTTACAAATAAAATACTTTATTGGCAGAAAAGCAATTTGCTCCACCGATGCTGGGCGACCACGCTACTGTGCTGTTAGCCAGGATAAGAAGAAGGTATAAAAGCTCTGCTGGGCCTGTAGCCTTTCATATTTCATAAAGCCCTTTTAAAAGGAATTCACCTTGACAATGCTCAGTAAAATAAGAGAGCAGGCAAGTGAACTAGAGCCCCATATATCCTATGATCATAATCATTCGTACCATGTTGTTTACATCCAAGCAGTCATAGGGCTTCTCTGTGAAGAACTTATACGTGTCAGTAAATTCCTGCTGGAGCTGTTGGACTTGCTGGCTGAGGGCTCGACCTCGGACGCCTCCAATCTCCAGTTTCTCAAGCTTCAGCAGGTCGACGGCTGTTAACAAGATATCCTGCAGAGAAGGCAAGCTCCAGTCAACTGTCATACCAAAAATGCTGGCATTTCTCCAAGAGGTGCTGAGAACGTATTTCCATACTCACCTTAATGATTTTGACTCTGTTAACAAATCGGTCAAGTCCGGAGAAAATCAAAAGAGGGGAAAAGTCCCAGGGCCTAACCAAGCTCCCGTTCTTCTGGTACTGCCTCAGATTGGCCCGCCGGTCCTCATAGGTGCTCTTGAAGAGAATCAGGACCTCCAGGGTGGTCTGTATTTTCTGGAGAGTCTCAGAAACCTCTCCTCTCAGAATATCTTCTGGTACTAGATAGATGCGGGCCTGAAAGGAGAAACAAGAATTATCTTTTTTTAAAAATAAGATTAAAAAAATATGTGATGGGTAATTAGCGTTTGTGTTTAGTGGCATCAGTGGTTTTGTTTAATAGGCGAGTACGGGGAGTGCAACTTCCTGCAAACAGAGGAATCCAGATGGACCTCCTTATTTATTCCTTGTCTTCTGCTCTACAGTCAACTGTCATCAAACAGTTATGAATAAATATACATGTTTATCAACCAATAGTTTAAATATATATATTAAACCACCAATTGCCATTGAAAGCATTAATTAAAGAACTGCAATGTACTGACGTAGAAATGCATCTACATATGCACAGAGCATCTGAGGACATAAACACAGAGACCCTTTTATAGAGCTGAGGATACTCAGATCTACAATTCCAAAGAAAACTACAGCACTTCAAACCTTTTCTTTCCTCAAAGGCATTAGATAAACATTTCTCAGCTGCAAGATGTGTTCAGAATTCTTGTGCCTATCACGGTAAATGGAGCATCAGGAGAGAAGAGCTTCTCTAAGTTGAAACAAATCGTCAGCTATCTGAGCACATCACATTCTCGGGGCAGACTGTGCAGACCTGCTGTTCTATCCATTGAAAAGGATGCTGCATCTAAGATGAATTACACAGCTCTTACTGCTGAGTTTGCTGCAAAGAAAGCAAGAAAAGTGACTTTCCTGCATTTTATGTGATATCGACCCTTTCATCTAACTCTGAGAAGAAAGCAAATAAGCCTGTTCCCCGCAATGTTAGGCCATTAAATAATAGTGTATTTTCACCAAATCTTGAAAATCTGGGTTGTTTAATGGCCAAATTTCACTACTGAGTTTTAATATTATAATCATTATATGGTGAATATTGTTTCAGGTGGTGATAAGAAAAATATGCAACAGCAAACAAGATGATAGCCCAGACAGAAGCACTGGTTGGTCTCTGGGATCTAGGCCAAGTTTGAAACTGCCATGTGCAGTGTGGGCACTTAAATGCCATGGGACACAGTGGCAATCTAAAGACAGCCTACAGCTCAGTGTTTCCCAATGCACAGCCCAGCAGGTAAACGCTGGTGGCTGCCAGGTCTTTCCTGGGAAGGAGTTTCTGGTACATTATATATTTTTGGCTGCAAAAACAGGGACTTGCTTCCAATAAACTTAACACAATAAAACAGAACAGTTTGAGAGCATGAACTTTCATGGCTGAGCAGACAAAGAAAAAAGTTCCACCTACAGACAGGAAAAAAAACTCTAAGAAGAAAATCACCCACCCACTTCGCAGTGACAGGTGATCCCTGAAAGCGCAGTTCAGAAACACTGCAGTATGACTACTTAGCAACACCGACTGCCCAACTGTAACCTAGCTATAATACACATTCACTTGCCTGTCTATAGGGGATAGTGTGACACGGTTTTGTTTGATTGTTAGGGTTTCTTTCTAATATTGTGTTTACCTGGTAATATAAAGTGCCTTGAGGCAAAAGTTGTTGTGAATTGGCATTATAGAAATAAAACTGAATTGGATTTAAACTGAACCGAATTGAATTGTGAAGACAAAAGTCATTTCAACAAAACATGCAGACAAAGAGCAGAAACTGCAGCTGACCTGCTGTATGAGGAGGTTACATGTCTCCTGCAGGAGAACAATCAGCCGTGCTGGAGTGTTGTAGTATCTTGAGTTTGCCCACACCAGACATACTGTGTGCATTAAAGGGCCGATTAGACCCTTGACCGCAGGAATCTCCACATTCTCCATGTCAGTAAACAGAGGCTGCAGGGGTCTCAGGTAGGTGCAGATGTCTTCTGCCTCCTCGAGAGCTGCAAATGAAGATGTGATCAAAGTCAATTTGACCACAAGTAAAAAGATAAAGCATCTTGTTCTTTGGCCCTTAAAGAACAAAAACATATTGCATCTCAGAAAGCAAACTTCATTAAGTTTATTGTCTGTTGTTAGATTACCTGCAAGGACATCCTGCTGCATGTTCATAAAAGCAGCATGGTAGCAGCTCTCCACAGCCTCCAACAACGCTGCCATCTTATTCACCTTGCATGATTTTAACTGGGAGTGGATGCACTTAAAATCGGCATATCTTAAAGAAAAACAAGGGAAGTTTATGGATCTATTTAACTGCAGCTTCCCAGGGGCCTGAATCACTTCTGAAAGACTGCAAAGAATGACTCAGAAAGTGTAAAACTGTTCTTAAAAACCTGGAAGCATTGCCCGGTCAGCTGTGTTAACAGCAGGTTACTGCAACAGCAACCGCAGCAGAGGTGAAGAAGAAAAATCACAGAAAAGAAACTATTATTAATGCCGTTACAAGTGAAAGGTAAAAATCTGATTAGCCTAACACAACCAAAATGTTTTACTAATTTATGCCTCGAATGTTGGACAAATCTTATCTGAGAAATGACAATTACAAAAACCATTCTGGACCATTTGGAAACCAGACATTAGCAAAACCTGGTTCACTGCACATTTATATGCTAATGTCAATCACCTTCAGCATTCCAGGCTTTATAATTTATTCCACATTTACTGGGACTATAATTCATAAAATATACATTATAAAATATTTGAATTACAGACTGAGACCAGAAATTCATCCAGAAATTTTTACATAGATTGGAACTGAAGGAACAAATCAAAACATTTTCTCATATATTTTTCCTTAAAGATTCTTTAAAAAGCCAAAGGGGCTGCACCATCAAAAAGAAATGCAGATTCTCGGTTCTTCTTTCTTTTTCATTTGTATTACTGTAGAGTCTTTACCTTACAATATAAAGCGCCTTGGGGCAACTATTGTTGTGATTTGGTGCTACATAAATAAATAAATAAACTGAATTCAATTAACGCAGGGTCAGCGTTACTTTTGTAGCTACAGACTGCACAATATGAACTACCATATGTGTTGGCATTAATTTGTTCATATGAATAACATAAAAAATGTACCAAAGGCTGGTGGCATTAGAGTATGTATTTAAGAAAAAGGAACAACTTTTGTTGTTTTTCGTTTTTGTCTAATTTCTTCAGTGGAAAAACAAATGGTAAAAATAGAGCATACTGGACTGCTAGCATGTAATTCTCATAAGATGTAATTCTGTTACATAAGCAGATTTGTTTCAGCAAAGAAATAAAGAAAGTACTGGGCTGCAAATTACATTGTTCACTCGACAGCACAGGCACTTTGAAACTGAAATTAGAAGCACTAGCAAAAACTTAGGTCCCTTCAGTAATTCAAAGTTGTATTATTTTCTGTGTTATTTTCTCACACTTGTGACACTGAAACAAGTACTTCTCAGAAGCTGCCACTGGCTACTTTGTGTGTGTAATAACAGAGGTGCTGACCTGTTCTTCCAGAAGAGCAACTCGGTGTGAGGTGTGGGGTTTCTGCCTTCCAGCAGAGCCTCAGAGGAGTCTTTTTTGAGGATATCACGGATTTGATGGCTCCACTCTATCACTGCAGACTCCAAGGAGTGGATGATGCTTTTATCCACTATTTCCCCCCTGTGATGTTTCACAAGTAAAGCATCTTAGAATGTATGAGTTGGACAAATGATGCATTGACACGATCCTTTGTGTCACAGCGGTCTGCTTACCTTTTGTCTGTCTCGAGGGCGGCTCGATCTATTCGCTCCGAGCCTGCGGGAAGAGGCAACAGAGTCTTGCCTTGGATTTGGCCAGACACCACAAACACACTGTTCTTAAGGGAGTGGACATGACACTTGATATCCTGTACCACAACCTGTGGCCACTGAATGTAGTTGTTGCTGTTGGAGAGCAGTGGAGCTATAACCTGAAGGAGTTTAAAGAAATTGGAAAAATGTTATGGACTAAACTTTTAAAGTACAGAGTGACAGCAGTATTAGGAAAAGGACTTAAAGTTTTACAAGTACTCATTTTTCTCAAGTGTGGCGTGTAAGTTAACTATGGACTGACATTAGCAATTATTTTAGCCCCGTCAATTATTAACCGTTACTTGTGACAAAACTTTTAGGTCATTAGTGTTATGCATATTACTGTTAAACAATTACTTTTAGCAAACAATGTCAACCATTTAGGTACAATATTAGTTTTGGCAACGTATTAACTAATATTTTCAATTACAGATTTTAAATTACATTTTTAATTTAAGCATTATTTTTAATAACACTGACTTTTTGCTATTTCAATAATTTGGCTGTTTTGCTTGGCGAGGTTTGCTTGCTGGTTTTCCCTAGAAATACCTAAGTACTTGTACCTAGTACTACTTATCCACTTGCTACTGAAATATGTACTGTTTTAAGCATAGAAAAGGAATAGTGCTTTGTTTTTGGACCACGATGAAAGCGGTCATTTAATTTGAACCCTCACTCGCAGCTCTGCATGCTTACTGCAGTCTAGGTAGGAGGTTAATGTACTCGGTCGTGGTAAGTAGGGCTTCATGCACCTAACAATCATTAACGTACCCTGCTCTGTGGCTTACCTCCTCAACTAGAGCAGAAAACTGGTCAAGTGGAGCATAAGACAGGTCCCCATAAAACAAATTCTCTTTCATGGATTCGGGACTCAGTGTGGTTGTGGTTCGCTTTATGAAGTACACCGCCTTGTTCTTGGAGTCGCCAGTGAAGGAGGAGGCGGTCTGTAGCTGTCCTCCTGCAGTCACAGACACCACCAGAGTCCTCTGCTCGGCTTTGTCCAGGAACTCCTGCAGCACCTGCCTGTTGTCCTCGCTGGACACGCATTTCTGCCATTTGTCCTGTTTCAGTTTAAGAGCCCTCAGGACGCATTCCGCTATATAGTCCAGTCTCTCGTCCTCAGCAGCAGGTGACTCCCTCAGGTCCTCCATGTGCCCGGGTCAGTCACGTTGACTGTATGCACTGATTGTGTCTCGGCAACCATAGTAACGCCGTGTTTTGCATCAGGCCGTTGCTTGGGGAACATGAGCTACTTGGAGCTGATCCAGAACATCCCTCAGTCCATCCAGTTGCTGATTGACACCCATTTTCCCTGACAGGATTTCAGTGGAAAGTTTCTCTGACTGTGGCAACGACAAGCAACACACCTGAGATAAATGCACCTGATACATGTCACAAAATCATGTCAGTAAATAACTATTCACTAAAGATAGTGAATAGTTATAAAAAATGGCCATGATAAAGTATAAACCAACAAGGGCGCACAGACGAAAGCGTCTTCATTTTAGGTAACATGTTTAAACATAGCAAAAAGGTACCAGAACCAAAATAAATTTACTGCGTAAAACATTCAGACTTCTTGTAGAGTTACTCTTTAAACAAATGTGATGTAGTAAACCCGAGCGGTATGCGTGTGATGGAAGAGATAACTGGTGTTTAAAATGAAACACGTTTGCAGATTCATAAGTTCTGTAGTTGTAGCTAATGTGTCCTGTATGTTAAAACACTTCGCATACCTATTAGTATTCGAAGGGCATCTTCCTTCGGGGTCATCAAAGACTCTGGAGTGGATGTTTCAAGCTGCGCCCTGTAGGGTTAAGCTGTGATGAGCACCATTACTTTTCTACGTGAAGTCTTCTTTAATTGATTACATGCAGAGGATACAGGATGTTTACCTTCTCGAAAAATCATCACGATTATCAGCACACTGGATATGTTCGGACGAAATATGAATCCATAAGTAACCTGTATGAAAGTTACTATTTATTAACCCTTTAATCTAAATGATGTAAATCCTGATGGTTTTGTGAAAACTCTCGTTTTTGTCTTTGCCCTTTCGTTTATTAGGAAAGATGCGATTGCCACAGCTAACCACAAGGTGGCAACACTGCACTTACTAGTCAGAGGCCTGTTCCAAGAAGCTTCTGATTTTGTCTTTATGTTTACTCGATGCTCCACACTTTGTGCATTCCTTAGCAAAAATCTGACATCCTGCCATCTGAACAGACTGCAGGTCTGATATGAGGAATTCCAAACGTCACTACTGTACTGGTTTCTTGGAAGTGGTCTTTCTGTGTGTCCTCTGTTTGTGGGATATGATCAAACCTCACAGACTGAACGTGAACCATCATGCTGCTGTTTGACAGGATGTGAGGCCGGCAGAGGAAATGAGTGTGTGCTCTGTTCATTATTCTCATGTGGGATGTGGAACAGGATTAGCAGCAAAATGACATCAAACACCGCCTCGGACGTCTTTTATCCTATGTAGGTGCATTTTATGCTGGGCCACCTTCAAGCACAGTGTGTGTGTAGGCGTGTTTAGGTGTGAGTTTGTGTGTACGTGTATGAATAAATATGCATGTGTGTGACCAATTGTGAGTCACTCAGACTGTCCAGAAGCAGCAACTAAGGAGTTTCGCTTCTTATGACAGAGCAAAAAGAACTGCAGAAGCCAGACTTTCCATTTCAGAATCACATGAACCGCCTGGTCCCTGATATGATGGAGCTGCTTGCTACATCCACTTGGGTGGCTGGACACTGGGAAACATAAACCAGGAATGTTTCCTTCAACTGCATCTTTATATCAGCGAGGAAGATGAAAGTGAGTCTGTTACAGTAAAAAATCCCTAATGTTGCTAATCAGTTACTATTTGTTTCTGGTTATCAAGAAGGGATCAGAGTGGAAAGACAAATAACATTCATATTTACACATTAATCTAATACATACTAATTAACATTCATTTATCTGACAGTCTTGCAAGCTTCAGAGAAAGTCTACTTTGCATTTAGAGGTTTGATCAGCTCAGGGGTCGGCAACCTGCGGCTCTTTCTTGTCCTTATACTGCGGCTCCGGGTGGTTTGGGAAAATAAATTAGAAGTATTTAGCTGAAGTGTATTTTATTTGTGCTTAGTTCTTTTTTTAACTTGTAGTTCTAAATTGGAAGATTATTGTGATATTGAAATATAAAAAATAAAATTGTATTTTTTTTTATTTTTCATCGCTCAAAATAAGCGTCACACTCGCGGAAGCCGGTGTACCCGCCGAAACGCTGTGCGTTTATCAAGACTTTCAACCCCAGGTAGGCCAATTATGGATGTTCGGATCCACATTATGTCAGCAGCTATTCTCGACCGTGAACTATGTTACAAACAAACACCGCTCACGCCTCATAGATGACAGCTTACAGTCTTGCGTAAAGATGAAAGTGACTTCGTACAGCCCCGATTTGCAGACGCTGTGCGCAGAGGTTCAGGAGCAGAAGTCCCGTTGTAACCATATCACAGCAGACCTGACGATGTTTGCATGAACATGACCACTTTTCACACACGGTTGCTGTGCGCATACAGCCGGCTGTAGCTTTTCAGCTCACAGCCCGACACATACCAACAACAGCATAGAGAGCACAGACTTTAAGGTGGCAAGGCGTGATTGCGGGTGCAGCTCAGGTGCGTCCGCCTCCCCTGCAGCGGCGCTGCAGACCACGCCCCGCCACTCACATTAACCAGGTAAAATACATATTTAGGCAGAGTTTTGCAACTATCTATTTTTCATTTTTTAGCAGCATAGTGCTTTTTTCCAATTATTTTTTAAAAGTCACGTCAAGGCTCCAAAAGCCCAAAGGCGATATAAGGGTGGCGGCTCACAACAGTTTTTGTTTGCTACATGGATCATTTTAGTTCAGCTGGGTGTCTTTCCTTTTGTTATATTTCTTTAAGAATTCAAAATGTGTTAATTACATAAATAAAATGTAACTTTCTCATTAGCACTTCATGGATTTTATAAGCAACACACTTTAGTTGTTCACACAAAGCATAAAGGTAAAAACAAACAAACAATATAGTGTTATCTTCATTTTAGACGTCAAAAAGTATTTTCGGCTCCCAGTGTTTTCTTTTGCGTGGAAACCGGGTCCAAATGGCTCTTTGGGTGTTAAAGGTTGCTGACCCCTGGATCAGCTGGATCAGTTTTGCATAGGATGCATTGTTAAACAAACAAAGTTGACACAAATAGGAAGACGATTCGGGTAGAAGATTCTATCAACTTTAAAATAGAAGATTGCTGCATTTCAGTGGTTGAAAAAAAATTTAATGGGTTATTTGTGATATTTGTGAGTTAAAGAGCAAAAGTAAACACAGAGCAGAAATATGGGGAAAGGATCAGGGCCACAACAGGCAGTGAAAGTCCAGGTTTTTCCAGATTTTTGACAGTTCATCTGTGGTATGTCTCTTCAAATTGGCATCTTTATGCTACTACATGAGGTCGCTTCAGTCAATATAGTTATAAACTGCTGTCATTCATCAGACAGCAATACGTGTAGTTTTGGGGGGGGGTAATTCAACAATTTCTGGTCTCATGTGACACAAAACTGATTCCAAGTCATTCAACGTTAGATATACAAACTCTGGAAAGGTTTAGATTGGCAATATTCTGAGTTGAGCCATCAAAATCAGTATCACACAGCTGGGAAGACTCTGGCAGTCTTTATGCAACCCATCACACACACTTTTGATGGATTGCTCTCAATAATGAGAGATATATTTAAAAAAAAAATGAAGATTTCCAGTTTCAGCTTATTGCTGCCATCATACAAGCAGCTCACAACTTGTCTTTGGTATTTTGCAGACAGAAGCTTCAGTTTGAAAGGGCGCTCAGGCATTTCTATTACACTTTCTTAATTTTAGATATGAAACTGTTGTTGTAAACACAGACCAGTAGAGGTCAGTAAAATCCTTAGATTAAATCATGTAAATGCTTGCAGCCAAGCAGGAATAATCAACACTCACTAATAAAGTTATATAGACTTCCACAGAAAATATCATACACAACTGTATGAATAAGGCACACGCTCGTCCTAAGGTCTTTTGGCACACTCCGATAACATCTGTGTTCATGTTAGCTTAAGCTCCAAGCATAAATACAGATTAATAAACCAGTGCGGGGGGATATGTAAACCTATGGTATGATTTTGAAGCTTTGTTGTGTTGCGTTGGCATCAGTTGGCTGTTTAAACTTACCTTGTTCAGCTTCACATAAAGCCTTGTAAACAGGTACAGTAAAAAAACGCCTTTATGAACTTGTTAAAATTCTTCTTTCATCATCTATAATTTGCCGGTCCCTCTTTCTTCCTTGTTTTATTGCTTTCAGATGTGTATCAGCATCAGTATGAGAGAGCCCTGCTGGATGAAATTCAGGAGAAATAACACTTTTGGTATTTGTCCTAAACGATCCATCGACACATCCTCATTCCTCTGAAATAAAGCTAAACTGAGTTCACAGACTGAAATGTGGCCAAGTGTCTGAAGAGCAAGTATGTTCACAATTGTGAGTCACTGTTTTTTTTTTATGTATTACCACGCATGTTATCTTACTCATACAATATTAACAATGCAGGACTTTGCAGACATTCCTCATTTTCGTACTTTAGCTTTTAGATGACTTCTTCTTGACACATGTCCAGGACGTCTGGTCCCGACTCCAAATCTCTGTGCTGATTCACGAGTGCATGGTCGTCTGTAAGCCTTAGTTGATGTAAAAAATGTATGCACACACACAGTCCAAGTGTCCAGACATCGTCATTAGCTATGGGTAGATTCTCTTTTTATTATTAACAATTGAAATTAAAACAAGTATCAAGAAAGGATTTTTGTGTGTCTCTTGTAGTAAGCCTGCCACTTTTACCTGGATTGTATAAGATTACAAATGATTTAGTGTTACACAAGAAAAATTCAGCGTGTGTCTTTGAAACAGTCTCAGAGTCTGTATCTGAAATGTCAGTTTATAGTAGAACATTCTATTCCACTTTGGAATTGGTTTGGTATCTTCCAATCAGGCATTTAGCCACTGAAAGTCATCAGCTGTGCTGTTGGTCTCTTTAGAAACATTTTTAATGGAATTATCTTGGCAATAATGTCTTACTGTGTGGAACAGCTCATCCATGACGCTTGTGCTTTATTTTTAGTGAGTTAATGTCTGGTATTTTCATAGTTTGGTAGTGTATGGACATAGCTTTCTAACAACAGTGGAGAACTTAGCTCATACACCGGTGATTACTTCTTGTTCTGAAAAATAAATAAATAGTTAAAAATAATAATAATAATGTGGCAGTGCCACAATGCCAACAATGATGGGTGAAAATGTGGAGGCCAGAATCTTTTATATCCTTATTCTATGTGTCCATGGGCCAATTGTGATGCGTTGGATAAATAAAGTCAAAACAATTGTAGTTTATTGTAAAGTAACTAAACAGAGCAAAGACGTGATTTATAGTAAAACTGTCCAACTGCCCACCCACTTTTTATTGGACAACAACTAAAGTTAGCCTGCCAATCAGCAATGCAACACACAACTTTTCACTCAAGTGAGGCTAGCACAACATGACACCGAATCTACAGGGTGGGCCATTTATATGGATACACCGTAATAACATGGGAATGGTTGGTATTATTTAATAGAAGTCCTTAAAGTCCTGTTTGTGGCACATTAGTATGTGTGAGGGGGCAAACTCCGCAAGATGGGTGGTGACCATGGTGGCCATTTAGAAGTCGGCCATCTTGGATATAACTTTTGTTTTTTCAATAGGAAGAGGGCCATGTGACACATCAAACTTATTGGTAATGTCACAAGAAAAACAATGGTGTGCTTGGTTTCAACGTAACTTTATTCTTTCATGAGTTATTTACAAGTTTCTGACCACTTGTAAAATGTGTTCAATGTGCTGCCCATTGTGTTGGATTGTCAATGCAACCCTCTTCTCCCACTCTTCACACACTGATAGCAACACCGCAGGAGAAATGCCAGCACAGGCATCCAGTATCCGTAGTTTCAGGTGCTGCACATCTCGTATCTTCACACCATAGACAATTGCCTTCAGATGACCCCAAAGATAAAAGTCCAAGGGGGTCAGATCGGGAGACCTTGGAGGCCATTCAACTGGCCCACGACGACCAATCCACTTTCCAGGAAGCTGTTCATCTAGGAATGCTCGGACCTGGCACCCATAATGTGGTGGTGCACCATCTTGCTGGAAAAACTCAGGGAACGTGCCAGCTTCAGTGCACAAAGAGGGAAACACATCATCATGTAGCAATTTCAAATATCCAGTGGCCTTGAGGTTTCCATTGATGAAGAATGGACCCACTATCGTTGTACCCCATATACCACACCAAACCATCACTTTTGTTGTTCCAACAGTCTTGGAGGGATCCATCCAATGTGGGTTAGTGTCAGACCAATAGCGTTGGTTTTGTTTGTTAACTTCACCATTCACATAAAAGTTTGCCTCATCACTGAACAAAATCTTCTGCTACTCTACTTTTTTTGCCCATTCTCCAAATTCTGTGCGCCGATCTGGGTCATCCTCGTTGAGATGCTGCAGTAGCTGGAGTTTGTAAGGGTGCCATTTGTGAGTAGCTAATATCCGCCTGAAGGGATGTTCGACTAATGCCACTCTCCAGTGACATGCGGCGAGTGCTATGCTGTGGGCTCTTGCTGAATGAAGCTAGGACAGCCACTGATGTTTCTTCATTAGTGACAGTTTTCTTGCGTCCACATTTTGGCAAATCCAACACTGAACCAGTTTCACGAAACTTAGCGAGCAGTTTGCTAACTGTAGCATGGGAGATGGGTGGTCTCGTAGGGTGTCTTGCATTGAAATCGGATGCAATGACCCGGTTACTGCGTTCACCAGATATCAACACAATTTCGATCCGCTCCTCACGTGTTAACCTCTTCGACATGTCAATGGCTGTGAACAAAGATAAACTTGTAAATAACTCATGAAAGAATAAAGTTACGTTGAAACCAAGCACACCATTGTTTTTCTTGTGACATTACCAATAAATTTGATGTGTCACATGGCCCTCTTCCTATTGAAAAAACAAAAGTTGTATCCAAGATGGCCGACTTCCAAATGGCCACCATGGTCACCACCCATCTTGAGGAGTTTGCCCCCTCACATATACTAATGTGCCACAAACAGGACTTTAATATCACCAACCATTCCCATGTTATTACGGTGTATCCATATAAACGGCCCACCCTGTATAACAAGAAAACAAATTGATTTAGGGGCCGTTTTTTAGTTTCCGAGCCTGAAATTGCAACAGTCATTCGTACTCCAACAGGTCCTTACATGCAGAGCACACCATTTTGTTCCTTTTGTATTGAGGTTCAGACACTTTTGTGTTACTTTTGTACAGTTGAAATCTGTTTGAGAATGTGTTGAGATTTTCTGGCAAATTGCTTTAAGTGGGACATAAAATTCTCAAAAGGGAAGGCACATACACAGTATAAAGGGTCAAATGTTCAGTAGACTGGAACATAAACAACTACATGGATTTCTAATGATCTAAATCAGATGATATGTATTTTTGACATTTTGATGTTTGGTTCTTCATTTCCTTTTTGTGCTACCAGGGCATGCTGGGTGATTAGCACAAAGCAAATTGAGTCACCATCCATAAAGTCATACTGGTTAGTGAACAGCCTTTGCTTTACTGTTGCAGGGCCGCTATGTAAGCAAGTGAAAAACAGTGTAAACCATTGTTGGGCAACAGCTGGAGAACCTCTTCCATAAAATCCTTCAAGAACTGATTGACATCATGTGCTTTCTTCTTTCATAAAATTATCAATAAGAAAAGTTTCCTGAGATATGAATTAACCCACTCAGAATGTTCAGTGGTAAGCATGTCAAATAAAATCCACAGCATCATCGACAAAAGTACAGTGAAGAAAACAATAGATCAGGGATGTCCAACTCCAGGCCTCGGGAGCCGGTGTTCTGCAGGTTTTAGAGATCACCCTGGGTCAATGCACCTGAATCAAATGATTAGTTCATTACCAGGCCTCTGGAGAACTCCAAGACATGTTGAGGAGGTCATTTAGCCATTTAAATCAGTTGTGTTGAATCAAGGAAACGTCTAAAACCTGCAGGACACCGGCCCTTGAGAGTTCGACACCCCTGTAGTAGATTGTAACGTTAATATTTTAAGCAAATTTGCAACACAGGTCAAAAACACCATTGAAACACACATAGACATGTTCTACTGAGATGACAGTTTGACCTCAAAATGTTAGATGCATTGCTTTGTTTGAATTTACACCAAATCTTATCTATCAGTCAAATCAGTGTGCATTTCTATGAGCAAGCAGAGTCTGGTATGCTATCAACCAGCCATACTTGCCAACATGTTTATGGAAAAGAGTGCTTTACAGTGCTGAAAATGTGACAACATTTTGCTTCTGAAATGAGTGAAAATATTGTCACTATCAAAATGCTCAATGTCAGCATTAATAAAACATGCATGCATGTCTTTTAAAAACAATAGTGATTTATTTCCTAGTTTAAAACATCCTGAACTAAATCGAACTAATTAAATGGAATAAGCTTTATATTATAAAGTCTTTGTCTTTAACAAGCTAAGTCACAGTCTATCTATTTAATGATAAATGCAGCTTTCTCAGCACTGTGAGACCCAGATGTGCTTCTTGGCATCGCCTCTGTGGTCTCTGAAAGATGTGCACCTGCATAGTTTGACATATGGTTGTCTTTCATTGGTTAGCTGTGCTTGTTGAGGCTACAAAACGTACTCCAATAGTTCCTCAACTGAGATCAGTTTACCAAGTTCTGTAATTCTGTAGACAGGTTTAAAAATAGCAGAGGAAAATGTATGTGTGGTCTTGCATTGTTAAAGGGCCAAAAATCAAAACCACCATCTCTGGAGGAAAGAACAAGCCATTAGCAGCCCTAACAACATGATCAGATTGCCAGCTACGGTGATAGGAATGATGTCCAGAACAAAGAACTAATGAAGTGGAATGATCAGCACACTGTGGTGGGCCACAGTGGAACACAGAGCCACTCGACCTGTACGGTGCTGACCATCCGCAAAATGCCTTTCTAGAGTGCAAAGACGTTAACACGTTCACACAAACCTGCGTGTGGGTGCCGAACCACTGCGCGAACATGTGCTAGATGATGTGTAAACCACATTAATAGCATTGTCAATTACCACAGGAGGGGGCTGGAGTATAACACAACGACAGCTCCTTTTAACACACGTGCCCTCGCAAACCCTCACACACATCTGTGAGATAAACAGAAGTTTAATGCCTGTGCGCCTGACAATGACCTCATACACGGTTGAGGGGAAATGCCAGGCAAAGCCAGCTCCCTCAATAACAGTTCGACACACAGAGCTAAAAGAACTCATTGATTTCAATGGATGCAATTCCAATAACCAGACGTTGAACACCAGACCGCGCAGAGACCGCAAATAGACATCGAAAATAGGATTCATTTTGCATCCGTTCTCCCTCTCCGCATTCTGCTCTGCTCACCAGCACACATTTCACATTTGAGTCATGTTGCGGGTTAGCTTTTGGACACTGATTCCAAGGCATTCTTGGCAAAGCTGGTTAACCGAGAAATGTGGCGCAAAGTCTAGTCCTGAGGATATGCCACAATTCATAAAGGCAAGCATCTGTTTCAGTAAAAGTCTGGTTCCTGGGGAGTTGCCAGTTGCTGCTCAAACCGCTCACGTTGCCAGGCTTGACGTTTTTAATGATCATGCCCTGACACTGGCAGGACTGAGAACAGCACCTGACACCTGATGCTGTTTGTGCATGAATGTGTTTGAGGAATCTGGCGAATACCTCAGCCTCTTGGGAATGCCAGTAATCCTGAATGCTTCTGAATGATGCTTTTCCTTCACGGTTTGGATGGAGCTTGATTCATTTGTTCACTTCATGTCAAGAGCAGCAGCATTAATCATACTTGACTTGGTTTGACTGAAAGGAAACTTTTTCTTTTAGTAAAATCTGAGGATGAACTATTCAGATATTTGGCTTTTGTACCCAATCTCTGGCAGTGTTTCCTTGTATTTATCAGTAATGAGGCAATGGTGCTTTTCTGAAAGCCTCATCAAACTTCACTGACAACACATTATTGTGCAGCCCTCAAAGTACAAGTGGTCCTCCCAGCACTGTCCTTAGTTTACACATTTGGAACCCGCTGCAGAGAAAGAAGTGCATGCTACTAGCCTGCTCACGAAAAAAAAGGAGAGCACACCCAGTGACAGCATGTCATGCTATTTACACGGCAGAGGCATATGACACGTTGAGCGAGGCAGGGGTAAAGCACAGGCCAGAGAGTGTATGAGAAAGCTGATAACAAGCTGAGAGGAAGCCGATGCTGTTTATCTGGGCTTTCTGCATAGCTATAATTGCCAGGCCGCGCGGTCAGTGAATTATACAAATAGCTTGAAACAATGCTGGTTACGTTGTTCCTCTAAGGGGAAGGAGGTGAGAGGTTTTATGGTCTTCGGTGGCGGAGGGCAGAGTTGCCTTCTGCCAGTCAGGTCTGGCCTCTGAGCCATGTGGAGATTTGTCAAAAGGAACACTGATGACTTTTAAAGAGCTTCAGGCCACAACTGGATGGGTAATTTTCATACTTTTGCGATTTGGTTTGGGGCCAAAAGCAACATGCTGGAGGCTCACTCTCTCTGAAACAGGATATTAGGCTATTAATGGCTGTCAGGGGACCAGCAGAATGACATAAATGTGAGGCTTTTTTCGTACATATTACTGAAAACTAACAGAAGTCTTTGCATCTATGACTCTCATTTAATACAGTGTGGTCAGGAACATCTTGTATAGATACCTGGAAAATGGCTCCAAATTTGGGTCATATTAAAGCTTGCAGGCTATCAAACTGCCTTTAAATGATTTGGTGACAAAGTAATTAGAAATCAAATATTAAAAACAAAAACAAAACAAACAGAATTAAAATTATTGTCCATTCTGTCATTAAAATATCCCATTAAATCTACATTCTACTTAAATATATGACAAATTAAGCAAATTAAACACTTGGTGGCACAAATTCTTCAACATCATTAACGCATGCAGAAGAAGAGGACATAACAGGATTACTTCAAGGGGAACTACTATTATTTATTTTCCTGTTTGAAATTCATATTTTTAGTATTGGACTAAACTAAAGTAGCTTAGCATGATTCACAGTTCAAAATAGCTTTTATTTATATCATAGTCAGCCTTAGTGCTGCCCCTCAGTTTAAAAACTTGCTTTTAAAACAGCTTTCTTCTGATTTGCTGCCCCTCTCAAGTTTGAGTAACTTGTCGCAGAGTAGCCACGCCCTACAGGATACCATATTGTCTATTTACTCTAAATGGGAGTTTAATTTACAAAATGATTGTGTTCTAATCAATAAGACTTGAAGGAGTGTTTACTGAGGCCATAAAAGTGAGCAATGTGTTTTATTTTTCATCGACTATTACACAATCACTTCTTTTTGCAACCAGGGAAGATGTTACCTGCTGGTCATTATAAAAAACGCAGGTCTAAGTCAATTTTTACTTTGACTTCACTTTAAAGGCAGGAGCCATTCTATAATGGCGAGACACAGTATTAAAAAAGATAATAAACCAACTAAATCTTAATTTCCATGCAGCTCACAAAGCTTCATGGCTCAGCTCGGTTTTAACTGAAATGTTTCATTCTTCATGGTGATTAGCACTGTTGCCTCACAGCAAGAAGATCCTTTCTGTGTGGAGTCTGCGTGTTCTCCCCATGTTTGTGTGGGTTCTCTCCAGGCTTCGTCTCACAGTCCAGAGACATGCAGTTAGCAGGGTTAGGTTAATGGATAATTAGTGTCTGTCTCTATTTGTTAGCCCTGCGACAGACACCTGTCCAGGGTGTACCCAGCCTCTTGCCCTATGATAGCTGGCATAGACTCCACCCCCCCCCCCCCCCCGCCTGAGGGACAAGGATAAGCAGAGGAGAATGGATGAATGTTTCATTCTTCATTTGTTTTTGACTGACTCTTCACAACCAAACGGCAGATACAAACTAACTGATAGAAGTAGTGGAGCATTTAGCATTTAACATCTAAAGAGCCAAATGTCTCCTGCAGGAGTTGGAGGCAAAAACAGAGCAGTAAGAATGGGAATGCTGGACAAAATTAAAGCAAGTTAGCTTATAGTGTTACCGACTACTGTTCAACAGCATGAGGTAGATTCCAGGGACCACTCTGTAATACTATAAGAACTTTATTTATGAATTGCCTTTTCTTCTTTGTCTGCTATTAAATTGCATGAAATTATGTTCTGGAATAGCAATAATGTAATAGCCCCTATTTCTATTTCCAAACAAAGGCCCACTGGGTTTTAGCCCCGCGGTGACACCTTACCTGGGCTTCATAACAGTGTCTGGCAGTGGTGTTAACCTCCCCGATGAGGCTTGGCCTGGCTCTGTGTGGAGCACTCTTCCTAATAACTGTGTAATCAAGCCCCAATTAGGAGCCAATTAGAGGCAGGGCTTCACCTATGAGGTCAACATTATTCCTAGATGCTCACCTGCTTATACTTTTATAAATAATTTCTGCGCTTATAACAACAACGTGCTTGAGCAACAATGAAAAGGATTTTTTTTTCTCCAGTTGAACTAAAACACAGAGGTATCGCTGGCAGGAGAAGAACACTAGTTAATGGTGATCCCACATGTCCAACAGCACTCTTGGAGCCACAGATGTGTTATAAATCAGACAGACTATGTATAGACTGAGATTTGAAGTTCTTGAAACAGTTTGGGTTTCTTGTTATGTCATACAGCAGCCACAAATCAGCTCCGAGGCCACCAAGGCATACAGTAGTAAGTTTTTCTAACAGCCTAACAGAAAGGCTCCGGTGTTGATGAAAAGACATGACATGACATTAAAAGGCACTGTCTGGCATGGCTGGTGAGTGTCCTTTACCTCACAGATTCCTGTGATACAGCTAAAGTAAATTTGGGCCTTGTTGTATATGCCTTACAGAAGTATACTGTTTATTTAACATCGCCAGCGTGCTGAGTTATGACGAGTAATGATTACTCAAATGCCTAGTGTTTGGCCTATTGTACCAGGAGTGCCTCCAAACAGCCCCACTGGTGTTTATTTGAATTTTCCATTTTATATTGCTACGTGTCATTAGGCTGTTTAGAGTTTACTCTGAGTGATGGATCATTTCCTTCATCTCTCTCCACTCACCAAAAAACCTGTTGGATGGTGCTCACTGGTCCTAAAGGTGCAGATCTGTATATGCGTATGTGTGGAAATAATGGTGCCCAGAGTGCATTGCAGATGTCTTATTTCATTAGACAACACCTATGCAATCAGTGCTGTGACTAGCTGAGAAAAAAAACAGAGGATGAACTTAAAGCATCTCGCTCCCAACTGTTAAATGTATTTCCACAGCAGCACGGAGGTGTACTGGGTTCCTCTAAGATGCTCGTGTCACTTGAAGTTGTTTACAAAGCAAGTGCAATGTCGAAATCTGAATCACTGTTAACATTGTGGCTAATGCCAGATTCTGCTGGGTATAGTGGACAGGTACTAAAATAAAAAGAAGATCCAACAACTTTTCCTAAAACACAGTGAAACACTGAGCTGCTTATTCTCCTTCTGACTACTAATTACTTTACAGTATAATAATATAGTATAGAACTGAATGGGAACTGGTTTAAGTCTGACAGTGGAGTCTGCATTAGGATAAAACCGACATATGAGAACCCTTTGATTAGGTTTATCCAGCAGAACTACCTGGTCAGTGTTAGAAAGCTCAGCTGTCTAATCTATGTGAACCCTTAAAAAGATAACAGGTCTCTTCAACTCCTGAACTCTGCTTGATTCAGCTTACAGTAGTCCCTTTTTTCTTATGCTGGGTCTTGGTCCCCTCGGTCTAAAACAACCTATGTTAGTTCAACTACCTTTAAGAACAACATCCTTTATTGCCAACTGTCTTCTGATTGGCTATCCTTTATAAACAGGTGGTATGGACAGTAGATCTGTGCTTATGTTGACCATATTAGTGTCAACATAGGAAATGACATCATACAGGGACAAGAGTAGAAAAAACTGTTCAAGTCTGAGCTTTTGACTCGCAGTAATTACTTGCACATACACCGACCTCAGTATTTGGAAATCATGATTTATATGAACAGTCACCTTTTAATAGTGTAAACATAAAATAAGAAAAAATAGTGCAGACATCCTTAACAAAATATGCTCTAAGACATGAGTGCTGTTTTCCTGACTTAGTAGTGAGATAATAACAGACAGTAGCCTTGCCTTGCTGTTTTGAACAAAAGCCATTACCGTGTTGCAAAGTAGCTGCTCCTAGTATTGTCATCTCCATTTCCAGAATACTCTCCACACTCGCTTCCTGTTTCTTATTCTCATTTTCAGTTTCTCTGTATTTTTACCACATTTCTATATCTTCTTCCTTCAAGTTTTTTCTTCTGCTCCTGCAGTTCCTTCATGTCCCTCTCTAACAAGTGGCAGCGAGAGAAAAAGGTGGAGTTTTTGCTCCACAGAGCTGTGTTTACTAGTCCTTTTCTGTCTGGAGGTCTTTGGCTTCTTTGCCTGACAGCTGTTTCTTGGTGTTGGTGAACTTCAAAGAGACACCCATTCCCCTTCTGCAGTTTCTGGATTTCATCGTCTCTGAGGCTGATCTCCTCTTTAAGCTGGTTCACCTCCTGCTGCCATTGGTTCCACATCATTGACATAATCTGGTTTTCTAAAGAGGCATCATCCTTGACATAATTGAACTTGGGGTTTCTCTGCCTCTGGGTCCCCAAGAGTTGTGGCAGCTTGTCTGTAGAGGCTCTCTTCTCTCTCTTTTTCCTTCAGTTCAGTTTCAAGCCCAGAGATTGTGGCATAGTTCTGAAAACAGCATTGCAAATGTTGTCACAGAAGAACCTGTACTTGCTTAATGTCTTGCACATCCTGAGGTCTCTGGACACCATACTGCTGAGTGGAGTGGGTCAGGTCATGTGCTGGGGTGCTGATTTCATTTTAGTACTGTGTGAGGTGTAATTAAAATGTTCAGGGAACAGTAGTTGGGAATAGTAACTTACCATATTAGCAACACATCAAACAGATCGAAGAGTTTAAAAATGCATTAAACAATTATTATACGCTGTAAAAAAAAAAAATGCTTGCAGAGAATAAAAACACTGGTCAGTGTTCCACAGGGAAATTTCTGTAAATCAAATAACACTTAAAAATCAATAAAAGATTCCTACCATTGTCAAAAACTGGTGGGTAGATCAGTTGAATGCTGAACAAATTTGCTTCTCACTTCAGTTGTTACTTCATCAGTCCATGTCTCAGAGTCCGAGTGTGACACCTTACACCAAAGTACACCAAAAACATGAGGGCACGCAGAGCCATGTTCTGTTTGTCAGATGTGTTTAACAGGTAAAGCTCTTCAGAAACTGAAACCTGATGCTTCTTTTCCACCATCCTCTAAATTGAACATTGGTCTCATAGTACGCCGTATTCAATACCATTACTCGTCACTCATCATCGGTCTCCTCTTGGTTATACTACAGCATAATATTACATATATTTTCTAGGCAGGCTGGAAAATTTATAGACACTCCAAATGCTGCAACTAGATATATGAATAGCAACTAGTTATAATGACGGACTGATATTAAAAACAGGGCTGTTAGCCTTACAGTTTTCATCTGACATTACTCCAGCTAAGCTTCCTCACTTTTGATCAAAATCACATTCCTGGTTAGAGCAACAGAAATGAACCCCAGTCCATTCAAAATCCCCAAACCTCTGACTTCAACAGTTTTAGCTCTTTTTTTTTTTTAGATTAGGTTCCCTTTTAATATTTCAGTTACATCTGAATATTACACAGGAAGAATTTTGATGTTTTTATTGAAACAAAGATGTATTGCTCTTTCATTTTTTAAATATAGACTATATAGTCTAAATGTTCTTCCAGAGTTAATATGAAAGTCCCACTGGACTTGTCTACCTGAGCACTCAAAGCACTTTATACAACTTGCCTCATTAAACCTTTCACACATATTCATATCCAGATGGATGCATCAGAGAGCAACATAAGGGTTAATATCTTGCCCACTGCGTTTGGCATGAAGAACAGTTCAGGGAGTGACAAGCTAACAGTAAATGGCTAATAGCAAACACATGCGTATCTACTGTATTATATAAATCATGTGATAGAAACACACATTAGCTTCTTTTTCCCCTCACAACATCGATGAACCCTCCACTTGCCATCGTCCATCCACTGTTTGAGTTTTGTTTTGGATTTCCTTTTTACTTCTTTGAAAGCACAAGTTAATCATGTTCTAGTTTCTGAACATGCCACTTTCCAGTGCCTCTGAGTTTGTAGTTATAGTTCTGGTCTGTTCATGTCTGCCCAAGTTTCATCTCCATGTTTTGTTATCCTTCAGTCTCCCCAGTCATGTCTCCATGTCTGTTTCTCCCCAGTTCTAGTGTCGCGCCCACATATCTTAGTCTGAGTCTCAGTGTGCATTACTTCCTGTCTTATTTTGATAGTCTGGAGCGTCGTGCGTAATATATCCAGTTTTCTTCCCTTGTCTCATTTGTCTAGATTAGTGTCAGCTGTGTTCCCAGCTGTGGTTATATTATCTGTGTTTCCTTCTGTTCTCTTTTGTGTTCTCCCTCATGGTTCTGCCCTTCCTTGCAGTATACAGGGAGTGCAGAATTATTAGGCAAGTTGTATTTTTGAGGAATAATTTTATTATTGAACAACAACCATGTTCTCAATGAACCCAAAAAACTCATTAATATCAAAGCTGAATGTTTTTGGAAGTAGTTTTTAGTTTTAGCTATTTTAGGGGGATATCTGTGTGTGCAGGTGACTATTACTGTGCATAATTATTAGGCAACTTAACAAAAAACAAATATATACCCATTTCAATTATTTATTTTTTACCAGTGAAACCAATATAACATCTCCACATTCACAAATATACATTTCTGACATTCAAAAACAAAACAAAAACAAATCAGCGACCAATATAGCCACCTTTCTTTGCAAGGACACTCAAAAGCCTGCCATCCATGGATTCTGTCAGTGTTTTGATCTGTTCACCATCAACATTGCGTGCAGCAGCAACCACAGCCTCCCAGATACTGTTCAGAGAGGTGTACTGTTTTCCCTCCTTGTAAATCTCACATTTGATGATGGACCACAGGTTCTCAATGGGGTTCAGATCAGGTGAACAAGGTGGCCATGTCATTAGTTTTTCTTCTTTTATACCCTTTCTTGCCAGCCATGCTGTGGAGTACTTGGACGCGTGTAATGGAGCATTGTCCTGCATGAAAATCATGTTTTTCTTGAAGGATGCAGTCTTCTTCCTGTACAACTGCTTGAAGAAGGTGTCTCCCAGAAACTGGCAGTAGGACTGGGAGTTGAGCTTGACTCCATCCTCAACCCGAAAAGGCCCCACAAGCTCATCTTTGATGATACCAGCCCAAACCAGTACTCCACCTTGCTGGCGTCTGAGTCGGACTGGAGCTCTCTGCCCCTTACCAATCCAGCCACGGGCCCATCCATCTGGCCCATCAAGACTCACTCTCATTTCATCAGTCTATAAAACCTTAGAAAAACCAGTCTTGAGATATTTCTTGGCCCAGTCTTGACGTTTCAGCTTGTGTGTCTTGTTCAGTGGTGGTCGTCTTTCAGCCTTTCTTACCTTGGCCATGTCTCTGAGTATTGCACACCTTGTGCTTTTGGGCACTCCAGTGATGTTGCAGCTCTGAAATATGGCCAAACTGGTGGCAAGTGGCATCTTGGCAGCTGCACGCTTGACTTTTCTCAGTTCATGGGCAGTTATTTTGCGCCTTGGTTTTTCCACACGCTTCTTGCGACCCTGTTGACTATTTTGAATGAAACGCTTGATTGTTCGATGATCACGCTTCAGAAGCTTTGCAATTTTGAGACTGCTGCATCCCTCTGCAAGATATCTCACTATTTTTGAGTTTTCTGAGCCTGTCAAGTCCTTCTTTTGACCCATTTTGCCAAAGGAAAGGACGTTGCCAAATAATTATGCACACCTGATATAGGGTGTTGATGTCATTAGACCACACCCCTTCTCATTACAGAGTTGCACATCACCTAATATGCTTAATTGGTAGTAGGCTTTCGAGCCTATACAGCTTGGAGTAAGACAACATGCATGAAGAGGATGATGTGGACAAAATACTCATTTGCCTAATAATTCTGCACTCCCTGTAGTTTCTGTTTGGAGGTTTAATTTTCCTAGTTTTGTTACTCGCGTTACTTTGTATTTCATTTTATTTTTATTAACCACCTATTATTTTACTGCTTGAGGTTCTGAGTCCTGTGTTTGGTCCAGCCTCTGCCAGCCACGATGGAACCACCAAGTTTGCCTCAGTCCAATATTTACACCGACAGGCCAGAGGTCACTGTTTCAGGGATAAAGATGTACACATCGTGGACAGGGAGGAGGATAAAAAAGAAAGGGGGGATTCAAGGATTCCATTTATGTGAAAAGGGAAAGACCTTCTCTGAATTGAGGAGGGGGACCTAAGGGTACATCTTTCACCATCTTACAATGCTGTGATTGGAGCCATTCCCCAACTCTCTGTGAATGGTCATAGCAATTTGCATATTAAAAATCATAAAACTGACCTCACAGCCCGTTGTTAATCAGCGGTGCTAGCTTCAGTCAATATACAAATGTACTGTTTATAAGGTTGGGGAAACCTGCAGTCTGCTGAAACTGAAGAAGTCACTTACGTTTCTCCCATTGTAAAGGCTACGTCCAGATGAACAGAATGAACTTCCTGGGCTTCTCTTACCTGGATGATTGAGCATGCATCAAGACAGTCACATGGTTTGGTTTCTGTCACTTCTGCAGCTATTCTGTCTGCAAAACAACTCTGTTCTGTTTCATGAGACTCAGTTTTGTTCTATTTCCATTGTGTTTTATTCAACTTTTTATTGTTTTTTTGCAATGTTTTTCTTTTTGCTGGGGATTTCTCAAGTTGCAGTGCATTTGACACTTCAGGGCCACCGTTGATTCTTCCCTCATTCAGAAGTATCGCTTTCCGGATAGGGAGATGACCCTTTACGAAGATATATTCAATTAATAATTAATAACTTAATTAATATGTTCACTTAGGCATACCTTTTGTTTACGACCGTGGCTCAGGTGGTTGGGAAGCGTATCTGTAACCAGGTCGCCGGTTCGATCCCCAGGCTCTCTGTCCTGGTCGTTGTGTCCTTGGGCAAGACACTTCACCTACCGCCTACTGGTGATGGCCAGAGGGGCCGATGGCGCAAAATGGCAGCCTGGCTTCTGTCAGTCTGCCCCAGGGCAGCTGTGGCTACAACCGTAGCTTGCCTCCACCAGTGTATGAATGTGAGAGTGAATGAATAGTGGCATTGTAAAGCGCTTTGGGTGCCTTGAAAAGCGCTACGGTATATAAATCCAATCCATTATTATTATTATTATTATTACATAAATGGGTGCATGGTTATTTTTCAATAGAAAATGAATATTGTTCTTAAGGAAAACTTGTTATTCTTTTTCACCCTAAACTTTATAAGTTGAAATATTTAACATAATTCACAAAAACTGGAGCCAACTTCATAGATGAAGCCACATATTCTGTTTCAAGCTCTTTGAGAGAAGTGCAAGTGAAGATACTTTGGTTATTTTTGATATAATATAGGTGTTCAGGTTATTTCATCACAGGTGTGAAAGTAGGAAGCCTGCTTGTAGCAAGAGCTGTAATATAATGCATTATTATATTGAAATATATGGATATAAGTATATCAGTAATGTACTATTTAAGCATAATTTAACTGTGAAGAAACACTAGCTGTAATGACCAGCTGGCTGAAACCTTTGCAGTGTTTCTCCTCACTCCTGAAACTAGCCTACCAAGTCAGACAAGAAAGGAATCATAAATTAGTTTCTCTTGTAATCGCTAAGCCCTGGCTGGCTGTCCCAAGATGTCCTCCTAGATTTAAAAGCAACAGCGTAATGTTTATGTTGGCTGCAAGAGAATATGCATCAAACTTCATTTGATGTATTAAAGACACTCCTGGACGTTGTTTACACACGCAGGTGAAAGCTTGGGAGATGAAATCCTATTTTCTCCCTGTTTGATGTCAGGACTTTGAAGGCCAAAATCAATCTTAAAACCAGATAAGAGTTTGGACTTTGGGGGTTCATGGAATCACTGTGTGCTTTCATATATTTTGGATATTTCGCTGGAAAATTTGTGCAAAAATGTTTGACAGCATGTGGATGAATTCCTACCATTTTGACTTTCAATTTCCCGTGGAGCCTTGCAGCTACTCGAGCATGTGGTGAAAGGTCAAGTGAATGTTATAAAACAGAGCAACCCAACAAGACTGCGTCACATAAATTCTCAGCTAAAACATTAATCTAATTCATTAGTAACTGATCTTTTTTTTCTTTCGGTATCGGCAAAATTCAAGTGAGTAATCATCTGGCGGACTGTATTGATAGCAGTATTGATGATAGATAACCCAGTAGAAATCCTTTCATTGCTCTCTGAGCCCCAAACCAAATTTGAAGGAAAACAGTGTGCTTATTTTGAAAGTCATGCCTGTTGCGGGTATCACACTACGCCTCTTCTGTTCCATCTGCGACTCAGGCCACGAAGTGTGAGGAAATCTGTTTTGAACGCTCATTATACGAGTTATGTCATGAAATATTCATGTCATTTGCGTAACATGCGATCAGCATGTTTGCAAGTCTCCTATAAATAAAAGATACCGCTTTTCTCTGTGTTTTGCTCAAAATTCACTCGTGAGATTATTGAAACGAAACAGCTTGAAATGTGCACATTGCACAGGTTGCGGAAAGAAATACCCTTAACATAAACATGACGTCTCCTTACATGTTCGCGGTGAATTCTTTCATGCCATTTAAAGTGTGAAATACAGTGTCATGCTTTTCAGAACAAGACCTCATATGGAGAAAATCATTGACGTTGACAGCGCTTTAATTACCGCATTCCTAAATCTTATTTCATGCCTGGAAAAGAAATGCTCACATCATGTTTTCATTGATGATCATTGATATTAATATTTTACATTCGAATTAAGCGAGCCATTTTCTGTGCTCCTTCATTTTAACAGAAGCACATTTTTCAAAGGAGGATTCAGTGCAACATTAATAGACGTTTAACAAAAAGAGGTCAGAGCAGCGTTTGGAGTACATTTCCTTGAAGGGGCCACAAGAAGGGTGGGATTAAACTGAAAAAGAAAATCAGAAAACAGTCGTCTTAAATACAGTCCTTCTACTTTGGTAGGATTTTTTTTTAAACTTGGAAGTTCACTAATGTCCTTGCCTGTGCTGCCAATGTCATTTACGAGGTGGTTACAGTCCCTGCTGAAGATATTAATGCAGACCATGGAGGCATATGTGTTTAGTTAGTGGGTTTGGGTCGAACTTATGGTTATATGGTTCAGTCATTGTAAGGGGGAACATCAGAGCTCCAAATCCACAAGTTAAAATAAATTTGTGATTTATCATATATTTAGTCCTATTTACACAGTTTTGGCTTTTTCCATCAGTTATTGTAACACTGTACTCGGGAAAGGAACCACTAAGATCTGGGAATGCAGAGACAGCTTTTATTCTGTCTGTCAGTTCAAAATGCAAAAATAGTTACAACCTCCAAATCAAATTATTCTGCAGATTTCATTTACCCTCACAGCTCATGTCCCCAGAAACAGTCACGTTAAGTATGCTACTTCTCAGCAGAGGCTGCACATACTTGCACTGGTGCAGTGGTTAGGAGTACTTAGTTAGCTCACAGCAAGACGCTGGGTTGGGAGCTCCTGGTTTTTGGACCTCATTGTGTGGAATTGCCTCCATTGCCTTCTGGATTAAATTCCTTCCACGTCCCCAAAATGGGCATCTTAGATTAAGTCACTATTTTTTATGTCTTTTTTTATACTTTTGTATTTGTCCTGCTCGGATATTAAGGACAGCTTTGCAGGCCATCATCTATGAGTTATAGCTTGTATACTGTCACAAATGACAGTCTTGATGAGGTCATTGGGCCTTCAAACAACCACAGAGAAGAGCAAAGTTAAAATATGCAAAGATCTGAAGTGAAACCTACTGTTAAAAAAGCTGTCCACTTTGTCAACTGAAGTCACTGTCTGTGGCTTTCATGCTGCTTAAGATGCCATTTCCTTTCTCCCTTGGAAGGCAGTGGTGCTGCTACTCCCTTCCAACCAATCACATTTTGACCCACACGTAGCATCATCAACATGGAGCTAAATGCTTTTGTTGTTTTGGGGGTTTTTGGGGGGAGGACTGCATATTTGAGTAGGTACCCTTGCTATAGGCTCTTCATAGGCAAATGCAGAGCTTCCCTGTGGGAACAGTAAACAACTAAAACAGTCTGTAAAGCTAAGCTTAGGCTCTGTATAGAACCAACCATAACCAGACACCAAAGAAAAGGTAAAGTTGTAAAGGTGGTACTGGAATATGTTAAAGCAGTTAATCTTTTATCGTCTAGCATTTAGTCATCATTGTACTGACTTGTGTCACTGTAAATGACCCAGTGAACACAATATACACACCAGCTCCTGAATGTATCTTTCTTAAAGTGGTAAGTTTAAGAGCTGATTTTTTTTTCTTGAATTGTTGTTAACTTTGCATTTTGGCCATTTGCAAAGAAAAAGCAGCAAATTAAGATAAAGAAAGTTAAAGAAAAAAGCTAAGGGCCTTAAAAATAAAACAGCAGGCTGAAAGATGCTAAGCTGCTCATTAGCACTTTGAAGAAGTAAAATAGTACAAATATAATTATTACTTCTTTTTTAGGTTCATTACTAAAATCAGCCTGTTTCAAATAGACAGCAGCTTAAAGCAGTCTGGTATGTGAGTAGAGTAAATACACACTGTGCTGGAGTCTAAGTTATTGTGTGACAAACTGATCACTCGTATTTGTATCCAGCCCAAGCTCATTGAGTTTATCCATGTTACATGCTGAACAACTGGCCTTGACAACGAATTTATGTTTTTCTAATGCAAATGAAGTACTTCCTTAATCCCACGGAAGGCCAGAGCTCAACAGAGGTGCATGTCATCTTCTCCTCTTTCTTTCTTCTCTTACATCAGCCTACAGCTCATAAGGTGGACTTGATGCACTGTGATTATTCACAGCGGGAACATTTGTCAAAATGCAAATAAAGGTATACGAGTGAAAGCTTTGAGGAAACCCAGACCACCTGGCCCCTCTGGCCCTCATTACCTCCCTGCGTGAAGAGGCCCGGCACAAACATGAGCATGTTTTCAGTTTGCAGCAGCAGGAATAATATATCTGGATGTGAACAATTGTGCTTGTTTTGCCATTACACTCCAGGCTGGGTTCGGTTCAACATACCAATAGTTGCTATTACGACTGGATGACAGCAGCCTTTCTGCCCAGTCTTCAAGCACACCGCACTCACTCAAAGCTCCATGGCTGAGGTAATGCCTGGGTTGGAGGCCAGAAATTCATACTCAGAACAGGGATACGAAATCAGATCTAAATTTAGAGGTTTGTTAAGTAGACTCTGTAACAATTCCATCAATCAAACAGTCTAACTTCTCCCTCTCATGTTTTACAAAAGAGGATTTTCTACATTTTATTGCTATGTATCATGGATTACGTCACGGCTGTGCCTCACAGGCTATGAGTTCTTCGGTGTCACATTTTAGATGCCTGACATCGACGTCATGTTTGGCGTCTAACTTTTACCCCCCAAACTTTGACATGGTGCATTTTTCTCTGTTCACTGTTCATGACCAACAACTGAACCCCTTGTCTGTAATAGACGGAAGAGAGCTGAGAGGCAGGTTCATCGCTCATCCTCTGAATGTTTTGATACTTTGGTCTTGATCTGCGGTAAACGCTACAAGCTTCTGGTAAATACCAAGCTGACTGTAAAATATTAGCCCCTCTCTTACAGGGTATCATATGAGCCTGCCTTGGGGCGTCGCTGAAAGCTCTTAATGCTTTCCATTCAGCCGCAATGCCACTTTTCCCAGGAGCTGGACTGTCTGTCAAACTGATGAGAAAGAGAATTGACATGACAGAAACTTGGCTATACTGTTTAATCATACAGTTATGTGAAGAGGTACACTTTGGACAAGTGTCCAAACTGTAGTTAAAGTGTGGCTAGCTGTGTCAAGGCTTTTGGGCTTGTTATTTTTCAAATGTGCCACTATAATGTTCACTAAATGTACAGAAAATGAAATACAAAGAATTATAAAACCTATAAAAATACAAAGCAAAATAGTCTATCACAATAAAACATATGCGAACACAGATTCATCTAAAATATAAGGCTATGGACATACAAACTGGCTTTACCTCCCACTTTTGAAGCTGTACTGGTGGATATTTTGTACGACCCATGTGCCAAATGGCTAGCAATACTGGTACTCCAGTTTTCCACAGTGTCTTTTAATTGTTTAACTCGATTTTGGTTTGAACTTGCACCACTAAAGTGGTTAGAAAAAAGACACACGAAATCTAGTGCAGTTCTTTCCATGCAAAAAATCCAAACTGAAGAAAACTGATGCACATTTAATTCTGATCTGTCAAAGTTAAAGTCAGGTTGGGGTGGACTGTATTTAACTTCAGATTTGATCATGTTGTAACCATGGGAACACCAAGCTCAGACATGAGTCATTATTTGGTCCAGTTTACCAGTCGTGAACATGAAGATGAACAGTTTAACACTCGTAGGTGTAAACAGAAAATTATAATTATAATAAACGTCAAAGATTGATTTTGAGTGTCATGTCGTGTAAATGTGTTGACACAAGCACTGCGAGTATAGTTTTGAAAATAAAGCAGTCTTTCAGTCTAAGTGATTGAACTAATTAGCTACTGGAACGCATTCATTTCCAGTTGTTGCATGATTGTTTTATAGAAATCACTTTTATCCAATGACCTCACTACTCTATCAAATAAGTCAGAGATAAGCTTGCAGAGGTAACAACCCAGTCTGCAAACAAGAACCCGGATTATAAATAGCTCTAAAGAGAGCTTCAGACTGCTGGGAGGAGAGAACACGTTGCTTCACACACAAACACACATACTGTCGAAGTACATGTGGAGCAGCAACAGGGCCGGGTGAGGACAACCCCTTTGGTGGATCAGGATTACCCCGCCGCTGTATCAAACCTCCACCGACAAGTCAGTGTGAGTTATGCAATATATCTTCTCATCGTCTTTGTTTGGCGCATAGTAAAGCGAATTTATAAGAGAATTGGCATTCTGAAAAAATCTGGCTTCCTTTTATTCAGGACACAAGTTTTATAAAGCGAAGCAATCTGGAATAACAAAGCTAAAGCATAAATAATAGTGAAATAATATTGTGCTGTGTCATTCAGAAAGAATTGCAAACCTCACCTGTCCTCTGCTTGACTCGTCCAAATTCAAGTTCTTTTAACAGTTTTTGTGTCTGACTCCTACTTTGTGATCAAAGTATGATAGAAAAGGATGAAGATACTTCACTGAAGTATGCATTGTGATAGTGGCTTCAAAGGCATGGAGTTAAGATTCATAACTGTAAGCGTCTGATGGAGCGAAAAAAGATAATAACCTCAGCAGGCATTTAAAGTGAGGATGCAAAGATGAACTTGTTCTAACAGTACAGGCAATTATAAATTCAGTTATTAGTCATGGAGAAGATAATGCTGAAACTAAAGAAACTATGAGAAAATCAACTGAGCATCCAACATATGCTCCAAAGGCCTTCCTGAAGTAAAATACTGCTTGACTATCTTTGTTGCCATTATATAAAATGAGATAAAATGAACTAACCAGGAACTAAACTATGGAATTGAGCAATGATAGATTCATTTCTTTCTGTAACTTTCCAGCTTTAATGTTACTGATTTTACCTATTTAAGGAAAACAAAGATGAAGTAAATCTACTTCAACTAAAAATACTGCAAGAAGTGGCTATTAACCATCCGGGTCAAACCATTAGAAGATGGTCTGCAGGTAATATAAATAAAATGTATGCTAATCTTAACATTGTCCAGACAGAGGTGAGGAGAAAATTTTATTATTGCCCTGTATGTCTTGTTAATATCATGTTGCTAAAGAATAAATAAAAATAAGCTCAATTATACATTTTAGCTGTTAGCTCTCCCCTAGCTAAGGCTATTGCATCCCCAATGTTTGTTTGTTTTTAAAACAACAATTACATCGACAGGAAAACTTCCATTATTAATCAAATAAAAGTGAAGAATGAAAGGTGAGGTGCCTTTACGGGTGTCACCATCTTTCTGCTCAATTTCAGCAGAAACTTATTTCTGGCTGTACACAACCAAGATGACGACTTCAAAACAATTCGAATTCTTTATTTTGGTCATTATTAACTTTAAAAAACAACAACAGCAACTTATATACACACTGAAAGCGAAAACTTACACAGACAACAAATAATTGAATTAACTGCATGGAACTCCTTCCAGTGTAGTATTTTTGTAGCATCAACACCTTTAAAATCACATTTTACCAAAAAACAAAAAAAGCAAATAAACAAAGAAGAAAAAACAATTAAAGTTCAATAATCAAACTGAATAAATTGATTTTCAGTAATAACCGTATCTCAAGCTTTAATTTTTTTTCTTATTTTTAAACCTTTTGAAAAAATGTGCATATTAAACAATTAAACAACCAGCTGTTATTCATGAACTCAGAAACAAAGGCCTAAATCTTCATTTTTAAAGTATATTAAATTATATTAATAACAAAACAAAAGCTGTTAAATTAAAAGAACAGTGTGTGACATGTTTAACTGTTTATATCTGCAAGGGGGGATTAAATATAAATGAGAAATAAATGTGAAGTATTGGCAAAGCAGGTGGTTGAACTTCACATTCAGCCATTCTCATAGATGCTAAAAGTGTTGCAGAGCCTGCATTTCGTCAACTTGCCTGTTTTATTAAACTGGTCAGAGTTGCTGTCCCTTCTTCAACATTGTCAGAGCTTTCCTTGCTAATGTTGAGTTATTAGCAGCTTTTTCAAACCCTGTGTCTACATCTCACATGTTGGGCAACTTAGTTAACAAGAGGAAGCTCACCTCATATAAGGGGAACAAATTTGATATAATGGACACAAGCGATGGCTAAACATTAGCCAGTAAGTAGCTTTTATTTCTTTCAGCTGATGTATTTGTCACAAGTGTGCAAATACCATTAAAAAAAATCATGTTTTAAAAAAGGTAAATTTATAGTCAGCTGATAAATGGTGGTGAACTTAAAAATGAAAAGAAATGAAAAAGATCTTTATTCTGGCAAAAATACCTTTGTTACCTTTCAAATTTATGGACATGATTAAAAGTTACCAGGACACTCTGGACTGAATTAAAACAGCCAACAAAGGAAGGTAATGGTATAATTCACCTTAGAGAAATTGATTCCAGTGGAATACACATTTAAATGCTGATGTACAGAATTTAAATTGTCCAAAACGCACTGGACAAATATTCCAAATCTGATTATTATTAGTCAAAAGTAAGTCGAGCAGTGAGTCTGTGTAGACATATTGGCTTAGGTGAATGTTGGGGTCCAGGTCTGAGGCCCAGTCAGCTCAAGAAGCAAAGGAGGATTGTTTATAGAAGCAGAGACGTTCAGGAGGAACGTATCTTCTGGGATGATCCCAGGAGCCGGACCTAATTAGAAACAACTGCTTGAAATTCACTTCAATGGCTACACAGATCTCTTTTTATGTTGCTTGGCTGGTCTCGTGCATTCATCAGCTGCACCTCGAGGCTCATCTCCATCTCTTAAGTTCCCCCTGGCTGCATGGTGTTTGTGGATTTCATGTATGGTAAAAAGAAATTTAAAGCCAGCCACCTAACTCTCCAGCGTTATCTCTACTCTCCCTGCACACACACACACACACACACACACACACACACACACACACACACACACACACACACACACACACACACACACACACACACACACACACACAGACAGAGTATCTCCAAAGTCTTGTCTTGAAACAACAGGCTACAATCACACTTGTCAGGTCAAATCTGTTTCCAATTGGAAACAGGGCTTTCATGTGTTTAGACCTCGCCCTGTTGCTTTTGAGAAACATTACATCATGGACCTGGTTTACTGTAGCTGCACTGTAGGTGCCTCGTAGTGTTTTAATTTCTCACCCCTCTCGTGTTTGGAGTTGAGTCAGTTATCATTAGCAATGAGATCATGCTCCAGAACAAAAAGTGCCACTGCCGAGTTCTTTGAATCCAACTATGAAATACTGACCTTTTGTGCAGCATAAATTCGGCCGTAGTGCGCCATCCATACAATGATTACACATCTGGCAATATCATGATTTGGCATATATGAACCCAGACGTGAACCTTCTGAGTGTTCAAGTCAGTCTTATCCTGTCATCAGGCCATCTTTACTGGGAGTTCCTCATTCAACTGGCATCTGAATGTTGCCTTTCAGACAAGCATTGGCAGAGGCAGGCGCTCATATTTGAACCAGGTGATAGAGTTTCATGTCAATCTGCTATTGACTGCTCCCTTTAGGGGTCGCCACAGTGGATTATCTTGCTTCTGCTCATCCTATCCCAAGCATCCTCGACTTTCATGCCAACCTTTTGCTTGTCCTCTTTTATGACATCCATGAACCTCTTCTGACGTCTCCCTTTTTAACTCCATATTCAACATCCTTTGTCCAATATATCTGCTTTCCTTCCTCTGCACCTTTCCAAACCATCTAAACCTCGTCATAAATATTGAGTTTCATGTCAGTTTCTCATAATATAGATAAAATAATCACATAGCTGACTTCTTGTTGATTTTTTTTTTACTGAAGATGATATTACTGCTAACAAATAAGCCTTATTTAATCTCTGAAAGCCTTATTAATGGTGCAGTTTCTACAGAAATATGTTGATAGAGAGAATGAGAGACTCTGAGAAAGGGCTGCTGGCAGGTAGTGTGTGTAAAGACTGTGACTGCATAAAAGATGTGTTGATCTTCAAACCAGACACTTTCTGGTTATTTGGCTCATGAATCAACTAACTACTGCAAATAAACTCCTCACTATTGACTACTGAGCTAATCTGACAGCATTGCAACCATAACTCCAATAATTTACACAAACCCCAATATTATCCTATCCAATCTAAGAAGCCTTATGCTGCAATAACCTGAAATGCATTGTCATTTAATCACACAAAACACAAATCCCTTTCCTAATAACACACGCAAGATCTTTCTTTTAATATTTACATATTTAACACAAAGGCAGCATACAAAGCAAAGATAAAAATTGACCCAAGGAGACTTCATGGGAGTTAACAAAGCAATTCTATTCTAGAAACACGAACAAGCAGAAATGGATGCTACCAAGCCTGGTTGCTCCTCGCTGCCTTTGCTACTGGTTGAAGTTCAGGCTCTGGTTGTTGAACCGGGGTTCATCCCTCTGATTTCCTACAGAGCTTTATGTTGGCTAGCAGACAGCAGAAAGAAAAAACACGTTTGCGTGATGATTTTGTTGTTTGTTTGAGAAGATAATTGAAGAACTTTTGTAGCGCAAGTGATAATGTAATTGTAACTTCTGAATTTAGTACAGTAGAATGTTACATTACTGCAAAAGGTAAAATGTAATGTGATTACAGTAACCTGTTACACCTAACACTGCTCACAAGTCAGAAAAGTTTTTTGCTTAGCATGGCAGAGCACTAGTAATACAGCATAACTGTACTTCAAAGCTCTATCTGTGAATGCAGCATATTCACAGACAGCTCAGTCAGTTCTCTTATTTAGTGAGTCACAAATATACAAGAGTGGCTGTACAAATAAAAACTTTTACTAGCGTTTGCATTCACTTCCACCATCTTGGATTGTTACCTCATGGGCAGTGGGACTTCTTTGACCTTCCGAGTTGGAAATCTGAGTTAAGGGAGCGTCCAGGTGAAAATTCTGACTGGGAATAATTTGGCATAAAGTGAAAGGATGTGTTACTGTCAGACTTGTGTAAAACTTGGCTAAAGCTGAACTAATGTGGAAAGGTGGCGATGAAGTCACTCTCACTCCTTTTCCTTTGGTTAGTAGCAAATTAACATATAGTAGCAAGTAGCAAGTAGCAACAACCCAAATAATAACATACTGTCAAAGAGGTGGTGGTCATATTTTGGCAGCTTAAACCATTTAGGGACAAGTCTAGAGTAAATGGAAGAGTTAATCCAGCCCAAAACAGAAGTGATATGAGACTGTTCTCAATCTGTTCCCACACCAAGACAGCTAAATCCATGAAAACACAACTTTCTAGGAAATCCAAATTCCAGAAATCTTGGGAAAACACCGGGAAATGAGAGACAACACAATAAAGAACAAGGGATGACTCAGACAACACACACACACTGTACAACATGACAAATGCAGAGACAAAACTCGAGGAACAGAAGAGCAACACAAGGGGGGAATTAACAAAATGAACCTAGGGCCATCAGGTACTGAAGGAATGAATGATAACACTATAAGGAACATGTAATGAACAAGATACATAAAGATAATAAAAAAAAAATAACAATAGAGCGCTATATTTCAACACTGCAGAACCCTACATGCAAAACTAGAAAAATAAAGGTCCACAAACAAATTGTTATAAAACCAAAAGGACCTGAATTGTATATAATGATTTCGGCAGTGAGAATAATCAGGTCATTGGCTCCATAGAACCTTTTAAATTCTTAGAAACTCTGGCTCCTGGAATGGCAATAAAACCTATTTAAAATGTCAGTAAACCAAAACTATGACTTCAAATAAATGCTAATGTTGGTCAGGGGGCACTGGATTTGTGTTTCCCAATAAATTCGCCATTTTCAGGCGATATCATCATTTCTGTGAATGTGTCTGTAACAGACCACGTTAAACAGGGCTAGAGACTAGTCAGTGACCCCATGGTAAACACTGGTTGCTAGAGACAGAGATAATATGTTCTGTGACTGGTTGACACAACCACACACAAAGAGTTATATTGGGGTTGCGGTTAGATCCAAGCACTAAAGTACCATCTTTTAATGTACTTGAAGGAGACACGGTTGAAAAGTGCTTCCAAGCTACTAATGGCAGCTCTAGTTTGTCACTATACTTGCAGCTTTGTTGTTGTATTCCCCAAACACACATCACTGTCAGCCTGTGCTGTGTGCTAATATCCTGCATGGCCTGTTTGTGTAAAACACACATTCCTTCGTCTGTGTTTGGGATAGAAAAAGCCTTTAGGAAGTTGTTTTAGCTGCAAGGCTTTTAAAGGCAAGTCAACCCAAACAGAGGTGCCTTTAAGTACAGCACATCAACTGTATGTAGAGTAGAGAGGGAGCATGTTGACCAGGGTGAATGGAGTGAGGCTGGAGAGGCTATAACCATCGGTTTAAGGAGAATGAGTAATATATTCAGGCTCCAATGATTCATAGCTCACCTTCTCCAACTGGACTGCGCTGAAAGAATCACAGTGAAAAATGATATAATTCTTTACCTCCATCGTAATCGTGTAACACATCGTGGGCTTAGCTGTAAGCTTAAACCTGGTGTTCCAGTCCGACAAGAGCTTTCTGAAACAAATGGTATCAATTTGCTTCCAGTCATTAGAGCACATTGTTGACTAGAAGGACATATTGTAGAGCCAGTCTAGCTCAGACCCCAGTCCTAAATCAAGTGACCAGCTTTCCCACAAAGGAATGCACTCAGTGTTTGCCACTGTAAGAGTGGACTCATTGCAAGTTTTAATGGTTTGGACAACTGTGGGTAGTTTGCATGGATGATTGAAAGGGTTTTGGCTGCTCCCCTCATCTTCCCCCCCTCCTCTTTAAAGGGGGAAAGAATGAAAAACAAAACAACACATTCTCTCCCTTCCTCCCACTCTCTCTTGCTAGCATGCACACCCCGTAGAGAGAGCATCAGACGCGTCCAAAAGAAACAGCGAAACAGAAATAGAGCTACTATTTCAGTCTGAAAAGGTTGTTATTTTTAGAAAATGTGACACACTCTACATTAAATTACAACATCATAAGATCACTCTGTACCCCTCCACCCCCACCTCACCCACTAGACCTCCAGATCTATGACTCACCAAAGTATGCGGTGACGTTACCCCAAACTATTCGCCTCAGTCTTCTGATCAAAAAATTTGATCATCAGCTCATTGCCCCGATTCAGTCAAAGGTGGGTGACTCGTAAGATGCACACAGATCTGGTTCTAGTTTAAACATATAGCTTGATATTATCATCACACAGGTAACACCAAGCATTCTGATCAGGGTGCTTAATATGTTTAGTTAAGATTGGTTTGTTTTATGTTTCCCGTCCATGGACCAGTGCCCCTCTAGCATTTGACTGCACATCATAACATTTGTTTGTAGTATGTGAATGAAATGCAGAACAAACATGCGAGAGCATAATGCCGCTGTTGGGATGCCAGGCCAAGGCATAATGAAACATGTGAAAAACACATGCTTCCAATTTCTTACTCACCTCAGTGTTTCTTCCAACCAGTGATGTAGTTGGGAATGAAAAGGTGGGTAATCTCCCAGCCTTGGCTGCTGAGGCACGAAGCAGACGATCATTAATAAACAGGATAACAAAGGCTGACGACCACATTCACTTAATGGTGAATTTTATTGTCATAGTATATCTCAAAAATCCTAGTTTTTATTTTGTTTTTTTCAAACAAAAACTTCAAAGAATCAAAGAAAAAAGATCAAATGTTTACAAATTATATGTTAAGTAAGATGAGATGAAAGATATTACAATTAAAAGAAAGACTATAAAATGTGTTTGAAAAGATGTCCCCTCTTGAAGTTCCTGACGCCTCATGCTTTTGTCTGTTGAAATAATTGAATCTAGTTCTTGCATTCATGTTTCCCTTAGGATGAATCATTAATTCTCAGTGTTTATGATTAAAGCCTTTAAAAAATCATTTCATTCCTGCTCAGCTCTACTTTGTCTTTTAGTGCTGTACTCTATTACAACTCATTCAATCACTACTTAAAATAGATATTTTTCCAAAGCACAAAGTGTCTCAAAGATCTTACCAGGAGCAAACATGCCAAAACTAAAAACATCTACATAAAACTACTAATGCTTTCTGTGTGGGGCTTGCATGTTCTCTCTGTACCTACACTGGGGTCCTTCCATAGTCCAAAGGCATGCTTGTTAGATTAGCTTGCAATTTTGTCATGGATCATGTCATGGATATTAGCGTGTGGCTGTCTGTTTGTATTGGACAACCAAGAGTGTATCCCACCTCTATGACAGCTGGGCTACTTTCCAAATATGTTTTATTTCATGTTCGAACCACAACTATATGATGCTGGAAGACAGTGGTTCCCCCTAACTCACCTCTAAACTTCCAGGTTTCAGTTTTCATAACTTCAGTATCCAATAGATAATGAAGAACTAAGAATTTAGTCATAACTCATCTTGATGACCCCTAAAGAGAGAATGTTCTAGAACTGATAAGTTGAAAGTGTAAGTTTGAAGATCACATTGCATCTGTTTTAAGCCAGACACAGAATTCCTCAAATAGAAAAATACAGTTGAATTAGTCTGAGGTCGTGTTGCACTGCTTCAGTTCTGGCAACAACAGAGTATGCAGTTTATCAGTCAGTGACTTAACAATCAAGTGCAACTAAGTTATACCGGGATCTCAATCATAAGAGTAAATCCAACTTAAAATAGCTCGTAATGAATAAGATTTAAGGTTTTAGGGAGGATTAGTTCAAAACCTAATATGAACAGTACTGGGATACTGTAGTATAAAGACCGGCTTAAGACAAATTTTACTACAAGAAAGAAAAATACAGTTAGGGCCATAAATATTTGGACAGAGACAACTGAAACTGAAAATAAAATGTTCATTTCGTTTACTTTGTTCAAAACCCTCTGACAGCCTGAAGTCTAGAACTCGTGGACATCAACAGAAGCTGGGTTTCCTCCTTTTTAATGCTCTGCCAGGCCTTCTACCAGTATCTTTCAGTTGTGGGTTGTTTGTGGGCCTTTCTGTGTGAAGTTTAATCTTTAACAAGTGAAATGGATGCTTAATTGGGCTAAGATCAGGTGACTGACTTGACCCTTCAAGAATTTTTCACTTCTTTGCTTAAATAAACTCCTGGGTTGCTTTGGCTGTATGTTTTGGGTCATTGTCCATCTGTATTCTGAAATGCCACCCAATCAATGTGACTGCATTTAGCTGGATTTGAACAGACAGTATGTCCTGAACACCTCAGAATTCATTTGGCTGCTTCTGTCCTGTGTGCATCATCAATAAACACTAGTGTCCCAGTGCCACTGGCAACCATGCACACCCAAGCCATCACACTGCCTCCGTCGTGTTCTATAGATGATGTGGTATGCTTTGAGCGATAAGCTATGAGCTGTTCCACGCCTTCTCTACAGGGAGTGCAGAATTATTAGGCAAGTTGTATTTTTGAGGAATAATTTTATCATTGAACAACAACCATGTTCTCAATGAACCCAAAAAACTCATTAATATCAAAGCTGAATGTTTTTGGAAGTAGTTTTTAGTTTGTTTTTAGTTTTAGCTATTTTAGGGGGATATCTCTGTGTGCAGGTGACTATTACTGTGCACAATTATTAGGCAACTTAACAAAAAACAAATATATACCCATTTCAATTATTTATTTTTACCAGTGAAACCAATATAACATCTCCACATTCACAAATATACATTTCTGACATTCAAAAACAAAACAAAAACAAATCAGCGACCAATATAGCCACCTTTCTTTGCAAGGACACTCAAAAGCCTGCCATCCATGGATTCTGTCAGTGTTTTGATCTGTTCATCATCAACATTGCGTGCAGCAGCAACCACAGCCTCCCAGACACTGTTCAGAGAGGTGTACTGTTTTCCCTCCTTGTAAATCTCACATTTGATGATGGACCACAGGTTCTGAATGGGGTTCAGATCAGGTGAACAAGGTGGCCATGTCATTAGTTTTTCTTCTTTTATACCCTTTCTTGCCAGCCACGCTGTGGAGTACTTGGACGCGTGTGATGGAGCATTGTCCTGCATGAAAATCATGTTTTTCTTGAAGGATGCAGACTTCTTCCTGTACCACTGCTTGAAGAAGGTGTCTTCCAGAAACTGGCAGTAGGACTGGGAGTTGAGCTTGACTCCATCCTCAACCTGAAAAGGCCCCACAAGCTCATCTTTGATGATACCAGCCCAAACCAGTACTCCACCTCCACCTTGCTGGCGTCTGAGTTGGACTGGAGCTCTCTGCCCTTTACCAATCCAGCCACGGGCCCATCCATCTGGCCCATCAAGACTCACTCTCATTTCATCAGTCCATAAAACCTTAGAAAAAACAGTCTTGAGATATTTCTTGGCCCAGTCTTGACGTTTCAGCTTGTGTGTCTTGTTCAGTGGTGGTCGTCTTTCAGCCTTTCTTACCTTGGCCATGTCTCTGAGTATTGCACACCTTGTGCTTTTGGGCACTCCAGTGATGTTGCAGCTCTGAAATATGGCCAAACTGGTGGCAAGTGGCATCTTGGCAGCTGCACGCTTGACTTTTCTCAGTTCATGGGCAGTTATTTTGCGCCTTGGTTTTTCCACACGCTTCTTGTGACCCTGTTGACTATTTTGAATGAAACGCTTGATTGTTCGATGATCACGCTTCAGAAGCTTTGCAATTTTGAGACTGCTGCATCCCTCTGCAAGATATCTCACTATTTTTGAGTTTTCTGAGCCTGTCAAGTCCTTCTTTTGACCCATTTTGCCAAAGGAAAGGACGTTGCCTAATAATTATGCACACCTGATATAGGGTGTTGATGTCATTAGACCACACCCCTTCTCATTACAGAGATGCACATCACCTAATATGCTTAATTGGTAGTAGGCTTTCGAGCCTATACAGCTTGGAGTAAGACAACATGCATGAAGAGGATGATGTGGACAAAATACTCATTTGCCTAATAATTCTGCACTCCCTGTATACTTTTTTCTTGCCTACATTCTAGTAGAAGTTGATCTTGGTTTCATCTGTCCAAAAGATGTTTTTCCAGAACTGTGCTGGCTTTTTTTTTTTTTTTTTTTTAGATGTTTTTCCGTATTTACTTTCATGGTAGTCTTCTCTTTATGGCTAACTTGGATATCAATACATCTACTCCTGGAGAGTGTTGGTGACTGTGTTGGTTGGTGGTTGGCTGTTGTGAATGGGTTTCTCTTCACCTTGGAAACACTTCATCCAGTTTGAATGTGGATAACCTCAAATGAAAGCTGAAAGTCTACACATTATATCCATATCCATTATATAACTATAATGGGAATATGTTTCAGAAAACAGGTAAAACAAAACAAGAACAAAACTAGTGTCAGTGTCCAAATATATATGGACCTAACTCTACCATAAGGCGCATTAAGCAAAAACAAAACAGTCAGATAAGTCAAACTTTACTCAACTCATTCTTCTTGCTTCCTCCACTTCCGTACCATTGATTCATTAATGCTGTATTCTATCACAGCTGCTCTATTCCCATGTTGTTGCAGTATATTAATGACTAACCTCATATTGTGGATGGATTATCTCAGTTGTTCTCCTGACTGAAGTTTGGTCCATTTACAGCATCCTGCCATGCGATTGCATTTGTTCCTAACTATCAGGAACCCTCGCATTAACTTTTGTTGAGTGGAAAAAAGCTAGCATTCATCCTCCAGCTTCCCAGTGTTTATGCTATGCTAACATAGCTGTGTTGCTAGCGATCACATAGTATATCACTATGTATAAGCTAGTCCAACTTCAGTAACGCTATAGTCACTGCTGTTTAGTTTTCTGTCTTCATTTATGTTGGAAGTTATAGCAGAGCTTTTAATTTTTTCAGAAATCCCTCAATCAGAACATGCTATATCATATTTAGGTGGAAGGTAGCGAGCTAACTTCCTGCTAATTTCTAACTTTGTAAAATTTATTAAATTTTGTTTTCATGGATGCCTGGATTTTAAACTTAGTTGTTACACCTTGTAATGCAGCAACACTGATCATTTTCTTCAAGATGAAAGAATTTAGACAGTTTTTAAGTGATTTGTTTGACTTTGTGACCTGAAGCTGAGTTTGGACCCGGATCACTCCGCGAGGCTCCTGACTATGGTAGCTGTGATGCTCCAACAATCCATCAAGCGGTGCGGCTTCAAAGGTTACCAAAGTCGTACTAAAAGGGCGATTGTGGCTCAAGAGTTGGGAGTTCACCTTGTAATCGGAAGGTTGCCGGTTCGAGCCCCGGCTTGGACAGTCTCGGTCGTTGTGTCCTTGGGCAAGACACTTCACCTGTTGCCTACTGGTGGTGGTCAGAGGGCCCGGTGGCGCCAGTGTCCGGCAGCCTCGCCTCTGTCAGTGCGCCCCAGGGTGGCTGTGGCTACAATGTAGCTTGCCATCACCAGTGTGTGAATGTGTGTGTGAATGACTGAATGTAGTGTAAAGCGCTTTGGGGTCCTTAGGGACTAGTAAGCGGTATATAAATACAGGCCATTTACCATTTAAAATATTTTCCGACAGATTTTTGAGTGCCGTGTACCACATAAAATCGGTTCGAGGGCAGTAAGCACAACCAGAATTAATACATAAGGCGCACTGTCAATTTTTGAGAAAATTAAAGGATTTTAAGTGCACCTTATAGTCCGAAAAATACTGTAATAGTAATATAGTAATGTGTTAATAGTAGACGTCTGGTTAAGTTGTTTTTGGTATCTCCTTTTTTACCTTAATGTGTTGACTTTAAGTCAACGTCACAGTGTCCTTCACTGTCTGCAAGTCGGTCCATGGAGCTTCTTTAATTTGCATATTATCTATTTATCTATGTTTTGCAATTTGTATTTTTAAAGGAAAGTTTTCTGACTAGTTCATTCTCTAGTTCTCATTGTTGGAGTTTCCATTTGCAGCAGTGACAAAATTTGACAATTCTCAGAAATCGACTAGCTAGCAAACAAAGTAGAACATTTAGCAGTTAAAGAGCAAATTTACTTCTGTCAGGATCCTTTGAAGAAATGAAATCAAAAATACATATGGGGGGGGGGGGATTTTCCCAGAGGGGTGGAGTCTAAGACCCGACCTGACACATAGACAGACAGGCACACACAGATACAGACATGCATTTTCACCTTCATGTACACATATACAAATACTCAGCACTCGCCCAACAAGGAAACAAACAGAAATGACCACTGTGCACACACTCACACTCCATACATACTCTACACTCCCAGTCCAGGCACCATCGCCAGAGGAGCCATCCGCCCCCAGACCCAGGAGATGTTTCCCTTTGCTCTGGGGTGGAGATGACCATACAGCCCCCATTCCTGCTGCAGCAGGGAAGATTAGCATCACAGACCCCAACCAGACGGCCAACTTCTCCTCCTGGCCCCATGCCCCAGATGGCAAACAGAGAACGGGGGAGTTCTAACAAATATTCTTACTGTTTCTGAAAGCATTTGATGATATCAATTGAACTCCCCTGCCCCTATTATTATTTTTCCAGTGAAACCACTGGTCACACATCAGCAAAAGCAAAGACCATTTAAAGTAATATTAAACAGAAGCTTTTTTGGCGATATGTCAAGTGACATTTCATCCAAGTTGTATAGAATATATATATATATATATATATATATATATATATATATGTGTGTATGTATGTATGTGTGTGTATATATATACACACATATTTCCACACCACAAACATAAGTTTCTTCACAGACAGAGTCCGGCACTGTAGCAATCAAAATTATTGTCTGAAGGCCAATAAAATGCGCAAAAGATTTTATTTTTCCAAGTGGACCATTAAGGCTTTGCCATACTGGTCCGTTTGATTGATCTTTATTCTTTAATTATCTATTTATTTATTTTACTTTTAAGTTATTACAATCAGAACAGACATGGCTGGGGGATAGGAAAGGGAAAGATGTAGACAAGAGAAGTTCAAGAAAAGGAGAGGGAAAAAAACAGAGGACAAAAGGGACAGAGAGAAAAGACAGTAAAATCCACTAGATCAGCAGTCCCCAACCTTTTTTGCGCCACGGACCGGTTTATGCCCGACAATATTTTCACGGACCGGCCTTTAAGGTGTCGCGGATAAATACAACAAAATAAAAGTAGTACCGGTACCGAAAAAAAGAAGATTTATTCATAACACACGTGAAAAGACCAAGGAAAACCAAGTTAACAATAAAAACGATAACAAAATAATGCTGAAAACCGATAAAAACCCTGAAAACCATACATTTCACACCTGAGCCTCAACTCTCCTGGCCCGGTACCAAACGACTCACGGACCGGTACCGGTCCAAGGCCCGGGGGTTGGGGACCGCTGCACTAGATCACCTGCTTGAAAAAAAAAAGAAGAAAACGAGAACAAGAGAACAACACAGTAGGGAAACCTCAATAACCAAAATAAGCATATGTAACAGTCAATAACAAATACTGAATGTTACTGAGTAGCACACAAGACCGGCAATGCATGGTATGCTTAGAGGCAGCAGCCAAGGAAGATAGTGTGTGTCTGTGAACACCCGTGTGCACACGTGTGTGCGTGACCGTGCTTGAATTCGAAAGGTTTCTCCATATAACAATCTAATTATAGGTGTAGTAGCCATAATAGTAGCCATAGCCCTGCCCCCCAGAACATGAAGCAGGCATGGAGAGAGGTGGAGTCAGACCCGATCTGACATATAGACAAAGACAGGCAGGCACACACAGATACATACACGCATTCCCACCCTCATGGACACACATACAAATGCTCAGCACTCGCCCAACACAGAAACAAACAGAAATGAACATGGTACACACACTCCCCGTACATACTCTACACTCCCAGTTCCAGGCACCATCGCCTCCAGAGGGGCCATCCACCCCCAGACCCAAGAGATGTTTCTGGGGTGAAGATGAGCATACCGCCCCCGTTCCGGCAGGAGCAGGGAAGATTCGTATCACAGAAACCAACCAGACGGCCAACTTCTCCCCACCCCAGATGGCAAACAGAGAACGGGGGTGGTCTTACTATTTGTGAAAGCATTTGATGATATAAATTGACCTCCCCTTCCCCTATTATTATTTTTACAACGAAACCACTGGTCACACATCAGTAACATCAACAAAAGGAAAGACCATTTAAAGTAATATTAGACACAAGCTTTCTTTGTGATTAGTCAAGTTACATTTCATCCAAGTTGTGAAAAAAATACATAAAAATACATATACATATATATATATATAATCTTACATTCCAAACTGAGGTTGCATTGTTGCATTGGGACAACAACAGCCAATCTAACTACCATTTATAGAAATAAAGTTGGACTAAATGCTGCCTGCAATGTTGAAAAAGCTGTGGGCGAGAAGCTGGCTGTCACAGAGGCCAGAGAGCAGTGGACAAGATGTCTGCTGTATATTAATGACAGCATCATTTACTAACATAAAGTGGAGATTATCAGCATAACAAGAGGTTCACATTTAACTTTATCCAACTGTAAAGTGACGTAGAACAGTTATGCTGACTTTTTGCCTGGAATAAGAACTATGTTTGAGGCCAGTAAAATGACTCTTGGAGTAAACTGATCACCATTAAAAATAATATATGTTTAGGATCACTGTCCTGATATGCTGTCTTAAATAAGTGGACCAAAACAGCAATATTTTATGCCCAAACAGTTTACTACATACATAACTACACCACAAACACAACAAAGTTTCTTACCCAACTACAACCAGGAATCCCATCAGCAGGATGTCTGCAGGAAAAATAGGTCAACGTGTGGGGGGGGGGAAAGGAAGAGACGCCACACTTTTTCAAGACCTTTTTTTTTCTTTACATCATCTCACTGATTGGATGACTTCATATTAGAATGGGGAAAAGCGAAGCCCAAATGTAAGGGAAGGAGACTGTAACGTGGAGCTATCTTTTAATTATTTGTTTTTTCCCTGCCCCTTGATGTAAATTAGCCCTTATATGTTTAGTATTTAATGTACGCTTTAAAAACAAAGTGTTTTCTAATTAGATAATGGCTCCTACCGATCGCTGACAACTTTAGTACAAAAGGGCTGAATTATCTCAAATATGTAGGCACAGATGTGATAGATTAATGCTTGACAAAGGTTTGCATTGCTATAGGTGCTGTTCTAGTGTGTCTTGTATGCATGAATTGATGCCTCTGGAAACAATGACAGTTTAAGGGCCCCTAATTTATCATTATTGATGTAGACAAACACACGCAATTCATAATGTTAAATAATTACAACAAAAATGTAAAAAAGAAAACATACAAATATATAAGATGAATTATTTAAAAACCTGAGAAAAAATTTCAGAAAATACTGAACTTTTTTTTATTAGTTATGAGTGACTTTGTAGGGAAGTTGGTTTTTTTCTCCACTTCTGCTTTATTCTCCTACTACACTATAAGAAAATACTGTGTTTTTACATTCGGGTCAAATTATCCCAACTTTGTGCTACTTTTTTGTCACCTATTTGCAAACAACGTATAATTTCAAAACCGAATTTGAAATTAATGGTGCTGCAGAAACATACCATCTGCTCACACGATGCCTTACAAAGACAAAAACAAAAGCTTATTTGGATATGTTACTCTTGGTCATAGACAAAGCATGAGTGAAACTCTGAATAACACAGTAGTCCTGACGACACTTGAAGGCTGCATCTGCTGCTCTCATTCCAGCAGCATTATGCAGTTTCCAATGAAACCACTGGCCTCTAATGGAAACAACGGCAAATCAAAAATGACTATTTATAGTCACAAGATGAGCCGCCCATATCAGCTGAAATATTTTTACTCATCCTTTGATAATAAGGTTTGTTAACATTAATTTAACAGTGTAGCGAAAGTGCAGTCCAAGGGATTCTCCAGTGTTCACTAAATGCTTGAAAAGATTTTCCTGTATCTTGTATCGTAGCTTCTCATCTTTCCACTTCATCATCTTTATGTATTTTAATGTCCGCCAGAACTAAAACAGGTTTTTCTGATTACTGACTGCATAAAGGTTTTCTCTATACTTCAATTTTTATACATAGTTCCACATAATTTAAGTACAGTGATGATGTTGTACTTACTGAAAAATTAGGACACAATCATGTTGTCATTGAATACAGCAGCAAACATGGGATCATCCTCAACCACTGAGGCCTTTCATTGGCAATTAGTAGTATGGTGCGTACTGTATGATCTTCTTTGAAATAAGCCAAAACCCATTGGAAATGGATCTGTAGTGGTGCTGTCTACCAATTTTACACATAAAGCTCACTGTATCTATTACAAGGCAGACCATAATAGGAATGAAAAGTCACTGTCTATTACTTTGTTTAAACAATTCTGTTAGAGACATAAATGTTCTGTTGTATTCCTCTTTGTGATTTGCTTTTTTAACAGCTCATGGCGACAAGGGAAAAAACCCACTCTAACCTCTGCCCCTCATATTCTGTGTCGCACGTCACTTTTGAATAGTTTGAATTAATTTTTCTAATAAAAAAATAAGAAGTACAGATAGCTTCTATAACAATAACAGTGGCAACCAATAAAGGCAAAAACACCTGAAAGTGGAAAGTAAATCAAGGTAAAACCAGTCCAATAACAACATAACAAACTGACAACATCCTTTTAGAAAAAAAGAGAAAGAAAATGGTGTAAAAACATTACATTGCACATATTTCAGGAGAAAAGGTTTAAGAAAAGTTAGGCTGTGTTCTTCTTTTATAACAATCGAAAACAATTTCTTTTTAAAAAACAGCTTGAGCTGAATAAATAGTACACAGTTTGAAAAGGCCAATAGCAAAACCGCAGTGTGTACCTATTAGCAATGTGATCTATCATAAATGTCTCTACATTTAAACCATGGCAATGTGTAGGTCCATCTTCCATATTAAGAAAATACCTCGGTGTGACAAATGTGCTAAAATGGGCTAACCTCGATCCAGACCTTCAAGTCTTGATTGAAAACCCGTTTTAGCTTAGCCTTCCTGGCCTCCTAGAGCATGCCTTTTAAGTGTACTTTCTTGCCCTCCCCTTCTCTCTCTTTTGGTTATATTGGTTTATTGTTTTTATCGTTAAGTCTTGCTTGCTTGTATACTTGTATGCTTGGTTAATCAATGCCTCCCACCTGCTATCTTATCTGCCTTTGTACTTTACTACTGTTTTATTGGATTATGTGAAGCAATTTAGCTACCTCTGGTTTTAAATGTGCTATACAAATAAAGTTGTATTGTATTGTATTGTAATCTGCTACCCCAAACAAATCCATGTCACCCATAGTTAGAGAACAGGGTCTTGTAGAGAACCTGTTCCCAGTAGTTCAGTTCCTTGGAACTGTTGTCTGCCTCCCTATCACTTGCACTTGTTACAATCAGCTGTTTTCAGTTGTGCATGGATGTAGACATTACTTTTATTTTTATAGCACAAAAGGACAACAGCATGGTGGTAAAGTAGAAACTGCATCAACGACAGAAACAACTGCATTATGCTGCTAACACAACTTCAGCTCTTTGCAACCTCTCCACAGACAGCATGCTAACATTAAGCTAGCCAAGAACCCAGAGTGACCTTAAATCTGAGTGAATGCTAACCCAAGCCCTGCAACCAGACCCTGAACTTCAACAGGTAACAAAAGCAGTGAGGCTGTAGCCTGTGTTTCTACCTGTGCATGTTTCTACAGCGCAGTCACTGTGACAATGGTTTCAAGTGTTCAAGTGCTGGTTTTCATCTTTGCTTTTTGTTGTTGGTTTTGTGTTCATACCTAAATAGCAAGAGAAAGCTCATGTCTTTGTTCTCATTAGGATATGGATTTGTGTTGGTGTGTGGGACTGTAGCCTAACTGGTGACTAGTGGTGAGCCAGTGGGAATACAACAAGAACTGAATAAATGAGTGATATTGATAATGGAATGTGAATCGCTAAATTGTTATCAACATATATCTGTGTTTGTGTGAGTGTAATTTTAGGCAAACTTATTCCAAAGCTAAGCAGTAACACTGTATACGATACAGCGGACACTTTGATGCATTATTAAAGAAAAGAGAGACAAATAAACAGTAGAGACCAGTGGCAGCAGATTGATTAGAAGCCTGCAGGAAGTTAAGGAAAGAGAGACGGGGACAGAACCAATCCACTGTGTTAAGTGCTAGTTATATATTGAAAATGTCCTAAATTGCAACCAATGTATGCACATACTTATAACGTGCCTAAATGCTAATATATCCCTATTGATCACCATTGTTAAGAGAAGAAGAGACAGCTATTCAGCTATTTCCACTGACAGTGATGTTAGCAGCAGGAAGGAAGTCACTGTCAGATCTGCATTATGCAAATGAGTGTGGTGGCAGGCTCTGTGCTTTGCATGCTGTCCCAGTTCTTGGATATGGGAGCAGGCATGAGCGGGTGTGAGGACACTACTCACTTCTCTCCTCTGGGTAATTACTATACAGGAAATTGAACGTAAAATGTTTGAATAATCATGTATCTGAAGTGAGTTATGGATGGAGCCAACAGTACTGAAGTAAATTAAAACAAGTGAATCCAATTACTGTTTATGGAAAGCAGCTGTCCGAGCAGCATATGCTGGTGAGTGAAACTATGAGACTAATGTTGAGGTTAGTGCTCTGCTTGTCTGTATAACATGATGGCTATTTGAGTGTTTCATTTGTGCATGATGACAAGCCAAGAGATGTTTGAAAAACCTGTGTTGCATAGAACTTGCAAAATTATAGGCCGATGTCTGAAGAGGTGAGGCCAGTTGTCTTTTTTTTTAATCTTGCTTAACTCATGCTCCATGAGTGTATTCTGATGTCATAACACCATGATAACTTGCCTCAATGGATTTACAAAAAACAAGGTTAGCGTTTGCTTTCAGTCATGAACAAACCCTCTTATCCGTGTGTTTATTTACCTACACTGCATCAATTCATCTGTGATACAGCCAACAGTCATGTACTGGATAAGCTTTCGTTTCAAAACATTTGGATTTAATTATCATGGGGATATGATATCCAAACAATCTGGTTTCTTCCATTAATAACATGATTGCAGCATGGCAGGGCGAGCTAAGGCTGCAGCATTTTCATATATTTTCATGGATTTAGGCCTTGTTTACTTACTTATTATGGGCATGGGGCAAAACACGATTTAGAGTAATGACACAGTTTACGTTTTGGAGTTTTAAAAGATCTCTGCGAGGAAGTGTCCTGCTTCCACAGCTTGAAAAACAAACATTACCCGTGTGACTTTTCCAGAATAAAAGAATTCTCACTTGCTTCGGTCTTTTGCAGGTCAGTGCAGTTGACATGAGGAAGAGGAAGCTGGCCAAAGCTTTTGTGTGACTGATAGCAAACGCGCTGTACATTAAGGAAACATAGAACCACAGAAGTGTGTTGTTTTACAGATAAAACACGATGGAGTATGAAACGCTATTTATATGATTAAGGCCTTGTGCAAAAACTGATGTACTCGACAAACTTAAGAAGTGTTTTTCTCCTCCTCTGAATGACAGTTTTGTCTGGAGCTTTTTGAGCTTTAGGGAAAATGAAAACTTTAATTATTGTTTTAATCAAAACCAACATTTCAGTCTCATATAATAGTCAATTTTCTTACTCTAAGCATTGTTTTTATTTTGTTAACATAGCTCACTCCCAAACTTTCAGAGAACTGCTCATGGTCATTCATGCTAAATAGGAGATGTGTTTTGTTCTGAGCAGCAGCTTAAGAAACAGTACTCACTGAATAATGCCCACAGCCTGGGTTTCATTTAGGCAACAAGTAAAACACTAATGGTGTTTGATGTCAACAAATGCAGATATCCCTAATATGATCATCTCAAGCACATAACTCTGCTCATGAGGGGCAGCCAATCAGAAGAAATCTAGATTAAAATGATTGGGAATTAAATTAAATTCAGTTTTATTTATACCGCACCAAATAACAACAACACTTGCCTCAAGGCACTTTATGTTGTAAGGTAAAGACTCTACTATAATACAGCGAGGGAGCTAAAGGAAGTTAAAACCTGGTTCAAACAAGAGGAAACCCCCCGAACTTAAAAATTAAGCCAAGTTGCAAAATCTGGAGTCCCTCCAACAGCCAACAAATGTTACAAAACATTTTACAGCCTGGTGCAAAAATGGTTTTGGCCTCTTTTGATAGTTTCCCCCTGTGAACTTTGGAGAATTTTTAAAAACTCATCCATTAGGATAACTGAGTTAACTGTTGATTGACAGATGTCCTGATGATTCTGTAGCATTTACTTGGCCTCATTCCCTACTTTGAATAGTTGGAATGATTCACTGAATTGTGTGTCTGCTTTGGGTGCTTTTTGTATTGGATTGTCTGACTGCTTTGTTGTGGTACATACCTACAACTTTGTAGTAATTGCAGCATCTATGAAAATAGCAATAGACCATGCGTTGCCATGGAATAAGAGCATTTTGCCACAACTTCCATTTCAAATGTAAAAATATGTCTCTTAGGGAGTTGCAAGAAATCACCACAATCTAGTTGATTTGAGAACATCTGCCTAATGTTAAACTGAGACTTTCTTATGAAAAACACACAAACGCTCTTATTTCTTTCAAACAAAAAACCTTTCTAGAGAGATCTAGGGTTTTATTCCAACTTGTATGTCGTCATTATGATTTAAGAAATTTGCGAGTATCAAAGTTTGCTTCTACTTAAACAGGAGATGTGCCTATAAAGACAGGCTGGTGTTGTCTTGCCTTTGATTGCAATAAGAACCTTCATGACTGACTCCTGAAAGGAGTTTGTCCTTCTGATTAAGTGCCTCAGAATTCCTTTTACCTGAAGTAATAATATTGTTGTGCTTCATGTTTCTCTCCTCAAATACAAGGGAGTGGGAGACACTTCTATCATCTTCATTAGCAGTTTTTATAGCATTGAAACTTGCTGTTAGTTTCTTCTTACGTTTCTCTTGTGAAAAAACATAAAACATAAAAACATGAAGCAATCATGGTGTTGAATTTCGTGGGAGATCCTCCAAGTGGCAGGAGACAAATCATTTAAATGGACTTGGGGATATGTTCAGTTGTTAAGGCTTCAGAAGAATGCTGTGCTCGTGTTTCAAAGAGCTCATATAATCACTATCTTTGTGGCCTGTTGGTCACCTTAACCTGCTAAGTAATTATTTATTTACTTGCTCATATATCGCTGTTAATTATTCTAATAGGTGTCTTTAGAGCTTTTTTTGTTTTTCTTTTTTGCCACAAGCCCTACAGCGTTTCCTGTTATGTCCCTCTGATACTGATCTCCTTGGTTTCCCTCAAGAAACACTCATATTCACTTAACACTCACGTGCAATGACGTTTCCTTTCTTCTTCTCCTAAGGCCTGTGCAATAGGTCATGCAATATACTGAAGTATAGATAAGCATAACCTAACCAGCTTGGCATGCAAACAACATGGTAATGTTATATGAATAATTGGTGCAGTTAGTCAGACTGCCTTATTGTAATGTCTAGGCCAGGATGCTATACAGATAGGTAAAAAAATTTAATTGAGGGAATTGGTTCTGTTTTAGTGTGTTGGATATTTTGTTGGAATAGTTTGGTTGCTGCAAATCAATAGAAAGATGGTCTGAGAGATTCTCTCTATCCCATGATTAAACATTTTTATCCTTACACAGCTCCATAAGGCAGATGTTGTATAAAAAATATGTAAACCATATCCTGTGGGATTCACATTCACTAGATTTCAACACAGAAAAAACATCTTTGGGAGGTTTTGAACTAGCATGTTGCATCAGCACTGTCTACTGCCATCATTAACACATACAATTTGGGGATTTAGGGGACATTTGTAAATTTTACCTACAAAAAATAAAATGTTCAACTCTTTCTGAATCAACACTGTTCAGGTAATTCTTTATACCTCTAGGAATAAGAACAATTTGTATCGTATTTGCCCACATTTAGGTAATCCATCTCTGGCAAAACAATCTGACCATCATTAATAAAAGCATCTAAATATTTGAAACTCATCAGTTGTATCCACTATAATAAATCTTACCAACAAATAAGTGAAAAAGGATGGGCTTACATACCAGACTCAATGCTTTTTTCGTGACACCATTAGTTCTTTTCAGGTTTTCAGGCCTGCAGACCTTGATAAAAAACAAAGTTTAAACTATTGTGCCACCAAGCAACCCGCTACTGCACATTTTGAAGTAAATTATTATAAGAGGAAGCTGATAAAAAAAAAATACTATTCAGGATGATTTTCAGTTTACATCCATAATAACATGAGCAAACTGTTGTGCCCATTCATTGTCATTTTACCGAATATTTTTCCACTGTGATGTTTGCCAGGGATGCTGTCTAAAATTACCCTGCCTATATTAACTAATTAGAACAAAGGTTTCAGCATACAGTAATATCTTTAGGTTTGCAAGCATTTCTGGAGCAGCTGAACCAACATGATCCCTAAAGCCTGACCACTAATATGGAATAAATTAAACAGAGCATGTTTTTTCCATGTTAGCAGTGGAATAATGCTTCTGACAGTCAAACACAAATTTTGTGCTTCATGCACCACAGATTCATTGAGTATGAACAACATTTAGTTAGTGAAACTGTGGTTAAGTCGGTCTTTGAGTTTCACGCCCTCTATTTCACCTCCCTTGACAGTTAACACAGCTGAATGCCACACATACTAGCCGCACGTTACCGGTTTGCACATGTATTAGTACTTCTCATCACATGTGTCCAATTAGACTTCCAGTAAACTGACTTGGCGCACACGTCCTACATTATTTGGGTTGCTGAAATGCTGCCTATGGGTTTCCTATGATGTCTAATTACATTGTAAGACACGAGTAATTGCAATAATAAGTAATGTGTTTAGATTATGCAGAAGTCAGTCCAGATGTAAAACATCTGTTTTGATCCTGCAGTTGCACTTTTTTTTCTTACTTTACATGCTATAATAAAAGCTTCTGTCAAGTTCGTTCAGATCTCTTATGTAAATTCTGGGCTGTATGAGTGTATGCATGTGCTAAGAGCCACATCGCTCATCTACCTTCCATACATATTGTAAATTCAAAGTGAAATCAATTGCATTGTGTATGTAAAGCAGTGAGTGCTTTTGGCACGTTGGCAGGAAGGAGTCACACAGTAGCATTATTGTACTAATAGCATTGAGGCTGTTAAGAGAGATGAAGCCTTTAGATTTCTTTCTGAGTTAGCATACTGTCATCAAATTTTTTCCTTTACATGCCTCACAGATAGAGGATATATTCAACAGAATGCCCAGTTGAATAAAAACATCAGGGGGAAATGGGATGATTCTCATGATCAACAGTGGGACGACTAATAAGAGGTGCATAAGAGGTGTACGTTCTAGCATTACATTTAGGAATTCAACAGCAGGAAAGATAAAGAGAGAGACACTATTAAAGAGATAATCTGGTAGCGCGTGTTTCTTCAGCTAATTGACTTGGTTTTGCAATTAAAAGTCTTTATATTAAAACTTTTCTGAAGATGAGCTGCGGTCTTCTACTGCCTAATACTGGCATCAACCTCTAATAAAGTCCCATGAAAAAAATGGAATTGGAATGAAGGATCAAAAAGCCTCTGAGAAAAAGATACAGACAAATCTGGCTGGTTAAGCAACACCTTTGCGAACTTTAATGAGTTTATTCTGCTGCTGTGCACAAAATGGTTTTAAGATGTCATCATGAATTCCTGGAGCGGAATCTGTCTAATACTTTGGTGGGTTTGTGACATGGCTTAAAGGGATTGAATTCATGAGATGTGATCCGTGAGGCTTTCTACTCCTTTAACCTTCCATTGAGAGCTCAATGTTCCTCGGCCTTCACATTCATACCTGTGCAAGGTATTTGCTCTTGCGTTTGCTTTAACTTCAAAGGCTTAGCCGTGGAATAATGTTCCTGTAAATATGTGCAGTAGATGACAGAATCCTGTTCAGTTTAGGAAGCAAATTGGTTGAGCCTGCAGCGTTTATATAAAAGGATCAATACAGTCAGCCCCATTTACCCTCCAATCACATTAACAAAGAACAGATGGTATTCGTCTAAAGACTTCACATGTTTGTGAATAAATCTTAACTTGTTTTTGCTATCAAGATCCAACCACTGATCATCACGAGTCGCAGCATATAAACCTGACAGTCTGAAACGCAGCCCGTACAGCTGGCGAGCTGGGATGTGAAAATGGTTTTCATAACTTCATGCTGATACTATTCCAGTTATGTGGAATATTTCAATTATAATTACAATTTTTTTTGTTTTTTTATCATTCCAAAGTTATGACAATAAATGTCTTCATTATCAGAAAGCATAGTTGAGACTGTTTATGTATTCTGTAATTGGTTCTCCACACAACAGTTTTTATTTCTACTGGAGAACTTCGCCTTGGACACATGCAACTATTCTGCTTGTAATTTAATCTCACTGAGTAAAATGCTTTGCACTACCGACTGCTTTCCTACATCTAATTTTTAGAAAAGAAAAAGCTGCGTCTTCACAATAAGGCAATCTTGTCATAGACTCCTTTTTGTATTAATAGTTGGATTCCTGTGTTTGTGGTGTTTTGAGTTTTTTGGTTGTTTTTTGTTTTGTTTTTTTTAGCTTTGTGTAACAGATATTTCCAGTTGGTTTCTGTATGATTAGTTTCTCAATTTAGCCTTTAGGTTTCTTAGTTTTGGTTTATCTACATTTTGCAATCCAGTGAGCCAACTGAGTCTGTGGTTCCTGAGCTGCCTGATCCAGTCCTGCTTTATTGCCCTCCTATTCCAGAGGGACTCCATCTCGCCCACTAGCACTCAACCCTTTTTCCTTCCTGCCAGCCAAGCCTCCAGAAAGTCTCCTCCTCCACTGTCACCAGCCTCCTCCCCTGCCTTTTTGTCCATCTGCCAAGGCTCTGTAGCAGTTCTATCTCCTTTGCTGTCAACAGGCACCTGCCAAGCATCTTGGGTCCTGTTTGCTTTGCCGTCACCGTCCACCTTCACCAGCAGTATCTAGCCAAGCTTCTAGAGTGGTCCGTTGTTACTGGCAGAAACAATTTGTGCGTGGTTGCAGTGACCAGCTGGTCAGTCAGAAGTTGAGTATGGAAGACCGTTAACTGCTGGCCACTTTCACAAGCCCATCACACAGGTTGCCTGGTGGGAGGTAGCCTTTCTCCAAAAACGCATAGACAGATTGGCGAAGTGTTGCTGCTTATTTATAAATGTATACAGATTCCCAAACAGATCCAAAGGTAATCAGTCTGGATTGATTGGTGCTAATGAGCACAACTCATCTGTGACGCTTAGCAGTAGGCAACCTGATTTGGTTGGTTGCCTGATTATGTTTCTATAAAACAGCAAGTTTGCCAAGTGCCTAAATAATTATGCCATTCTACAGTTAGGCTCTACTAAGTGAATTATGTTCCATTTAATGTGCTTTAATAAAATTTCTGCTGGATTATTATTTTTTTTCTCCTGTGTCGAAATTCTATATTCCTATTTTTTTGTTTCAATAGCCTTAATGCTATTTGAGAAACTTAAGACTCTGGGTGAAGTGAAATCATGTCTCGCCATTACTTTTGCTTGGCCTTCTAAACCACCTTTTGATGGAAACCACAGAGACTCAGGTTGAACTTCTGACTATTTTTTGTTTAACAGTTGGTTTAAGTCAAACATTTCTGTAGCAATCGCACCTGAGAGGGAAAACCTAAATGTTATTGCACAGTTGTATTAATATCTATGCAAAAATAGTTTTACAGTCATCTGAAAATTTTCTGTTCTTCTTTTGATTGTATTTTTGCAGTATCCAGAAATGTGTTTCGTTAGACAGTGGGCAATGAATCATTTTACAACTCATTGCAAATCACTGACTTTCATGGAGACCATCTCAGCAAACAACAAAACTCAGTTGCTTTCCTCAAAGTTGACTTTGGTGAGAATGATTTTAGTGACTTCGTGCTGGACGGTTGTTGAATAAAGACAGGTTGCCTCCCACCAGAAATACTACAAATACTTATACAGTTGTGTGATGGGCATGTATTAATCATCATTTGATTCTATGATGTGTCTAAAATCTGGTTTCCAAATCAACCAGGATGTAAAAATAACATGACCCATAGAATTTAAATTGCTTTCTAAAAAAAGAAGAGAAAAAATACACACAACGTCACTGTTCAGCTGTCAAATGTTTAGAGTGCCTTAAATCTAACAATATTTCCTTCAAATGTGTCTGTTATCGCTTGCAGCAACTTTGAATTAAACAGACAGTAATGCTGCCTTAATAGTTTCTAAAAGCATATTTGGCATAATGATTAAACAGCAACGACTTTGCTTTTTTCTTAACATAAGAGGAGATCAATGTGATGATATAGGCTTTCTACTCTAATGCACTTCTACTTGTACTTGTGTTTAAAATTTGCCATCACTGGAATGCACCTAACCATCTGGCCATAGTTAAATGGCCTGTAATGATGACTATCAGGTATGCTGAAGATACATATGCACTGTTTACAATAGGATACAGTGTTTATAGAACGGGGTTTAATTAGATAGCAAGTTCACCTGAGAGCAATGCCTGATCTCACTAACCAGATTTAGATTTTCTCGGAGAAGACATCGATAAGCTGTTATTTTCTGTTCCTCTTTGTTATTTTGTTTCTGACTTGGCAGAGCAGTGCTTACTGCACCTGATTAAACCGTGGGTGTTGTAATGCAACCTTTCCTGAGGAATGTACTGATCTCAGACATCAAGCAGATGTTCTCAATCAATATTTGTTGATATGAAAGCCCATTAGTGTGTTAATTACATTTGCATAAACATTTCGCCATTTCATATTTACTATACGAAATTGGTTTTCATACAGAGTTTACATACAGTGGCCCTCAAGTGCTTACACATGTTTGGTCCAAATTCTGTTTGGCCGTAGTAAAAACATGAACACACGGTGCATATACAGCCAATCACATACTGCATTTGTAGCCACACACAGAGACATAAATGCAAACAAAATATCAGCACCACCCACCCTTAACAGCTTGCATTCCCCACCAATGACTTACCCAGAGTAAACAAACATTTATCTGCTTGTCTGGCAAACCAACAGTGTGGTGGTGCTGTTTGTTTGGCAGACATGCTGCAATAATGTAAGCAAGCTATTGAACTGTGTTTAATGAGAGATATGATTTGGACATGTTAAAAGAAGTTATTTTTTTCCTCCTTGTAGGACTGCTTAGATACAAGTTGGAGCGTCTTAATTGCTGTGGTGGCCAATTAGAACCAAGTCAATAACTGCAGAACCAGGTAGTAAAAGTTCACCAATATGGCACCCTGACAATATCGGACTTAAAACCCAATGTTTGTGAACAGTTTTGTACCTCAATACACTTAACAGAGGTGTCTGTGCAGCACATACATATGATCTTCTCTGAGCCCTAAAACAACAATGTATGCAAGAATAATTAGATCAAAAAACACTGCTATGACAGAATAAAATGACAACCGTGCATCAATTTTAAAGATTTTATTATATATATTTTTTTCATTTCTCTGTTACACGAGGAGACCAGGATGAGCAAATGCTGCATGTTCTCACTCGTGAAATAATTAAAGGAAATGAGGAAGGAAAGTATGAGCACGCTCCAGGTTTCCAAAGCCTGTAATTTTATATGAAACATTTACAAAGTTTTGATGACTGAATGCCACTGTGATGATTGAGGGCTACAAAAAAGAATAAATGCTTCATATAAAATATTTTTACTGTTTTTATTTTACTTGATCAATTATAATGTGGTTATTCTGTTGGTAATTTACATATTTCTGTTGTGTTTTTTAGGCATTATTAAGATGGCTGTTAAATTTCCAACTGCATTTGTTAATGACTGCAATGTTTAGTCTGCTGTGATGGCTTGAGCAGATGTGTTGAAATTTAAGGTGTCCAGTTTTGTACTGCTGTATAATACATGACATGAACCATTGATGAATGAAAAGTATAGAAGTGCATACATTCCCTGACATTCTCAAGAGCTATATAAAATGTTACCAAAGCCTGCCACTGGTGCAAAGGAGGGGCCCAGGGATGTTAATCGCTGTCCTTCCCACTCCTACACTGAGCACAAAAATTTACAGTCACCATAACACCCATATGTCCTCATGCTTGTTTAGGGAGACTTGAGGTCTGTCCACAATAAAAATCATTATAACTGAGTGAATTTCCCACCAATTTTCAAGTGAGTTGGTTTGGTAAAAAAAAAGAATATTGTACTTATCAATATACATCTCCTAGTGTGCATTTAATTCTTGTAACCTTAGTATTAATCAATTCAAATACACATGTTCATGTTGCCCTGTCACCTTGAATACAGTGGCCGAGATGAACATCGTTGTTCCACCTAATCACCTTTTATGCACGCTGTATTGCCAAAAGGTTTCATTCTACAGTCAACTACTTGTCGTATTAGTCTAAAGACCTCCAGACTTCAGGTGGCTTTCAGATTAACTCAAGAACAGTGGCTGGCTGGGTTTCCATGGCTGACTAGTTAGACTTTAGAGCAGTGAAGACGTGTTCTCTGGAGTGACGACACATGCTTCTTCGTCTGGTGATCCACTGGGGGAGTCTGAGTTTAGTAGTTACCAAGAGAACGGTACTTGTCTGGCTGTACTGTGCCAAATGCAAAGTTTGGTAGAGGTGGGCATATGATGTGGGATTGTTTTTCAGGAGTTGTGGTTGGTCCCTTAGTTTCAGTGAAAGGAACTCTTAATGCTTTAGCATGCCAAGACATTTTGGACAATTTCATGGTCCCAACTTTGTCAGAACAGTTTGGGGATGGCGCCATCCTGTTATAACATGAATGCACACTAGTGTACAAGCAAGATACATATAGGCACACATGAGTGAGTTTGGTATGGAAGAGCTTGACTGGTCTGCACAGAGTCCTAAACCATAAATACACTCCTAAAAAATGAGGAAAGTATTCCTAGAAGAGTTGAAGATGTTATAGCTGTACCTGTGAATTAAGTGTGTGAAGATGATCAAATACTTTGGGCAATAGAGTATATGTGGCTAGAGACCGGCCACATGTCATACATCGTTTAATTTACTGTGTTTTTAATTTAAAGATCACAAACAGTGCTTTCAAACTCTCTCTCGCTCTCTCTCTCTCTCTCTCTCTCTCTCTCTCTCTCTCTCTCTCTCTCTCTCTCTCTCTCTATATATATATATATATATATATATATATATATATATATATATATATATATATATATATATATATATATACATATACACAGTGGGGCAAAAAAGTATTTAGTCAGCCACCGATTGTGCAAGTTCCCCCACCTAAAATGATGACAGAGGTCAGTAATTTGCACCAGAGGTACACTTCAACTGTGAGAGACAGAATGTGAAAAAAAAAAATCCATGAATCCACATGGTAGGATTTGTAAAGAATTTATTCGTAAATTAGGGTGGAAAATAAGTATTTGGTCAATAACAAAAATACAACTCAATACTTTGTAACATAACCTTTGTTGGCAATAACAGAGGTCAAACGTTTACTATAGGTCTTTACCAGGTTTGCACACACAGTAGCTGGTATTTTGGCCCATTCCTCCATGCAGATCTTCTCGAGAGCAGTGATGTTTTGGGGCTGTCGCCGAGCAACACAGACTTTCAACTCCCGCCACAGATTTTCTATGGGGTTGAGGTCTGGAGACTGGCTAGGCCACTCCAGGACTTTCAAATGCTTCTTACGGAGCCACTCCTTTGTTGCCCGGGCGGTGTGTTTTGGATCATTGTCATGTTGGAAGACCCAGCCTCGTTTCATCTTCAAAGTTCTCACTGATGGAAAGAGGTTTTGGCTCAAAATCTCACGATACATGGCCCCATTCATTCTGTCCTTAACACGGATCAGTCGTCCTGTCCCCTTGGCAGAAAAACAGCCCCATAGCATGATGTTTCCACCCCCATGCTTCACAGTAGGTATGGTGTTCTTGGGATGCAACTCAGTATTCTTCTTCCTCCAAACACGACGAGTTGAGTTTATACCAAAAAGTTCTACTTTGGTTTCATCTGACCACATGACATTCTCCCAATCCTCTGCTGTATCATCCATGTGCTCTCTGGCAAACTTCAGACGGGCCTGGACATGCACTGGCTTCAGCAGCGGAACACGTCTGGCACTGCGGGATTTGATTCCCTGCCGTTGTAGTCTGTTACTGATGGTGACCTTTGTTACTTTGGTCCCAGCTCTCTGAAGGTCATTCACCAGGTCCCCCCGTGTGGTTCTGGGATCTTTGCTCACCGTTCTCATGATCATTTTGACCCCACGGGATGAGATGTTGCGTGGAGCCCCAGATCGAGGGAGATTATCAGTGGTCTTGTATGTCTTCCATTTTCTGATGATTGCTCCCACAGTTGATTTTTTCACACCAAGCTGCTTGCCTATTGTAGATTCACTCTTCCCAGTCTGGTGCAGGTCTACAATACTTTTCCTGGTGTCCTTCGAAAGCTCTTTGGTCTTGGCCATGGCAGAGTTTGGAGTCTGACTGTTTGAGGCTGTGGACAGGTGTCTTTTATACAGATGATGAGTTCAAACAGGTGCCATTCATACAGGTAACGAGTGGGGGACAGAAAAGCTTCTTACAGAAGACGTTACAGGTCTGTGAGAGCCAGAGATTTTCCTTGTTTGAGGTGACCAAATACTTATTTTCCACCCTGATTTACGAATAAATTCTTTACAAATCCTACCATGTGAATTCATGGATTTTTTTTTCACATTCTGTCTCTCACAGTTGAAGTGTGCCTCTGGTGCAAATTACTGACCTCTGTCATCATTTTAAGTGGGGGAACTTGCACAATCGGTGGCTGACTAAATACTTTTTTGCCCCACTGTATATATATATATATATATATGACCATTTACATTTCTACACATATACCATTAGTTTCTCCTCGCAGACACTGCTCTCTCTTCTCCCTCATTTCCACATCATCCACTTCCTACTCAGTTTAAGTTTTATCTCCTGAACTGAGTGCACTTACAAACAAAACGTGCATAAACATGCTTATTTATTCCAGATATTTTTATGCAGTTAAGTATTGTTGGACTGGATATGCCACCATCTCTGGACAGCTGGCGCTACACAATAAAAAATAGCTGGCTATAAGTTAACATAAGGCCAGCTGATGTTAGGCTTGAGTTTCCTAAAAAAACCCAAAAAAACCCCAAACATTTTCTCTTTGATAAAGAGTTCGATTACATTCTCACATGTATGAGTTTATTCACTAACTGTCTGACATTGTTGCATTCAGACAGATCCACTTCAGCAACGGTTTTAGTAACGCCACCAAACAAAACAATACTACAATGCTGCAAAACAGAAAAGTTTAAGATATCCTCAAAAACTCACCTTAGTATCACCGTCATCAGACAGAAGTGAGGTTGTGAGAGTTGTTTGTCCGACAGGAACCGATATAGCTAAGATTACGATGAGAGGTAAAAAAACAGAATTCTGTTCACTGCAATATACTGACATCTAGTGGTAATCGTTTACACACTGTAAAGGTATGACTAACTTTTTGAATATTAACTTGTGTACAGTGTTGGGAATAACGGCGTTACTTTTTTCAGTAACGAGTAATCTAACTAATTACTATTTCTATCATTACAACGCCATTACCGTTACTAATAAGAAAATGCGGTGTGGTTGCGTTACTATTTTTCAACAAACAGACGGTTGAAGCTGTCTTCAGCTTACCGCATCTTGTATCAGCTGTAAGTAATCTGGGCGCTACAGCTTTAAGCAGCTGTGCGCTCCCGCAGGCAGCAATCACTTCCTGGCAAACGATCACGTTTTGGCACAACACCTGGAGCTAAGGGGGCAAAACAATCGCATGAATGCTGCTGTTTGACTGAGGAAGAATAAAGTAGTCGTGGCAAGCCAATCACACGACCACTTTAAGATGACAAAGCAACAAGGTGATATATACCAGTTTTTAAATTGTGCTGATAGGCCACGTGAAACCAGAGCCGTTTTTTCCTGAATAGTTTTGTCACAATAGTTTTGAGAGAAAGATGTGAGAGATTTGTGACGTTTAGCGTGTTTGGAGTGTGTAGTAAATTTGTTGTCTTGTGTAGTTAGTGTGTAGTGTTGTGGATAGTTTTGTGTTGTGTGTCAGAACAATGAGGCGACTGCTGTCTCCAGGTAGAAACAGGAGGAGTGATACACCTGCTGCTGTCAGACCTGCAGGTATCAGGCTGTGATGTTCTCCTTTATAGTGGACAGAAATATTTGGAGTGGCACAAATAATTTATGTTGCATCTCATTAAATGCAGAACAGCTGATTGTTATGTAAATAGTTTGAAATGGTTATAAATAAAAGGGGTAAAAGTTAAATGGCTGCAAATAACTTTCTTGTTTGCAGAACTTGTGCATATAATTTTAAAATTGACAATTTATATTTGCATTTAAAGTTATGAAATATGATTCAATAAACATGTTTTTGGTTGTTACAGTAAAAAAGATAACTTTTTCTACTCAGATTTTATGTTTTTTGTCTGATTTTAGATCGATACTGTTAATACAGTATGTCAAAATGAAAAGATAACTGTAAATTCAGACACATGAGGTTGTGCTGAAAAGTATGATACCAAACACGGCAAAGTAAGTAGTTTTTAAAGGTGAAATGTAGAGGAAACATCAAAAGTAGTCAAAAATGGCCAATTCTACCCCAGAGGGTTAGCCTTTTTTTTTTTAAAGTAACGCAATCGTTACTTTTCAAGTAATTAATTACTTTTAGAATCTTGTAACACAGTTATTAACTCAGTTACTTTTTTGAAGAAGTAACTAGTAACTATAATTAATTACTTTTTCAAAGTTGCTTGTGCAACTCTGCTTGTGTATATCACTTTTTATTGTCTGTCACTTTTAATATTATTTAAATTTATTACTTTTAAATAAATAAGTCAGTAGCCATCTAATCAGAGATCTTAATGTAAAGTGTGTCTTTATGACAGCTATTTTCTCTTTAACAGATCTTTTTGTGAGCGTATTGTCAAAATTCGCACAACTCAAGAGTACATTTGCCATCAGGTGTCTCACCAGCTGATATTTTAGTTAACCGAGGAAATACTAAAAGCACAATTAAACAAAGGTGTTTGTTTTGCTGCAGACTCGGACATGAGAGTGTTCTATTAAAGTGTTTTAAAATATTAAATAACTAGTATGGCTTTGATGCCGACATGAACGCCATGACAGGTAGGGAAGTTACAGTAACGGTTATATTCTAAGCAGGATATTACATTGTAAGCATGCTAATGTTTGCTAGTTAACATGAAAAAGTATAACTGGTCCTGATGGTGATCGCATCGGTTTGGCTGTTTGGTCACAAATCCAGATAAATGTAACTGTTGACCCAATGGAGTTAGATGAAGATTCATTGGCTCAAGTGTCCGTGCTGAGGTATTTTAGTCCTACTGAAAATACAAAAATGTAGGAGAATTTATTTATGAAGCTCAAACAGCAAGTTTGTGTCAGAGAGCTTTCCAGTCTTTAACGCATACCACACCCTCTATTTTTAGACCTTGGATTTGAAAAATGGAAAACTTAAATAAACAGTTTCCAAACTGAGACCCATAGGATTCAAGTCTTAGCCACATGTTTTAGCAGGAAGAGTCCAGGTGCATCTTATAACATGAAGTAATGACTGCTGAATTTCATGCAGGTGAGTTGGCTACAGGACCGTGAGTCTGTGCATGCCGTTCCTTTGACATATCTTTGTGGGACACGCACATGGAAGAGAGCCATTGTTAGTGATATTAGTTACACCTGTGCTTTGCCTGCTATGACAATGTCTGCTACGTATTTTGTAGTCTTTCTAAAGTACTATTGCATGCAGTGTGTACTACTCTATTTGACAGAAGAGCAAACTTTGAGTAAATACGTAGCACCTGGTAAGTTTAACTTACAGTACAGCTTCAGTGAGCATCAAGGTGCTACATAATTTGAAGCTACCTCTGGATGACCAGTTGGTCAATGCAATTTCTTACAACTGCAAAAGAAAGTCATTACAATCTCTGGATAACCTCTGATTTTTTTCCCCTGGTCACCAGGAAGTTGCCATTTTATTTTTACTCTAGTGTGACTGAGCCATAATTGAAAAAGACTTGGCAAACATACCAAGCTGAAGACTCGGCTATCTGTGGCTGAAACCTCTGGTATTTTAAATGATGTAAGCGGAGAGTCCATAGCCTGTAGACACGAGTAAAATAGGATAATTACTCTAAATCTGCTGGCTGTGTAATTAGCTAGTGGTGTGCTATAAATAATGGTTCCTTAGGGTTAGCTAACGTGTCAGAGGCATTCTGATATGAATACATTTTACTGGGCACATTAGTTTGATTGCTTATATATATTTTTTTTATTTTTAGTTAGTTATACTTTAAATGTCAGTAGTTTTCAATATTACACTCTAATCTTTTGTCTATATAATGGTAACAGCATGCTTAATGTGTTATTTAGTAAGAAATGCCTTGTAACTGGAAAATGATGCGTATGTATGACTCACACACATGGAGTATACATTAGAGAAGGCTGTGTTGCTATAGCTACAGCATACATTTCATTGTGGCCTTTCATACCAACAACACAGCTGATTCATTGGTCTGGTTGTTATATTCTCCAGCTGAACCCTGTGATGACAGGACACGTGGCTCCCAGGAGATTTGTGACACAACGCATGATTTTTTGAAGTGCAAAGTGTGGGATGAGTCTGGTTTCACTTGTGTATACTGTTCATTTTTATGTTTGAGCCTTCACTGTTCATCATCTTGCACATACCTTTAGAAAGTTTACAGTAACAGGCTATATGAGATATCATGCTCTCTTCTTGTAACTGTTTTCTAGTCTTTAGGTCTTAATACGAGTTTAGAGAATGACACCACGTGACATGTTCTGGAAAAGTAGAAAGGAGTTTTTAAGAAGTATAGATTCTGGCAAAGTTGTAAATTTGCAAAAGCGTGAATAATTTTCTCCTCTTGTCCATGTTTTTCCTGTAAGAAAGTCTGGTTCTGCCGGACGTTCTTTGTGTTTAAAAGGATTGTTTCCTTCCCACAGTCGCCAAAGCACTTACTTAGGGGGCCATCTGATTGTAAGGTTTTCTCCTTTTTTGTCTTGAAGCAACTGTTGCTCTGATTTGTTCTATGTAAATAAAATTGAACTGAATTGAATTGAACATATAAGTTCAGCAGCCAGCCATAGATATTTGATTGTTCACATCAGTCTGTCATATAACATACTTTCTCCTTTGTCTCTCACTCTGAAAGTCATTTTTGTCTTGGCAGAAGGTTTGGAAGCTGCACTAGTCCTCCTTGTGCTCACCGCTGGGATTAATGGTTGTTTTGGCAACATGTAAGCTCATGGGTAATTGACCGAGGTGACATTTCCTGTTGAATGCTACCTGCTTCTTTTGTGGTCAGCTCCATGGTTGGCTGCTTGCACTGCTGTTAAGACTGGTAATTGAGCAACACTTTTGTGACACTGTTCATGAACCGTGATGAGGAAATTATGGGTTTCCCCAAAGTGCCATTGGAGAGAATGACAATGAGAGATTATTTCCTAGAAGCACAGTGTAAGTGGGGTTTTTGTATATAAACTTAAGAACATTTTCATGTCTTATCATTCTCCACCAAGAACCTCAAAGTTTTCCTTTTTTTCCTATCACCTGTTTCTTCCTTTATAAAGCACTTCTGCATTAAAAGAAATAAATTCCTTACTTCCAGTGAAATCTTGATCACGGTAATGATGAGGGGAAAAAACATCAATGAAGAAGCTCAAGTTTAAGGATGGGACACACTTCATAGGTATGCATTTATCCGGGTTATGTGATCATAACCTGCTACTGGTAACAAAAGTACACCGTAGAAACATTCAACAGAAAGAATGAATTAGAAGCTGTCAGATGGCTTGTTGTGGTTGCCAGTTTCTATTAAAAGGAAAAATAAGACTTTGGCCAGGTTGGCTCATAGTGCTTATTTGGTTATATGCTCTCTGAACCACCTGCTATCAGATACATGTGATTAGATCTGCTAATAGTGTGTGACCTGACCTCCTTTGACCAGACTGTCTTTTAGTTGGTAAAATGACCAACATTTAACTGACCGTTCATTAAAGCACCGCTCTTTTTACCTGCTATCAAGCAAAACACTGAAAACACCCTAAAGCTGATGAAAGCTGTCACATGTATAAATCACAGTGACCCTTATTCACATATAATATTAAATGGTTAACCTTTCATGATCAAAGAACATACCCGGACAAACATAAGTTGAGTCACTCAAGGCACAAGTGCAGGATTTCTGGGTGCTTAGGGCAGGCTTAAGATACAATGGGCAATTTTCCTCATGGATCCTCATGGAACCCCAGTCCAAGTAAAACCATAGATATAAGAAACACCTCCACATGGACAGATATATCTGATCCATAAGCTTTACTTTCAGAAATTTCCCAAATTATGTAAAAATAAATAAAATAAATAATAAATAATATAAATAATAAAATAAAATGGCAAAATTATAATTTGTGATAATGTACTTTTAAAATAACTTGGTAACATTAAATTATGTCACAGTGGTAATGTTACGGTAGTAACTTTACCACTGTGATATCCCCTACTGCTTGCTCTTATTGTGGAGTCTTCAGCACAGCATTTTTGCTGTCACTACTCTACTTAATCATTATTTATAACTGAAATGAAAACCATACTTTACAAAATTAACTTCACACTATATTCAATAAAACCTAACCTGGCCTTTAGAAGGAATGCATCTTTGATTTGGATTCTCTGTTTTTAAAAAACTCATGTCGTTAAAACAGGCCTCTCTGTACCGTCAAGATGATTAGTAATTAATCAACTGGCACAGTGTTGCCGGAAGCATACAAGGATTGTGGCGAAGCTTCACAGGAGAGAGTTGTGCATCCATAAAAACACATTGGTATACGCACATATGAAAAGCACAACGTACCAGAGCTCCCTCAGTATCACAGTATGATTTCTCTGTTGTAATGGGAGACTTGTGATGTTTGCGTACTTGATGCGCCTGTAATATCAGTCTACTGTACACAAGAAGAGCTCTTCCAGTTCTTCTAGTTTGGAATCTCTCAGTCTAACTTTACCTTAAGCAGAGAGCATACGTAGATCAAAATAACAGGGCTGAAAAAGACCAAAGTAAAACTGTCATGCATGGGCATTGGTCTGGATGAATGGACATGGGCAAGGCTGGGAATTCTTCCACAGGGTTATGGCCTTGTTGTTCGTATCCTGAAACAGATGTTACACTAAATCCATCACTCGGGGGCGAAAAAGATGTGTATGATTGCAAAAAAACACACAAATAAAATGGATTCCATGTCAGCATTCGTTCTTGTGAACATTCATAATGAAGCAGAAGAATGATGTGCTTCTGCCCCGAAGGTTAGAGAAGATGCTCTCAAATTTACACTTGGAGCCTGTAAAGAGATAATCAGTATTAAAGGTTATTGCTGCTGCTGTTTTTGTTGGATCTTTCTTCCACTAAAATACTTGATGCTGTCATTAGTGTAGCTGAGAACAACAACATGACTTCATGTCAGCGTTATTTCCTTGGAAAGGTTTTGTAGTTCTCTTATCTCATGGGAAAGAATTATGTTTACTGGATCTATTAAACCACAAAGACTGGATTTGTGTTTTTTTCTTCGCTGGTTTAGGAACTTCATGAAGTACTATGCTTTATAAAACACAGGTTATTATTGTGCTATTCAGTCAGGGTGATGTAATTTGAGACCTGACACAGCTGATTAAAAAAATTCTAGCTCCTAATTAATCAAAGCCATTGGGTTTATTGAAAGATGGATATCTGCTGACCTCTTGTTAATACTTCCAAGATACATAAACGATTGCTTGTTGAGATTCTGTATGTGTGTGAGTCTGTTTTTGTGTTTGCTTATGCAAGATACTAAAATCAGATGGCTTGCATAGCCTTTAAGTTAGACTTTAGCTGGTATGACCTTCCTGTTTTTCCTCACTTTAACTCTATAACTATATCTATAACTCTCACTCTTGCATAATAAGCACTGGCTTTTGGAATGTGGCCATTTTGATGTTGCACCCTCTCCCAGATTCCCACTGGGATTGGCACAGACTGTTGGCACTCTGTGGAATCCATATTAACTGTGTGAACATTCTTGTCATGCTATTCTGGTGTATTTATTGGCTGCTTGGTTATATGCGTGTTTATTTGGCATTTTGTTGCCCTGCGGAGAGCTAGAGGAGAATGTGTCAAAGCATCATAATCCACACAGATCACTGGAGCGTTTGACGGGTTTGTGCTTGAATACTTTGATAATCTGTCAGTCACAAACTAAACATGTGGAGTCTGTTCAAAGACCATTTATTTCACAGAATAATGAAGTTGTTGATTTTGATTGTATTGGTTATGGATCACTATTCTGCACAAATTACAAAATAGGAACAATTTCTATTTCTTATTTCTTCCTTCTGATTGACATATAAGGGAATTAGAATATTGGAAACAGTTGAGTTTTAAAACAACCTTTTCTTGCAGAACAGTTCGATTGGATGGCATTGCATTGAAGAGATGTAGCGCTGAGTTAACCATTATCATTATGTCTCTTGAACAGGTGGTGGACATGAAGCTTTGGCTTGATACAGGAATGATACAGGCTTTCTTTTCTTTAAGTCTCGTATATTTTTGACAGGAGCTGTTTGCCTCAGTGCGATTATTAACACTTTTCTATTGTTACAGTAACAGTGGAATTATTTTACTTGCAGTTGTTTTTTCCTGTGTAATAATATTCAACATTGCTGTCAATACATTTTTCAAAAAATGCCTCTCTGTGCAAAATGGGTTCAAAAACATAAACAGCTGTGGGATACTGTTAGTCCGTGGTTTGAGGTCTACAGACAATTCCTTAGACTTCATGGTTTGTGCTCTTACATGCATTGTCAAAAATGTGACCTTATATAGACAGGTGTGTGCCTTTCCAGATTGTACATTTCTATATTGTAAAACTGTACAGCAGAAACTGTACGTCTTTCATTTTGTTAATTATAACTGCAACAAAACCATGTTTTGAAAACCATGTTCAAGATTGTTTCTGGGAGTTTTTTAGTACTCAGTCTTCTCTGGTTAATTTATACTTAAACCCTACACTGACAAAGCCTAAACTGTCAGTGGAAACAATTTTATTACCAAAGGATTATTGTATTTTCCCATACCTGTTATTATAGCTACCATTTTTACCTTTAATATCATTTAACAGAGTAATACAGACAGATTGTACTCATGTCTAAAAACGATATCTTTATGGATAGTCTTTAGGGATTTTAACATTACTGGCCTTCATGAAAGGTGAGTTTTTTTTCCACCCCATAAACATTTCAGCTTTGGAAAAAAAAAAGTACATATCAGTTTGCAGGAGCTGTTTTGTTTAGTTGAATTCTTAGTAGCAATTTTACAGGCTTACTGTGTGTTAATTGTTTAATGGTGTGCCTTTTGTCTGTGTGAGACAGAGTTCACATTTGTGACATTTATTACAGTCTGTGACAGGGGAGCTCACGGGGCGTTTTTACTGTCAGGCCTTAGCAGCAGGGCCCGTGTCAGGAGACCTGCAACATCAAACTAGTGTCACTCAAACATCCCTCTGGTTTCTGTTCACATATTTTATGTTGCTATTTTTCCAATTCATTTTCCTGGAAAGAGGCCTTGCCGATAAGAGGTATGCATAAGAAACCTTACTTTGTCACACACACACACACACACACACACACACACACACACACACACACACACACACACACACACACACACACACAGACAGTATGCATGCTACTGTACCGTGATCTCATGGCACCTCAGTTTAGAGACACTTTGGATCTTGTGCCAGCATTGTTTCATGATCTCTGAACAGTTTAAACCCTTTAACAACAGCAGATTACTCATTTTATAACTTCCTTTGGGTCAAAGGTGAACCCAAGGGGTCAAACACAGGTCATGTTACTGTTCTCAGCGCTACACCCCAAACAAGTCATAAAGCCACAAACTCAAAGAGTAGCTTAAAACCGTTTAAAGACAGCTAGTCTCAAGATCACATCTGTAAATCTCAGTGGTGCGATCATTTAAAGATATCACTGTTTTCCTTAATTCCCATGTTTGGGATGAATTGCTTGACCATTAATGGAAGAAAGGACTTTGCACATGGGCATCGCTGACTACAAAGTGCTTACTGTTAATGGCAGGATCAAATGGGTTGAAAGGCTCAGAAATTACTGAAAAGTTTGGGCAATGGGATTTTTTTCTTTACCTACATCCAGTAAAGTAATATTTGATATTATTTACATTATTTCTTAATTTATTCACTTAAATTGTATTTACATAGCACTGAATCACAGCTGCAGTTTCCTTAAGGTCCTGTATATTATAAGGTAATGACCCTGCAATAATACAAAGAAAAACCCAACAATGAGAAGCGCAAAAACCTCCCTTTTGACAGGAAGAAAGTTCAGACGTACTCTTGAGTTAGTAAAAAAATGGCATTTTTTAAAGATGATCGGTTTACATGGTTTTAAACAAATAAAGTGTGTAACTTGTGACACTGCAAAGCTTCAGAAATCAAAAGGAACAAATAAAAAAACAGCTCCATTCTTATAAAATAGTCAAATCCATACATATAGCGAAAACACAGCCCAAAGTAAAGTAATATTTTATTTCTTTAAAAAAATGCTCAAAAGTTAGACCAGCAACGTCAGGTATCAGAATAAAGGACAGTACCACAATTACATCTCACATTTTTTTGTTAAAATTTGTAGATGAGGCCCACCTGAGGAACAATAGCCAGGATAGCTGGTCTTTACTGCCAAAACAATCCTCAACACATTCATTTATTAAAAGTCTTAATTATGAGTGGTCTGTTGTTGTGCCAGTGTTCTGCCCTAAGAACAGGGAAGGGTTAAAATTTGAAGTGGGGTACTGGGCATGACAGTACACCCTCGCAGCTGCTCTTCTTCCTCTTTTCAGCAGATTGGACATTTCAGTGCACTACTTCCTCCTACTGGTGGGAGTGGAATTTTCATTGTTTTCATTGTTGTTACTTGATTGCTTTAAGTTAATATCACTCAAAAAAAAAAAAAAAACAGTTATTTTGACCATGCAAATAACAATAGTTAAATAAAAGTCAGTCAAAGAATATTATTTCCGTATTAAGATAATTTATAAAAGTCAGAAAAGCTATTGGGATGCAGTGTGCAAAGGATTAGCATAGCCATCAAAAAATCTGATATGGAGCACCTTCTAAAATTGAAGAAAGAAAAGGTGCAGTGCAATGGCCATCATGTAACGGCACCATGTCACACATCTACAGCAACAATTTGAGAATGGTTCGAAGAATAGTTGGATTCTGCATTGTATTTGTGCTTGAAATACCCATCCTTACTCTGCACATCAGAAATATTAGGCCATTAATTCTGGGTGATCTGCATGGCTCTATTATAGAAACCTATTATAGAGATGTTTGCTTTTGAGTTATATTGAGCTGTATGAATTTAGATTGGAGTGTACTGCACTGGCCTAAATAAGGCTTTTTTCTGGATTAGAAAAACAGCCTGTCAGACATAGTGATTCACAACTTCAAGATTGTCAGAGAATGTTTCCTATGATCAAAAGCAGGATTTTGGAAGCAGACACTGGAAAAGACGCTGGGTCAACCCAGTAAGATATAAGTTTGCAAAAAGAAGTGATTGAGCCGTGTCAAAAGCAGTAACAGCTAACAGAGCTCCCTGCTCTGGGAAATTTTTGTTCAAGGAAAAGGCATCCATCCTATTTATTTTTTGCTCTTTATTGTAAAAAAAACCTCAACAACTCCAAGTGCCAGTCAAAATCTCAGGTGAATCATAGGTTCAAGCCTGACTCTGTGACCCATGAGATATTTCAGAAGAAAAGACAAAACACAAGATGTACCTAGTCATAAACGAGCAGAGTAATGAAGTTCAGGTGGTAGGATAAAGCTCAGCTTCTTGTACCGCCCCAAGGCTGTGGGAGAGAACAGAGATGGGAGGCTGAGTGTAGAACAAAGTGTTTTAGTTTCGTGCCCATAAATTCCCTGCTGGAAGAAAAAAAAAGTCATGCAGAAGTTCAGCTTAGTCTGAGTGAGGCTGTGTCTGGAGATAAGACACCGTACTGGCAGGTGATCCTCATATGTCTCCACTCAGCATGAAATCAAAGTGTTAATGTTTTTTTTTTTCTCATCTTGTGGATTTTGATGACAGACTCATTACTAGATACCAATATTTGCTGTTTCTTCACCATTCATGCCTTCATGCCTGTGCAGCCCAACAACTGTCATAAGGCAGTAAAAACTGTTGGCCAAGAACACCAAAAACCTTCCACTCCTCTTGTAATCTCAGAAGCTTAGTGAAGTCGTGTTGCACTTAATATTTTTGCCACCGCCATCCTGGCCTTTTAAAACCGGATATTACAAGCGCCGATGTGGATCTGGGAAAACTGCACGCTCACTGGTTACAACTTGGCAAGCACATGTTGCTAACAAATAAGCTTGCCCCAGATAATGACCATTTCAAACTCTTGCAGAATGACCATAATTTAAAAAGTAAGCTTCATGTTTTATTCATGTTGACATGAAACAGGAAAGGGTTTTCTTGAATTACTGAATTTGAAGGCATGGTTCTTTTGCAGTTCATTTATTTAGGAGCTTCGAAATAACAAACCCAGAGTCATTTCAGTCACGTAGCTTCCAAACTGTGAGATATGCTGAAAAATTACAACTAACTTTGTTACTGTTGGCGTAATATTAGAAGAACTGTGTAACAATAAAAAAAGAATCAGTTTTAACTGTTGTTGGGGGCAAACAACAATTTCTAAATAAAGGAACTTTAATTGCACATTTTAAGAATTATTTTAGCTCTTTTTAGTTAGCTAGCTTAGTAAGATTTGCTAGCTTTGATTTTATCTATTAATTATTTTTGTTTTGATCATTTAATTCTGTCATCTTTGTTTTACTTTTGTTTCAGTGCAGTAATTTAAAAACTACAGGAGAAAATTGCTTAGTAAAGGCTTTAGCTGGTGTTTACACTCAGTTCATTTTGGACATTCAATTCTTTAAGTACTCACTGCTAGCTACCATGTGTCAACAACTCCCTCCTTGTACCCATAAATCCCAGTGTTAAGCGACTGCTCCTTGTGGCTGATAGAGAGTACTTTCTAACTCTGTAAAGATAGCACTTTAAGGCCTCTGAGGTACATGTTTTCTATGCCCCCCCACATTTCAGTGAAAAGTACTTTCATGGCTTAAAATTAACACTGTAGAGTCATAATAAACTTCCACCCCAAAGAGCAAAACAAAGACCAAAATGTCCATCAATCTGAAGGGCCAACCTGCGGCAGCGTCTTTACGTCATCTGCAAGCATTTTCAGTCAAATGAGCTACTCCCAGATTTAATCCTGCTTGATCCCTCGATGAAAGTTTTTGATTACTTCAAGTCAAAATGGCTGAGAGCAGATCTGGGGTTTCCTCTCATCACCCCTTAGATCGGTTTGTTGCTCCACCTCTAGCCTTTGGCCTTGAGTTCTTGACCTGCACTCTAAAGTTCCCGCAAACTGCTGGGATTAAATTAGATTAATGGGGATTCCCTTCGACAACTTTTTGTTTTTCTTTTGTAGCTATTCTGAGAATATTGAGATTTTTCATTTTTCCCCTTCAAGTGACAGGCTCTGAAGTCCAGAAAGTGCATTTGAGAGGAGAGCCATGTCATAAAATGAACTATTTGGCACAAAGTCTGTCAAATCCTTTAAGAGTTTTATTCATCTTGTGTGTCTCAGGGATGATCTTGGAGCATCAGCGGGTGAAACGCTGCCCACCCACGGAGACCTATCTTGCGGGAAGAAAGCCAGAAGCGTTGTCTCCTCTCTGGATCTCTGCGATGTCCCCCATGTAAACAGCCTCCCTGTAGCGAGAGGAGGCAAAGCAGCAAGCTGTATTACTCCAGCTGACAAAGCCATTCACCTCTGAAGAATGCAAATTTAGATTGTGAGCGCTCCCTTTGCTTTATCACATTGGACAAACAGTGTTGAGTTATTGGGAGGATTATGAATAACTTTTTTCTGCAGTGGAAAAAAGGAGATGTGGCCAAGACGGAGTCATCAGAGGTCCCTAAAATAGCAGTGCAGTCTGAGAATGAAGCAGAGAAAGGTGAACACTGTGGTTGGTGTGCCTCGCTTAAGTCGATTCTGCTTCAGCGCCCCCAAAAACCTGATTCGTTTCAGTGGAATCCTCACTTTTCTTTGGATATGAGCAGTTTGGGTTTTCAGAGATGCTTCAGCTTTGTAAGTCGTGAAGCATTATTGTTTTCTTTTAATAAATGGTCTTTTGTGTGCCGTTTAATGTAAATGTTTTTGTTGAAGTGTGCTGTGCGCACATGTTTACTTTGGCAATAATGGCTAGCATGCCCTTTTTTGTTTACAGGTCTTATTGGCTCTCCACTCTCACACTTCTGATGTGATTTGCTTATTCGTCTCCTCACTGATCGCGTCTTAGGCAGGTCAACAAGGCACCTACGCAAGCACCAGCACGTGTCCGCCCAGCGTGCAAGCACTGGTACACATGGAAACACATACACATGCTCGCACACACACATAGAGGCGGATCCTGTTTTCTTATTCGCCAAAGATAAATGAGCACTTGCATTTGCGAAGGAGCTCGAGATACTTTCATTTATTTCAGCTCAAATCTTCACAGACAGTTCAGCATGGTTCCCATGACAGGGTTCCTCTACTGCAGTGGGTGGTTCCTGCCAGCTCCCTTTATTTTATTTTGGACCAGAGGCTCATGGGAAAGCTATTTCGAGACCTTTTCCTGTCAGCCACAGAAAACAGTGCCAGTGGTTTGTTAACAGGTGCAATGTGGCCAAAAGCATTTTTAAAATAGCATGTGTTTGTACCCAACAGCTTATTATATGCTTTGTTTGTTTGGTTTTTGTTTCTGCGTGTAGGACAGAGGATGGGTTTTCACGGGATTCTCTCTGGAATCATCAATCAAATGTAGTCTAAATGCATATCAGGGGAATTACTGCTGCAACACAAACATTATCCTATTTACATCTGCCCATTTCTTCTGTTTTCTCAGCTGTACAATAGGCTGTGCAGTATCACTTTCTAATAAAAAAGTTGACTCAATAAATGTTTTTAAAATAAACTATTTACCTATTCTTTGTAACGTTACCTTTATAAATCAAGCTACAGACAATAAACACAAACAAAAAGATTTACATTTACAGCTGAGTGACCTAACATGACCTAATAGAAGTATCTACACTCTTGATATCCGATTGGCACGATGGTCAATAATACTTGGGTTTAACACCTATCTTGTGATATCAAAATAAAGCATAAGTAAGTAACCATGAGACACTATTAAAGATGTGATTTACATTAAATTTGTGTTCTAAACATAACATAATTAATCAGAGAGTTTAGAAAAGGTGCTTTTTCATTTTAAAGATTAACAAACAGGTGAGCAGTGTTTCATTGGAATGCATATGGTATAGTAAAAGTGTATAATCTACACAGTGACAAATTGTATAGTCACATTTTGTCTTGTTTCTCACTTCACCAGGATACACTACATACATGTAGACAAATGTATTCGACCAAGTGCCTACATTTTTTTAATTCACGTGTTTTCAGTCTCATTGCTTCAGGTGTACAAAGTCACACCTGGCCATGCACTCTAGCTTTACAAACATTTTTGGAGGAAAGGGTCGTTCTAACAGCTTCCCTTGATAACGTTCGTGGTGGCTGTAGCTCAGGAGGTAAAGCAGGTCATCTACTGATTGGAAGGTTAGTGGTTTGATCCCTGGCTCTGCCAGTCTGCATGCCAAGCATCCTTGGGCAAGATACTAACCCCAAGTTGCTCTCCGATGCATCCATTGGAGTATGAATGTTAGTTAGGAAGCACTAAAAAGCTTAGAAAAAAGTGTTTGTGTGAATGTGGCATGTTGTATTGAGAGCTTTAAGAACTCTGGGAGAGTAGAAAAGCTCTATATAAAAATCAATCAATTAGGATACCACTGTTGTAACAAATCAGTTAAAATTTCTCCTTCCTACATATTACATGATCAGCTCTGAGGGGTTTTATTGCAAAGTGGAAGCATTTACAAACCACAGCGAGCCAGCTTCATGACATGGGTTTCCATGGCCTATCAGATCCTGCAGGTGCAAATTTTGGGGCCAGCAGTTTTGTCCACATGGAGTCTCTATGAGAACTTTGTTATGTTATGCCAATAAATAATATGGCACTGTTAAATGACAGGTCTTTTGTGAAAAGATTTTTGTTCTTGCATTAGAGTCCAGACTTCTTTCTTTCACTGCTGTTGTGTATCGGGGTTGACTCGCTTTTAGAGCAAACCTCAAGTGGCCAGTACAGGAACTGCAGTTTTTGGCACTTCACCTTGGCTTAGACCTTACTTTATTTTTCCAGCCCCACAAGAAACAAGGAAAGGTGCATGCCATCTGTATATATAAAGCTTTAATATAATAGTTGAATAAATAAACGCTAAAGTAAACAGACTTAACCATACAAACACAGAACATCAACATACCCCTGCGTGTGCACACATGCTCTACTTAGCACATGTTCCATTATGCAGCTGGATGCATGTTAACTTTTGATATGACAGCGTACAACGCAAACATTAAATCACACAGAGAAAGATTTGTATTATATCCAAATGCATTCTCATTACCGTTATATTCTTTGCTTATATATGGACTAATACATTTTGACATTTTTGAAAGAGGAAAATGAAAAACAAGCAAGGCTCTCACATAAAGGGAGTAAAGCATAAATAGAGAATGTAATGGAGGCCTATTTGTATGGGTGTGTGTGTGTGTGTGTGTGTGTGTGTGTGTGTGTGTGTGTGTGTGTGTGTGTGTGTGTGTGTGTGTGTGTGTGTGTGTGAGTGAGAGAAAGATACATAAGGGTGGGCCTGCCAGTAAAAAAAGGAATGAGTGAAAGATTGAAGGAACAGAGAGAGGAGGAGAGCGAGTCCCGTCTTTGGGAGCGGGACGACCCATGTGACTCGGCCTGGCCCTCTTTGTGTTTCCCACACAGTCTGACGTGACCGGAGCTATATCCACACCATCACATTCACAAGGGCCTCTGCCTGCAAACTTCCTCCTCTTATGGTTCATAGGGCGTCATGTTTGCTTATGGTACCACTAGCTGCACATGACACCACCGTGGTGCATCGGGCTACTCAAAATACACGGGTCACCGCCTCTTATTCAATCTTACAGAACATCGAAGGGATCGTGTTGATATTTAACATTCTTATGATGAGACCTGTAATTTTTCATGATATGCTTTTGCATATTAGCGTCAGACATGCTTTCCATCATTTTGCCCATCATGCATGTTAATGTTTATTGCATTTGCAATGCACTCTGCATATGTTGTCTGTAGCCTGTAAGTGAAGGACTGTGGGAATTATCAGATAATGTCTCAGAATATGAAAAATTACTTATTTTACATGCTGTTGCCATGGGATCGGGTGCACTTGGCATACACGTGTAAGAGCTCGGACCCAGCCCTGCTCATGGTAAACAAAAGTAGCGAATGCAGCCAGGCCTCATATTGAGCCTAGTTTTATTTCTTCTCATGTGACTGAAATTAATTAAACTGGTATGATACCCACTGATAGTTAAGTGTAGTCACGGCTGTAATCATATGCTTCCAGTCAACTTTTTACTTTTCAGCATCACACTCACGTTGGTGAAGATAGAACCAAGTCTAAAATACCTGCTAAAAAGCTGCATTTTACTGTGTGTCAATACTATTTCTACTTAAGGAACTATGCGTTCTGTATCCAGAACATACTCCTAAAGCTTACTGCTTCATTGAGTCCCTGTAAAGCCTGAACCATAGTGTGCAATGTTATATTTTGCATTCACACTTGCACAGTGGTATTTCTACTTGAGCTGTTCATATTGGCCTTGGAGTTAATAAATCTTGAACAACAGTTACTTTTAGAAGTTGAGAAAGCTTCAGAAGCAATTCTGAGTCTATGCATGAATTAATGCAGCTATGAAAACATCGAAACTCCGTATGTCCACACTGGCAGAATATTAGCTCTTGCATTAGTATAACAAGCAAGCTAGATACAGTTATAGCCCAGAAAATTGTCTGTTAACAGAGATCATTTATTTTCTGGTTTGATTTTTTGAGTAGCATGTGATATTTTTACTGTACGTCTACTCCCATTTATGTGCTTTGCATTACAACTGAAGACTATCATACACAATCCCAATCAAAAGTTTAAGAACACTTGGAAAATGGTGAAAAGTCATATTTTGCATTGTTGGATCTTAACAAGGTTCCAAGTAGAGCTTAAATGTGCAACAAGAAGAAATGGGACTGAGACAAAACATTTTTTGAGTGTGCAATTTATTGAAAACCACGCTTAAACTGAAACAGCTGTTTTACAGCTGATCAAAAGATTAGGGCTATGTCCACACGTACCCGGGTATTTTTGAAAACACAGATTTTTCTATGCGTTTGCACCTTTCATCCACACGTAAACGGCAATTTTGGTCACTGAAAACGAAGATTTTTAAAAACTCCGGCCAGGGTGGATATTTTTGAAAACTCCGTTTTTGCATTTACGTGGCGTCAAAGGTGTGCGCACTTTTTGACGTCACACTGTGCGCCACGTTATTGTTTCTGTGAAATGAATTTCTACTATACTGTTACTTCTAATTGCACTCTCTGCAGTGTTTAAATGCTTATATATACACACACAGTTACTGTCCCTCCACACATACGACTCGGTTCTGCTTCTATGCCCCAGCTTTGTTTACTTTTTCCCACCGAGGCTTCTAGACTTCTGATTGGCCAACATTTCTGCACGGTTAGGAATATATCGCCACCTGTTGCTTTGGCATGTTCCTAGCAGCGTTTTCCTTCATTTCTGCGTTTACGTGTGGACGGGATTATTTGTTAAAACGAAAACGGAAAATCTCCGTTTTCAAAAATACCCGTGTACATGTGGACATAGCCTAGGACTACACCTCCAAAAAAACCCTGTAAAGTTTTTTTTTTTTTTGCCTTTGCCATCAGAACGTCATGGCAGTGTGACGAACTGACAGAAAATGACATGTAGAGGTAGAGGTGTTGCAAAAATAGCTTGTTTGTAGAATGAATTTGCCTCAGTCCCATAAGTTAAAACATGACTTACTTTACTAGCGGTAGCAGAACTTTAGCCAGCTATAGCTTGGAAATAGAGAAAACAAATTAGTCCATAGAGCACCATTGCTTCACTTGACCTGGGATGCACCAAGCCAGCCAGCCTTGTCTAGCTAATTTGCATATTGCGATTGGATCAAATTGTGAGCAGTCGGGATAACAAACAAGCATTTTAATACCATGGGTAAGTGAAAATACCCACGGGTCTGATTCCATTGAAGGGCTCTTTGATTCTAACTGATGAATGTGACCAGATATGCCTTTTGTGATGTGTTCCAGCAGTGTGACAGAAACTTGGTTTACTGTTGTTTATTTGTTCTGATGGCCAGCATGTGATACTGTGACCTTATGTAGCTGTGCAAGCTATGACTCTGATGTCAACATTTTGCCTTCCATTGACCTTTTTTAGTGACAAAGCCATTACCCCTGAGCAAGAGTAGATTGTTGTGGAGTGTCGTCGGCATAGTCATGCCAAGCCGACATGGAATTTTGGCAGAATCTCCTCCCTCTGGTCCTCCACTCCCCCAGGACCTCCCGAGAACATGGAATCAGCTTGTTTCCCATCTGCTTGGCCACAAACAGAACCAAACAAGATATGTTGCACAGTGCTGCCAAAAGGGCCTTCACTTAACGTCACTAGTACAACAACCGCCACTACTACAGTTGTTTGTCCATCAGGCAGGCCTGTGGTCACTGTCCCAGAATGTACAGGGGCTTTCCCCACAGTCTGCACTGCTATTTCCATCCACAGCCCTCCACCCCCACACCAGCACCCCCTGGGAGCCCCTCATCTTGGCATCAGCCCAAAAGTGCTTCTTTCTTTTTTTTTAATCATCACTAGCTGTCATATAATCTTAAGCGAGATAATTGGATGAGCCCATGACTTCTAGAGCCAAATAAACAGACAGTGTGAAAGTTCATGTGGAGCCTTTGGACATCATATTGAATTTAGAGGTCTGATACTCAAAGAAGTGATTTGTGGGTCCCCAGCCTCTTGGCCCCTTGTGACACAATCACTGTCTATTGAGGCAAAAAGCATGGGATTTCCCATACGTTCATGGCTGGCTGTGTTAGCAGCATATCTGATAAGAGAATAGTAATGTACTTTATCAGCCATAGTGTTTAAATACTTCTTCCTCCGTTTCAGAGTTGTGTGAACTGGACCACTGGAGCCTGTAATCAATGGCATATCTTGTTTCTCATGTAATTTTATTAGAAGAATAATCAAATACGCTTTTGTCTGGAACAAAGTGTCAGAAAGTTTTCTGTCTCTTTTTCTGTTTGAGCTCTTGGCTTTAGCTGAGTGTTGCAGTCTAAAGGCACTAGACCACAGATTGTGACATATATCAAAATTGTTGTCCCCTAGGGAATATTATTGCCATTCAACAATTTGCACTACAAATCTTACTATTATGTCATTACGCTTTGGAAATCATTGAATCAGTTCCTGACCACAGGCCAGACCACAACTTTGCTTGTAGTCGATCCCTCTGAGACTAATATGCACGGAAGACAGGAAAAGAAGTGGACTCACGAGGGGAGGGAGTGAGGATGAGGCAGAAATCATACATGAAGTGAGACTCCAAGGCAGTGACCAAGAGACAGTCATAAAGTCACATAGAGACAGAAAAAGAAGATATAAAATCCATCAGCTGAAACATTCAGGAGTGAAGCCAGCACAGCCGAGTGTAGGAACACGACATGATTCTCTCCTCTGTCTTTCATCCTCGAGGGGGGGTCTGAGGATGCTGTGTTCCCAGCCCAGGTCTGGGGCAGGAAACCTCCCCTGCATTTTTTGGCGGTCCTTCTGTTTCTGGCATTGACCTGCTTTAAAACCTCGGCCCAGACCTAGAGACCAAGTCCCCCATTAAGTCTTATTTCAGAAATGTTGATTAGTTGTTTTCCAACATTTAAGAATAACCTTTTCATTTTTTTTTAACACAGTCAGTCAATACATTCTGTCTGTTACATAATTTGTAACATTTCCGAATGAAAAGAGAACACAATCACACTCGTAAGAGCAAAATCCTTATTTCACTTTTTGTACAGTGGACGTTGGGTTTGGGGTTTCTGCATGCAGGATGTAAGTATTTATCTTGAGGGTTTTTTTTTTTAGGTATTTCCAGTTGAAAGAAGAACTACATACACCATTGTTTTTTTCTAGTATATTTCATGATGATTTCATTGCAGCCTCAGCTTCTAATCACATGTAACTGAAACAATAACCAACACTTTACATTAATCTCAAGTCACCTGATCCTAAATGTTAGATGTTCCACTCACCATGTGGTGGCCAGAGAATACAGAAGGTATTCAGTCACATCAAGCAACCACAGGTGAAAAGGCCAATTACCAGTTGCCTCGGTAACCAAAGCCAATCACTTCCTGTGTGGACACAACTTAAGAAGGTAATGAGCAATACGTTTCAATCGAATTATCATTTGTATTTTAAATCCATTATAAGTCAAGAGTATGAGTAGTATTTCCGATGCCGTGCTTCTTTTGGCAGCACAGCATTTTTCATTTTCACTGCTTTGTTATTTTTTTTCCTGATTTGCCACCACAATGTTATGATTCATTTAAGCTGAGGAGTATCTTGTTGTGGTTAGGGAAAATTGTGGTTTGGTTTAAAAACATCAGGTTCATTAAGGTTGGGGGACTTCAGTCTTCACGGTTGAAAGAATAACTTCTTGGCTTAGAGTTAGAGACTGGTTGACGATGAAATGCTGACCATTGGTAGGAAACAGGAAACAAACAGCAGTCTCCCATGTCGAAGTCCAGTGTTTTGTTAAAACATCCATCCACCATGAATCCCTTCTTACAATGTTTTTAGGGTGTATGAAATCACACCACTTATGTTTTGTTTTGTTTTGTATTTCTGACAGCTGAGTCATAATTTCTATGATCCTAATTACCACAAACGTATTCACTCATGGGTAACATATCCCATCGTTTATGGCATTCTCGTCATTCTTTAACAATAAAAAAGTAAAATTGAAGACGGATTAGGAGGGAAAGGGTCAGCAAGAGGGATGCACTAGCCAAAGATCAGGGATAAGAGTCAGGTGGGAACTTCTAAAGTTAGAGGCAGGCCACGGTAAGGTCAAAGCCAGAAGGGAAATACAAACTGTACAAGGCACACATAAGGCCAACACAAGTACAGGAGAGAACTTGGAGAAGACATCCAACTGAAAGAGGCTGAAAATCCTTGAGGGCAAACGGGGGGATTAAAGTGGACAGCTCTGGACAGGGCTGCGGAGCGTGTGCGCCATAATTGAATTTCATGCTTTCTGCCTTCTTCTGAAGTCGTGTAGCAAAGCGATCATTTGAAAAGAAAGCTATTAGTCAAGCCCTCTGCTAAGCTGAGAGCTGTGCCATAGGAAATCTAGCTTTACCCTATGAACAGGCTTCGTTGTACTCCTTCAAAACACAAATGTCACACGATGGGTTGCAACAAAGGGACATTTTCTCTCCTCCATATACAATTTTGATTTTTTGCTTAACTGTGTTCTAAAATTAATGATGCACTGAAAAAATAAGTTAGCTTTCTAATTCTAATCAGTTACCATCATAACCTGAAAATGACATCATTGGGTGAGAACTACAGAATTAATTTTTACAAATCCTGTCGTTTTCTCTAACAGCAACAATTCTAAAAAGCCTAATTTTCAGTTTATTGTAAAATATTTTTATGGCAACCTTTTTACAACAGAAGAACAAATGTTGTGCTTGATAACTGACTTGTTTGGAGATATTTTGAGGATAATTACAGTGGGGCAAAAAAGTATTTAGTCAGCCACCGATTGTGCAAGTTCCCCCACCTAAAATGATGACAGAGGTCAGTAATTTGCACCAGAGGTACACTTCAACTGTGAGAGACAGAATGTGAAAAAAAAATCCATGAATTCACATGGTAGGATTTGTAAAGAATTTATTCGTAAATCAGGGTGGAAAATAAGTATTTGGTCAATAACAAAAATACAACTCAATACTTTGTAACATAACCTTTGTTGGCAATAACAGAGGTCAAACGTTTACTATAGGTCTTTACCAGGTTTGCACACACAGTAGCTGGTATTTTGGCCCATTCCTCCATGCAGATCTTCTCGAGAGCAGTGATGTTTTGGGGCTGTCACCGAGGAACACGGACTTTCAACTCCTGCCACAGATTTTCTATGGGGTTGAGGTCTGGAGACTGGCTAGGCCAGTCCAGGACTTTCAAATGCTTCTTACGGAGCCACTCCTTTGTTGCCCGGGCGGTGTGTTTTGGATCATTGTCATGTTGGAAGACCCAGCCTCGTTTCATCTTCAAAGTTCTCACTGATGGAAGGAGGTTTTGGCTCAAAATCTCACGATACATGGCCCCATTCATTCTGTCCTTAACACGGACCAGTCGTCCTGTCCCCTTGGCAGAAAAACAGCCCCATAGCATGATGTTTCCACCCCCATGCTTCACAGTAGGTATGGTGTTCTTGGGATGCAACTCAGTATTCTTCTTCCTCCAAACACGACGAGTTGAGTTTATACCAAAAAGTTCTACTTTGGTTTCATCTGACCACATGACATTCTCCCAATCCTCTGCTGTATCATCCATGTGCTCTCTGGCAAACTTCAGACGGGCCTGGACATGCACTGGCTTCAGCAGCGGAACACGTCTGGCACTGCGGGATTTGATTCCCTGCCGTTGTAGTGTGTTACTGATGGTGACCTTTGTTACTTTGGTCCCAGCTCTCTGCAGGTCATTCACCAGGTCCCCCCGTGTGGTTCTGGGATCTTTGCTCACCGTTCTCATGATCATTTTGACCCCACGGGATGAGATGTTGCGTGGAGCCCCAGATCGAGGGAGATTATCAGTGGTCTTGTATGTCTTCCATTTTCTGATGATTGCTCCCACAGTTGATTTTTTCACACCAAGCTGCTTGCCTATTGTAGATTCACTCTTCCCAGTCTGGTGCAGGTCTACAATACTTTTCCTGGTGTCCTTCGAAAGCTCTTTGGTCTTGGCCATGGCGGAGTTTGGAGTCTGACTGTTTGAGGCTGTGGACAGGTGTCTTTTATACAGATGATGAGTTCAAACAGGTGCCATTCATACAGGTAACGAGTGGGGGACAGAAAAGCTTCTTACAGAAGACGTTACAGGTCTGTGAGAGCCAGAGATTTTCCTTGTTTGAGGTGACCAAATACTTATTTTCCACCCTAATTTACGAATAAATTCTTTACAAATCCTACCATGTGGATTCATGGATTTTTTTTTTCACATTCTGTCTCTCACAGTTGAAGTGTACCTCTGGTGCAAATTACTGACCTCTGTCATCATTTTAAGTGGGGGAACTTGCACAATCGGTGGCTGACTAAATACTTTTTTGCCCCACTGTATGTTACACTATGGCTCATCCTAATAAATGGTAATCCTTGTAAATGGTGAGTGATTAGTTTCTAAAGGTCTGTGAAAATTATATAAGTTCACATTAATTAAAGCTACTGTAAATTAACTTGAGTCAGCCACGGCTTGGGGCTTTAGGTTTGCTGGTTACTTTTTTCCATTGTTGTGCTGCAAGAGGATGTTCAGGCATTGCAATAAGCATCCTGAGAACCTTGTTTTTTACAGTTGTCTACAGTTGAAATGTGAATAGCTGTTTGCGGGCAAGACTTGATTTTTGTTACATGAATATAATTTATTTTTTAAAAACTGATTAACCTGCACCAAGCCAAATGCATTGCATGGTTGTAGATATTTAATATGATCATCATCAGGCTAACGTGTCGAAGAGCAGGTTGCAAAAAAATAATAAAAACCACCTACTAACACCAATTATACGACTTATTATCTCACACCCTCTAAATAAACATCCAGATGGGGATAATATTAGCCGTTAAAGGGTCAACATTTTATACTACTCATATAGTTTTTGGACAGAAATTGAAAGCAATGCCATACAGGGGTACACCCTTTTTCAATTTTAAGGTTTTACAAATCTGGATATGATAAAAATGATCCTAGTCCTTATCAGGTCTTTATATTAGGTAAATATAACCTGAGATGAAAAACAGTACATAATATATTACACCATTTAATTAATTATTCCTCAAAGATTAAGTTAAAATGCCAAAGCAGCGTGTGAAAAACTAAGTACTGTTAGAGGAAAAGTACACTTTTTATTGCCAAAAGTGTTCACTCACCCATTCAAATCACTGAATTTAGGTTTTCCAATCACTTCAGGCACCTAAGCATTCAGGCAGCTTCTGCAAACATTTGTGAAAGAATGAGGAGCTCTGAGGAGCTCAGTGAATTACAGTGTGGTATCTTCATCCCACCTAAACAACAAGTTCTTCAGTGCTAAGAACTCTGCAGTCAGCTCCTAGTGGTATTATAACAGAGTATATTGGTAGGCCATGTAACGTGCATGTAACGTGCATGTAACGTGCATAGTGTGCAGAGGCCACCGATCTTCTGTAGAGTCAATCACTACAGACCTCCAAAAATCATGCAGTCTTCAGATTAACTCAAAAGCAGTGGGCACAAAAGCAGGTCCATGTTGGTGTCGAAGAGCTTGACTGGGCAGCGCGGAGTCCTGACCTCAAATCAACAGAACCTTTGGAATTAGAGCAGAGACTGTGAGTCAAGTCTTCTCGTCCAACATCAGTGTGTGATCTCACAAATACCCTTCTGTAAGAATGTTCAAAAAATTTCCATAAACACATTCCTAAAGCTTGTGGAAAGCTTTCAGAGAAGAGTTGAAGCTGTTCTAGCTGCACAGAGTTGGTCAACATCATATTAACTCTTATGGATTAAGAAAAACGCAACAGCCACACCTCAGACTCTGCAGGTCTCCGTCAGCATGGTAGATAATTGTTAACAGTGTCAACAGGACAGACAGGATGGGTCACAGTGCATAGCACTGATTGGTCTTTTAACAATAAAATCCACAAAATTCACACATAAAGATTATTGATTTGAAAACAGATCATCATCTGAACTCAAATAAAGCCAGAGTTGCTGAGTTTAGTTGTTTTGTGTTCCAAATTAAGAGCATCCTAATGGCTTAGAATGAATCGTTAATGTTGTCTGACGAACCTCATGAATGAAAGTACTTCAACGTTTAATTATAATTCATGCTTCCCAGTCAGTATCGTTTGTATCGCTTTTGTAATGTTATTTACCATAGTTTGTTTTTGTGATTGTTTTCTGAAACAATATTTATATTGTTTTTGTACATTTAAAGAAAATGAATGTTTGAAAGCTTTAAGTGTGCTAGAGGAGAACGGCAGAATGGAGCAATTATTGAGCTATTTGCAGATGTTCCATCATGCTATATCTTTAGTTTTCCTTTTCCTGATTTTTGAGCCGATAAAGAGCTAGTACATTCTGAGTGACGTATGCTTTGAATCAAGACTGACTGCTTTGATTACACATTTATTTTCGGGTTAAAAAAAGAGGGAGAGTTCTCATGAAGGGAAGCGATGAAAATAAACATTGTAATAGTGCATTAATCAAGCACAGAACTGTTGCTTTTCACTTTCATTGTCCCAGAACCTACAGCAGTGCGAACTGGTACATGACTGGTTTGCACACAGTCCTGTCCAATAATAGCTGGAATTTTTCAATCAGCTGTAGCAGTCCTTTCTTCATACACTGGTCAAACTGAACAGCTGGAACATTTTGAAGGTGCTAAAGCTCGACATTTTACTTAAAAGTTTTGCTTTTGAGTGTATTACAGGTTTTTGCTGCTAATTTAAATTATCTAAAGTCTTTCTGGGCTAAAGTTTCCACTTATGCTTGAGTTTTTTCCTCTCAGAATATGATACGTGGTTATGTAAACAAAAGTTCAAATAAGCAAAGATCATGGTTTCAGGTAAAGCGTGATGTAAATGCTCATTTCTGTCTCATGCTCCATGATATTTTTGACTTCTGGATGCAATATTTAGCCAAGAAAGCCGTCTTTCCTCAGAGCATTAATAATTTGTTTAATTTCCATGTGCAAAAACTTTTCCATGTTCAGTCAGTCAGGATCAAATAATACAATAAGTACAATAAATCTGTTTGTCTCTGTCACCAGGCCAGATTAAGATTTAAAAGAATCTATTAAAAACTGATCTCAGGTTTAAAGTTACATGTTAAGGAATTCTCAGCTCTCATAGATCTGATGTATTAAAAATGACAGACGACATCATTGAAAGCATTTCAGTCATGATGGCTTCATTGTGGAGTGTGGTTTTACAGGTTTCTAAAAAGTGTTTAAGCACAGATACAGCCTGAGAGCAATATGATCTCTGTGGTGTCCGTGATATTAGCAAGTATTTATTCCTATTTTGTCATCTTTTTATCCAGTGTAATATAAGAATTTGCCAAATATGGGATGACGAAAGTATTTTGAATTCTCATTCTTGCTGAAGAGTTGATTTCATTTGACTTCTTTTTTTATATAAATATTAAATAGTTTATATGTATATACTGGTGAATATTATGAGAAGAAATAGTTGCAACTTATATTCAGTATGTACTTTAGAAGTAGGGGTAAACACAGTAAGACAGCGGTTTGTACTGTTCAATGAAATTCAAACACAGATGTTTATAAAATCATTCTAATGTAATAAATAACACAAAATAAAAAATCTAAAAATACATTTACAGAGAGAATATAAGTGATGAGAATATACAGAAAAATTTATAGAGCCAGGAAGCAATGAGAAAGTACAAATAATGATATGCAAATGATAAAATGTGTTAAAGAAATCTGAGTTAAATAAGCTGGAGTTGTATTTATGCGTCAACAACTGATAGTAGATAATATTAATAGTCCAAGACAATAATAGTGGAGTCAATAGTTCGGATGAGATTTTTTATTGAAAAGTCTGATGGTCTGTGGGTACAAGCTGAGTCTTTTATTCCTCGATTTCAGACTTCTGTAGTGTCTGTCTGAGGGTGTGATCGCGTCCTGTGTGGGAGTGTAATGTCCTCAATGCTCTTATCAGCCCTCCTGATGACCCTGCTGCTATAAGTAGTAATGGGAAGACTGCTCCTGAGCACAGCTGTATCTAAAATCTCCTGCTTGTATTGTTTCATTTTATCTGCTACAATATAATCAAGTTGCAAATAACTTGTAGCTACTACTATTTGAGACCTGTGAAAAGCAATTGGAGTGGAATTTATAACAGTTTTCATCATTTTTATTTTGATGAAGACTAAGGTCAGACTAAGACTGAAAAATTTGGAGGGTATTAAATTGTGGTAGCAACAAAGGAAGACAAGTTAACATGTCTTTATGATTTTCATCACAGCTGAACGTCAAAGCAATCAGAGTTTATCTCTGCTTAGTACAGCTGAACTTTTTTCCTTTAAAGCCTCATCATTTATATTTACAAGTCCAAATAGTGATCCTTATTTATGCCAAATAATAATATTTCAAAACAACTATTCCCTTCATCACCTCCCACTAGTTTTTAGTCTGCTTGGAGATCTCAAAGCTGCATGTATTTAGAAATTGAACTTTAAAACGAATGAAAAAATCAAACTCGTTTACATCAAAGTCAACCGGCACTTGATGGCATTTGGATAAGAATATGAACGGGCTTTATAAGTGCTGCTGAGATGGAGTCTGGGTCAGACAGGCAAATACTCTGCACTTTACGCACCCCACAGAGATGTAGAAATCTGCATCCAGGCTTTTTCTGTCGAGAAAAAGAGCTTTCTTTTGAAATATAAGGTGACAAATGTCGTTTGGTCTGCTTGTGTGGAGCTCAGTAAAAGATGGATGAGCATTTCTTCAAACACTCAACTCTCACACCTCAGAGAGACAAAAGTCTCTTTTGATTCGAATGTGTTGTTGACTAATGTTGTCTCCCCCTGTTTAACTTTATTACTTTATGTGAACATATCAAGATGAGTTACACTGTTTCTCTCTCTCTGGTTTGCCTCAGAGAAATCTCAAAGCTGGACTGTTTTACACAACTTTATTCCACGTGGAAATATGTGCTTGTTGCCTCATAAAATTTTGGCCCCGGAGCCAGAAACTAGAACATTTAGAATGATGTATCTGTTGAAATGCCATGTAGAAAAAGCAGTTTCAAATATTGTTCAGCATTTGCACATATTGAGTCTGTTTTTGTGGCTGTAAAAATTACATGCAGCAGTATTTGTAATCACATATTTTCCATCAGTCTGCTAAATTTGACAAAATACCTATGGACTTTGGTGATTAGACACGATTCAAGGGTTCAGGGTTCTTACAGTTGAAAGAACTTGCAGGTCATACTTCGTTGGCCAGTTAGTAGCCAATTAGAAAGCTGAGGTTTTAGCGTGACACTCCAGTGTTTGTTTCCTGCTGGAAAGTGTGCAGCACTGATATGACCCCACACCACTGTCCATGGTTAGGCTGTGGATCGCTGCTCGCTGGCCCTGTAAACACAGAGGACCTTCACATGACACACACACAGTGTAGGAGTACTTAGTGTGGCTTAATATGCCCACTAGCTTTAAATGGGATAAATCCTACAGGGAAGTTTAGATTTAACTTATTCCAGTAAGACTGGTATATTATGATTTTTCCAGACAATAATATTTTGTTTATTTTCTTATGTTTTTGAGTCATGTTTGTAAGAACATAATAAGATTATATTATAACCATCAAAATAGTGACCTCGGTGTTACCTTTATATGTTAAACTGAACTGTAACCAAAAAAATTCCACATGTTAAGGATTTCTTTAGTAGCATTGTTCCCATTAAGATCCTCATTACTGGTTAAAAGGTTAAAATGTAAACAAAAATGAGTCCTTGACTGAACAGAAAACAAGTTATTCAAGTCTTTTGTTAAACTTGTCCATACTTTTGGTCCTACTTTCCACAGACACTTATTTTCGTGTCTGTTGGTAATTAGTATGGGTAGTAATGTTTTTGTTTTTATGCAAATCGCAACCAAAAAAAACAAAACAAAAGAAAAAACTTGAATTACTCTGGTTATAGACCTTAGCCAAGTGGTGAGGTAACCACCTTTCTGTCTTCTGAGCTATGGCACAGTGATGCTGACCATTGAGATTTTAAAAATAAAGTGACAACAAAATAGGCATGGTAACCTTTGACCTTTGCCCATCAAAATCTAATCAGTTCATCTACAGTATGAGTCCAGCATATCCCAACACTGACATCAGATATTGCATTGACACGAACTAAAGACCACACAAAATGTTAATACCTCCAGTCACAGCTGCAGGTGACTTGAGTGACTTGAAGCATTCCTTTTTTATGATTAGTGAATTGTTTTATGTTTGAATCAGCAGTCCCATTATGATCAAAGAAATGGGATTTTTCAGGACCTTTATCCGTTCCGACCGATAAAACACAACAGAGAAATTTCTTTCTCACATTCTAAATATCATCGCCACATTTCATCACAGCCTCGTGCGCCCAGATAACAGCTCTCCCTTAATTTCAGCACTTTCATCTGATCATTCTTGTCTCGTCTTTCCCTCCTCCCTTTTCTCTCCCTCCTCATCTCCTCCCTTGTCTGCCTCCCTTTCTACGCCGGGCCAAACTCCTGCCACCTCAGTGCTCAGAGGGCTTAATTTGGGTGCTGCTTCCCAAGAGGGCCCATCCGAGTTGCATCAAATACTGCTGGCGCTGCCTGTGCTTGTCTTGGAAATACAACAGGAATCACAAAGGAAAAGAGCAAAGGAGATAAGATGTTACACACGTCAGAACCCGTCTGTTATTTTCCGAATAGCGAGAACTCATTAAACATGTGTGACGGCATGTCAGGCACTACTTTATTTTTATGGGTTTCTTTTCTCTTTTCTTTTTTTTTTTGCACCCTATATCTTCAGTGCCCAAAAAGGAGTCATAGTCCAAGCTTTTGTGAGATGACTCTTTGTGCTGCATAATATCGGTACTTGACTACTAACAGCAGTGTTTTTGTAAAATCGGAGGGACAAGCAGAATAACAAAACAGAGTGAAAGAAGTGCATATTTTACAGTTTGCGAATCTTTGCGCTTTGCCAATTAGATAAAACACAATCACCATATTAGTCCTCGCATATCGGCACTCATCACAAATAGATATTTGTTCAAACTCCTGATCCAAGGCATAGCTATTTATTATATTAGCAACGTACAAGTGCAACAGCAGGCTTCAATTTAGATGACATCACTCATTCGAAATTCCTGCTGCACTTATCTGCATTAGATCTCTCTAAACACTCAGAGATGCAAAATTATTTCCTCTTGAATAAATATAACAAAGAAAGTGATGCAGTTATGAGTTTGAGCGTATTTTTTGGATATGTGAAGGCACGCACTGAACACTAAGTAGCCAGAGCCTCAGACACACTTCAATGCGTCATCTTGAACAAAAGACATGTCTACATTCACTGTGCTTTTATAAAACAGTGAAAGTACACAGACTACACCGATCTGGAGCCTCAGGAATGGAAAAAACCCTCTTGCCTGTCTTGTTTCTAGTGTTTTGACGATGATGTGACACCTATTAAACAAGAACGGCATCTTGCAAGTCTCCGCTCAGCTTTCTTGTGTCTGATGAGGCCGGCAAAGGCTCAGATCTCTCTGCTCTCCTGGAACGAGCCGACCCATCAATTCTTTTTTACCTTTTGCAGATATACATCTATTCATAATCTCCTGGAAAAAAGGGGACATTCGTATTAAAAAAAATACATTTAAAAAATAGATTCCACACCTGGCCCTCGTCAAGGAGCTACATGGCGTCGCGTCAGGGCGAGGCGCTCCTGCAGCATGTCACGTTTAAATGTTTGGGTGGAGGAATGTGCTGGTAAGTATCTCCAGTGTGCGTCTACTGCCCTAGAGATGAGGGACACTTTGTCATCAGATGCAGTGTTGTAGCACATGTTGTCATGCTACCATACAGCTACATGAACCACATGAAATACAAGGCTCTTTGTTATGTTGTCAATCATTGGCTGTCCTATATTATTAATGTGAACAATGGTTCACGGTAGAGAGCTTTGGCCTGTATATACGTATATATGTTATATTATCAGTTGCTAGTTGCTGTATTAAAGTTAAGTTAGCTTTAAGGGAAAGTTTAAAACCTTAAAGCTTTCAACTTTAAGGTTTTACCCAAAGGTTGGGCTTGTTTATATGTTCAGATTGAGTTTGGGTCTTTCAAAATAAAGTTTCAAAATTATGCAGCAAGAATTTTATTGCATTCACTCATCAGACATGGACTGGGGTCTATTCATGGAGAGAAATTTTTACTGTAGATATGATTCAAATATAAGACTGTTCTGAGTGGGCGCATTGTTCAAATACTACTTTGTAATACCAGGATGTCCCATAACTTTTGGTGGAAATTAACACAATTTTTTGATTATCCAACCCAGTGGAAGGACAAAGATAGAGAATAAAATGGGGCCTAAAACTGAACCTTAAGGAACACCACATGAGTGGTGGTGGTGGGGGGCTCCCATTACAACAGAAACACATCTGTCTGACTTCATGGCAGGATTTTCTCTGCTTATCTGCTTATAAGTGCTCCTAGCTTTAGACGTGCTTGTGAAAACTTAGTTGGGTTAAAAAGCATCCTGACCTTTAAGCTGTGAAATTATCCATGCTACTCAACGCTAACAATAGCAATGACTAGTAGTAGGCAAACACAACAACAATTGTTTAATCAACCTTCTGTCAAGACAACGTGCAAGTCGGGGATAAATTTATTATCTGAACTGTTGGTTATGCAAACGTTCACGTTTCAGTTTACAGATTGACTTTTCTGCTTCCACTTTGATCTGTCATACTTGCTATAACGATGCTCACACACACTATTCTTGGGAAATGAGGTCTTTCGGGTGCATTTGCTTTTGGTTTATGTGCAAAATAAAATGGTTTAGATAATCTGGCTGATTTGTTTACAGCCTCTCAAATGTCTGACTGGTTCTGTCTTGCCCCGTCTGACTTTATTGCTGTATTCCTTCTACTCAACACTTGCTTTGGTGAGGACAGTGCTTTCATAACATCTTTAAATTATGTTGAAAAAGTACATTTTTTGCAGCCTCTCGACATTTGTACTGTAATATTACAGATTCACGGTAATCAGCTTGCAGCAAGAAACACTGTGCATTTTACCGAATTATGGATTCAGCTATTACGAGACAATGTATCAGCACTACTGTTGCAATATTCAAAATTACAATCGTGATGTGGCAAAATTAATATCAGTGAGCTATTTCAGAATAAAGCAGCCTCAGAATGAGGGAAAATTAAATAGTTTTATTCTAAAGGCCATTTAATAGCAGTGATAATAATAATAGCTGGTGAACTCCAATGAAGTTGCCAGATCTTATATTGAAGTTAATATTGAAATTGGGTAATATTTCAGGACAACATCACCACATTATAGCATTTCATGTTGTAGAAGGAGTTGAATGGAAGTATCCTAGTTGGGATGATATCCCATTCTAATATATTTCATAGAATTCAATAATCTACTCAGCTCATCGATTACCATGGCACTTAGCGCCACTTAGCTATACACATTAAGTGGAGTTCCCAAGTCAGATACTATAGCTAAAATAGAGCATATGGTTACATTATGTCTGAAAATTCAAGGTTTTCTTTTCAGACTCAGAGATAAAATGTGATCTACATTTGTAATACATCACCGTGCTATCAGTCAACGTGTTTTAAGCCACAACTAGCAGGAAAGTAGACCTAAATGTCTACTTTCCCATGTGTTTACCTTAAACAGTATGTGTTTAAGGCTGAGCGTACAACACGTAGTAAGGTTACACAGTCAAGGAGTGTGTGCGAGTAAGTCTATGTAGTAAAAGACTTTTCATGTAAAAGCCTGTGCAGGCAGATAATATTTCCATGTCTCTCTTGTAGCCTTGGCTGTTTTACTGTGGCGACAAAGCTACTGCGAGCATTACCCAGACTACTTTTGATTTCCAAGCACCGTGTGTAATGTAAATATTGCTTCTGAGAGATGTGGCTTCCTAGAACTGACATCATGGAGACATGTTATTGTTAGCAATATCTGCAAGGAGTTAAAATAACAGATCAATGAAGTGCCATCTTCACTTTCCACCTCTCATGCTCACTGTATAACTATATCGGCACATATCACTCACCCAGTGACTGCAAAGTTTCGGGGGGGAGCGATTGTTAGCATTCCATCATAATTCAAATGAAGCAATGCTCTAAAAACACATGAAGGGTTATTTGCATGCCAAAATCTTGCCAATTTTAAACTGGTGTAAATATTTAATGGAATATTATATATCTATGTGTGTCTTGGAATATGATAGAGAAGTTGTTTTCAGTAGCTGTGAACTTTTCTAAAATTGAAAGCTTTCATATGGTCAAACTCAGAAGTGAATTATCACTCCGCTGTAGAGGTCACTATCCTTATAAACACAAGTATAAACAACATATTTTATTCAAAACAGACTAAAGGAAGCATCTCAAAGGTTTAAACTAAGAAAATTAATCATTTTAAGAAATGCACTATACTGACAAATCACCCATCTAAATCCTGTTCAGGTGTTCCAATCACTTCTATGGCCACGGGTGTGTGAAATCAAACATGCATGCAGACGGCTTCTACAATCGTTTGTGAGAGAATGGGTCGCACTCCAGAGCTCAGTGAATTCCAGCATAATATCGGGATAGGATTCCACCTGTGCAAGTCTAGTTGTAAAAATTTCCTCCGTAATAAATATTCTACAGTCAGTTCTTAGTGGTATTATAACAAAGTAGAAGTGACTAGGAATGACAACAATTCAACCACAAAGCGGTACGCCACGTAAAATCACAGCTCACTCTGCCATACTGTGCACAGAGGTTACAAAGTTTCTGTGGAGTCACTACAGACCTCCAAACTTCATGTGGCCTTCAGATTAGCTCACAAACAGTGTGCAAGCTTTATGAAAGGGTTTCCATGGCCATCACCAAACACAAGCAAACTGGTGAATGCAGTGGTAAAGCACTCCGCCTGGACTCTAGAGCAGTGGAGACATGTTCTCTGGAGTTCTCTGGTAACCCAAACTCACCTGGACCCACAAAAACATCCCCCTGGTAAAGAAGGCCCTGCAGCAGCTGCACTTCCTCTGTGTCCTGAGGAATAACTTGGACTAGCAGCTGATGCTGGCATTCTGCCGCTCCTCAGAAGAGAGCGTGCTCTCCAACTGCCTTGGTGATTGGTATGCAGGGACCACAAGTGAGAACAGGAAGGCTGAACAGAGGGTAATTAACAACACCCAAAAACTCATTGACTGCCCTCTGCCACCCCTGTAGGCCATCACCAGCTCCCCCTGTCCTGCAGTTGTATTTGTATTAATTACACAGTTGGTTTGGAGCACCCACGGTTTCAGTGTACATGTACAATGACAATAAAAGGCTTTTCCATTCGATTTTATGAGTCACACTTCTCCGTCTGACAATCCGATGGACAAGTCTGGGTTTGGGAGAACTGCGTGAATTGTCTGCTAAGTGTAAAGTTGGTGGGGGGATTATGGTGTGGGGTTGTTCTTCAGGAATTGGGTTTGGCCCCTTACTTTGATGGAAAGGAACTCGTAATTTTTCACTATATCAGCAAATTTCTGACAATTTCATAATCCCAACTATGTGGGGACAGTTTAGGGATGGCTCCTTTCTGTTCCAGCATAACTGCGCACCAGTGCACAAAGCAAGGTCCATAACGACATGGATGAGAGAGTTTGGTGTGGAAGAACTTGACTGGCCTGCACAGATTCCTGAACGCAACCTGATAGAACATCTTTGGGATGAATTAGAGGGGAGACTGTGAGCCTTCTCGTCAGTGTCTGACCTCACAAATGCACTTCTGGGAGAATTGTCAAAAATTCCCATAAACACACTTATAAACATTGTGGAAAGTATTCAATTAAATTCAGCTCAATTCAATTTTATTTATATAGTGCCAATAAATAAGAACATTTGCCTCACAGGAGAGTCTGAGCTTCTTCATCTGCAAAGAGTGGACCAATATTAAACCCCATGGATTAAGAATATGATGTCACTCATAAGCATCTGAAAGGAGACAAGCAAATACTTTGAGCTGTATAGTGTAAATAAGGTCATTCTGAATTTACTTGCAACAACATGCTTCAAAAAAGTTGGAATGTGTGTAGTATTCCCTCTTCGTTTAACAACAATCAATGAATGTTTGGGAACTGAGGAGACCAATCCTGGACTTTTGGGGTGGGGTTTTTGTCTGATATAGTACTCTAGGTGCTCAGCAGCCTTGGGTGGTCATACTTTTTATTTCATAATACTCAGTATCTGTTTTCATTTGGTTGACTAATCTTTCTCCAAGTGGTCCTTAGCATACTTCAGTCTGGCTTGAAGGTGTTTCTTTTGCAGAAGTGGAGATTTTCTTGGTGTGACTATCTACAGACTACAGTTCTTGACTCTTGCTGTGGTAACTGTATATCCATCTTCCGGTCAAACTGATTGCTTTTGATCGCTTTGTTTCATTTTTTACTACAAATACTGTCGTACTGTTTTGAGAATAATCCCAAGTCACACAATGATGATTTCTCAAAGATAGACTTTTTGTTAGGGTTGCCACAATAAACCCGTTGTAACATGTTCACATTTAGAATCTGTTGGGTGAACTGATTCAAGAATGAATGGAGGCCACTACCTTGAGGGAGGGGAAATAATTGCAGATAAATCTGGTGATTATGTCCAAGAGTAAGCAAATGTTTGGCTTTTGGCTTGATAATTGTCTTTAACAATCAATTACCAAAATTGTTCCAATTTAATATATTGTTAGCAATCCATCATTATAATCACTACAACTGGTAACTGGCGAAATAGATATTGTATATATAACATAAAAGCCTTTAACAAAAAACGTTTTTTCCAGATCAGTTAAGTTTTTAGTGTCAGTCCTTATCAAGTTTGTGCTGTGTTTCCTAAAATAGCCCATTCCATAATTTGATGCACATTTAGGATTTCTGCACTTAAAAAAAAAATGATGTCATTTCTGAGGCGAACTGATAGGATTTTTCTTTAGCATAACAGAGACCTAACGGTTGCAAATTGTTTTCTTTTCCACCCTGGATTAACTTATTCTACACCGTGACATGGCAGGACAAAAGCGAGGTAAACACACAGTAGCCTCTTAGCTTGCAGGCTGACAAACATAGCCAGTATTAATTGTCAACATAGGTTTGCAGAGACTGGACACTAAAGGAAGCTGGGAAATGCATGGAAATGTATGAATGGAAAGTGGCAGAGTGAATTCCAGGGAGGTCTGCGGCTGTTTTGCTGCTGATGGGTATGGTGCGTTAAAGCTTGTCACACAAAGCCCAGCAGAAGTACACTCTCTGTAAACTTTCTGGGAGCTTTTTAAACACAGAGAGTGCCAGCCTACCCAACCAGAGAAGGAGCGGGAGGCACAGCCAAGATGTCACAGTCTGCACACACTCTGGGTTCACTACTCCAGCGTGTGAGATTATGCGGTTCTTTTGTATTTATATTACCTTATGTATTTAGATTACATGGCTTCTTTGTATTGAGCAAGTTAAACACACAGGTCATTATTCATCTTGCCCACAGGGAGTCTGTTCAGCAGCAAGGAGGCTGCAAGGTTGCGGAGCAATGACGTCACAGGGGTTATTGCAGGACAGGTAAAGTGTCCACAGACGTATCAGTGAACATCACCAACTCACTCAGTTCACCTCAATGATTAGTAACTGTTATGCTTTTCAAACCTGAATTTGAATGGCACTAGATTTTCACAGCAAGGACAGAGTTTCAGTCATGTCAAATGTACCAGTGAAAAAAATACTGATTAAAGCAGCAGTCTGTCTGGGACGTATTCATTTTTGTTTTAAAATGTTCATCAGAAACCAGTGCAGCTAAAGTAAAGTAAATATATGATACTAAATTCTTGGGCACTGCTTGTAGTTAGCTTAAAGTTCAGTTTATACATAGTTGCAGCGTCTCATTTCTGAAGAGCAGAAATTATGCTGAGCGATCATTGTCAATCATATCAGTCTGTATCCGCAAAAAATATTCTTTTTATTCACCATGCACTGAAAACATGTTTCCCGTGTGTGTGCGTGCGTGTGTGTGTGTTCACTATTGCCCATTCCATTATTTATTCCTAAGTGTTTAAAGCAGACATGAAGACTGCCATAATATAATAATAGTAGCCTAAACAATAATCGAGATAAAGTCTTCATAAATGAAAGGATCTGTGAATTTCTTTGAGGGTGAAGCAATTCAACACAAAGGTTTTTTAAGTGTCCTTTAGTGGAGGTTTGATGTACAAACGTGCAATGCTGACAAAGAACAAACTATCTGGACAGTTCTGGACCTCACACAACAGTTAAAGACATCCTAACATATTAGCTGTGTTGTTATATGAATCTACAGGCTTCAAACAAGAAGCCTATCCCAGCTGCCATAGGGCGAGAGGCGGGGTACACCTTGGACAGGTCGGCAGCCTGATGCAGAGCTAACACAGTGCGACAGATCACCGTTCACTCCGGCTAATCTTTGGACAATTTAGATTCACCAATTAACCTAACCCCACTAACTACATGTCTTTGGACTGTGGCAGGAAGCTGGAGTACCTGGAGAGAACCCACGCAAACACTGGGAAAACATACAAACTCCACACAGGAAGGTCCCGGCCAGGTGGGGGAGTGAAATTCAGGACTTGGCTGTAAGCCAACCGTGCTAACCACTACACCCCCGTGCTGCCACACCCAAATTCTTTACACTGGGATTAATAGGAAGTAAAATTGCTCTCTGATTTAGACTTCATTTAGATTTCTGCGTGAAATCATTGTTGTAACTTAAGATGTAAGCCAGAACCTCTTTTAACCCTAAGCCATATCCCTCTGGTTCTTATTTTGCGCTTTTCTTCTCTATCTGAGCACTCTACACAACTTGCCTGATTCACACAATATGCTCTTTCTAAGTGCTTTCGGTTTAACATCTAACATTCACACTCTGGTGGATGCATCTGAGAGCAACATGGGGTTAGTATCTTACATGTAGCCTGTAGCAGACGGAGATTCAAACCACCAACTTTCCATTTAGTAGGTGACCTGCTCCACCACCCCATAAAATTTACAGCACCTGGTATTCCCAGGCGGTCTCCCATCCAAGTATTAACCACTAGCTAGTACCAGTCCTGACCCTGCTAAGCTTCCAAGATCAGATGAGATCTGGTCTGCTCAGGGTGGTATAAGCTAAAGTACCTCCCGAGAAATGTAACAGCCGAATGGGTTGGAAGGTTATGGCGTAGGGTTAAAAAGGATTTCTGGTTAAGTAAGTTACAACATAGCTTTCCCACAGAAGTCTAAATTATGTTTCAGTTTGCAACTAACAGTGGTAACTCACAATCCTTGCATGTGTTCATATATCACCAAGCTTTTTAAATATTCTTCCCACAGTCTGGTCTGACGGCGCATTAACCAATAGTGTTATCATCTTCAAATTTGTTCAAACTTCAGACTTATTTGTTTCATTTTAGCACTTGTGCTAACGAAGGACACAAAAGTCAGACCACCATACATGTTTGGCCATTATATTTTAGTGATGACAGGATCCAGTTTTCGGGAGGTAAGTCCATAACCTTGAGTGTTAACACTGTTTGGCAAAGCAATCTCAATTCTTGCACGAGTTTATTTCCTGCAAGACCCGAAGTTTTTATGTTGGTCCTCCGTGTTCTTGTTAATTGGATCACTTTTAGCCCAGTTCAGAAGAAGTCACGGTCACTTCTCCTTTGTGTATTTTTATCTCCTTTTTGCATTTTTTTAAACCTTATTTTGTTTCTTTTTTATTGTCTCTCAGTTTGAATGTGATTTTAATCTTCTGAGTTATCCTTTATGGTGGCAAAGAATTGTTTATACTTGGTTCAAGTTTGGCTGTAAATCTTCTCTCAACTTGTGGAGTGGATGACGTACAGGATGAGGCCTGATGCTCTCAGGCTGTGTAAATCATGCACATTACATTGTGCTGGAGCTGTGACAAAACATTTGGAACTCGGGCTATTTAACTCTTGGATGTCTATACTGGCATTTGGTATGTTTAGACCTTTGACCTCCTCAGCTTACCTTCTGCTGCACGTTAGTGGGTGCCATAATGCTGTGATGGGCGGGAATCTACTTAAAGCTCTTAATGCCTAAGTAATAGTTCCTCATCCACCACGTGCCATTGCCTTTGAAGTATTTGGTAGGTTCCGAGGGCAGGACACAGTTGGAAAATGATAAATTCATTGAAACCGTGTTCTTCCTAACACTCTAGACACATCTGGTGAACTGTAAAATATTATCGGATCCTTTTCTCTGGAATATCTTAATGTCCTTTGGCATGAACAACCAGACAAGACACAACGCAAGCTTAACTGCTGCTGCCGCTGCTTACTGTTCAAGTTCATTTCAGTTTGTGTGTGCGTCCGGGGCATCTTTCACTGTTTTCACTTGAAAGTGTTGATAAAACACCCATGATTCAATTCCTCACATGACTGATGTAGATAAGGGCCGTCAAGCCAAACAGTTTGAAGGAGGGGAGCATTACAAGCCCAGCAGTGACAGTACAAGAAACATGTTAGACTCTCATACTAATCGGGAAATTCACACGCTTACTGTAGAGTTTTGACAAAGGGTTGGAGGATGTGTTGGGGTTTATAATAAATATATTACCAGCTTGAATATCAAGGTAGTAATAACATAGAAAATACATAATAACACGTATAAATCCGGGATGTGCCGTGGCTCTATAAATATGCTCCTGGAAACTGATGAGAACAGTTCTCCTTAAAAAGTGACTAAAAATATAATAATGAGCAAAACAGTCAATAGCATCCAGCCTAAATACACAACAAGTGTAGTTTATTAATACTGACAGTAATTTTGTCATTATTTATAAACATCCAATTAACTAAAGATTATGAAGAATATCCAGGGAACTTCTGGTATTTTTCTTTACATGAATCATTTTAAATACTTGCTTCAAAGTCTAACTGAATGTAAACACAAATTTGGCTACTTACTACATTAGGAATGTCCAACACATAAAAGCCCAGCATCACCAAATGGCAGATCTAAATAATGAATCCAGTGCGGAAGTACTTTCCTTTAAAGGCCACTTGAGGCTGTCTCCAAAAAGAGTCAATGCCACATAGGCCCACATTGAAATGATCTTAAACTTGATAGCTTCAAAAACCATAAAATGGAAAAAAATGTGCTTTATGGATATTTTCCCTTCCTGTGTGGAGTTTGCCTTGTTTACCTAATGTTCTTGCAGGTTCTCTCCAGGAACTCCAGCTTCCTCTCACAGTCCAAAGGCATACAGTTAGTGGGGTTTGTTTAATTCAAGGGTCTCAAACTCCAGTCCCCCAGGACCGGAGTCCTGAAACGTTTTCATGTGTCCCTGCTGCAACACACGTGATTACAATTACTAGGTCATTAGCAGGACTATATAGAAGCATGCTGAGGTGGCAGTTCAGCAATTTGTTCATGTTACAGCAGCTCATGAGTGAATGAACATGGTGCAATAAAAGTACTTTTAGAAGAACATTTTTCCAAACACTTACATTTACTTAAGTAGGGTTAGGGGATTGCCACTTCAGTCAAGTGAGTCAAGTTCTATACTCTTGCTAGTGACCTACTAATTTTATTCACGCTTATTTCAACAGGGACACATGCAAACGTTTCGGTACCTCAAGGACTGGAATTTGAGAGCCCTGGTTTAATTGGCGAATCTAAATAAGAATACGACTACAAATGGTTGTCTGTCTCTGTGTTAGCCCCATGATTGGCTGGTGCCCTATGGTAGCTGGGATAAGCAGACGTGAATGGATTTGTATTTTTAATGCTTAAATTCTGGATTGTGGCTGCTTTGACAGGCCGCTGTTTCTGGGAGCTGATCTAACTTGACCTGCTGTGTGGTACACACAATAGCCGTTGGGTGAGTCTGTTTGTTACCGCCATATGTTGGATGCAGTTTATCCTAGCCATCCACATAAATATGATGCAGTCACATTATCCTGCTTTTTATGGCTATCGTTACCGCTCGGGACTGGTAAGACTTTAGCAGCTCCATTTCCATTATCAATAGCCCTTATCAATTCAATTCCTTAGCAGTTCTCATTGTGCTTTCATTGGCTCTGCTTTGAGAGTCAATTACCATTTATCAGTATAAACCCAAAGCTACAGTCCCAGACACCACTAAAAATCCCTATCCTAATGAGGATAAATATATCCTATATATAGCAGCATAATGCAGTTGTTTCTGTCCTGGCTGGCCATATCCACACTCCACTGCCATTATTTTCCTCCTCGGGCCACACAAACTGATTGTAGTTTAAGTGCAAAAAATGATGAGTGGAATCCATAAGCAAGCAGGCTAACAAATTAAAGTAGCTGAACTACCTGGTTCCAATCCGTAGTTACTACTAGTCATAATACTGACAAACTCAATAAGTCCAGAATATCACTGAACTGACTGGATTTTATTAACATTAACCAACCAAAGCCAATAAAACCACTTTCTTAAAACCACACTGCTATGCTAACTTTCTTCTAGTATGGAAACAATTTTAGGGGACAAAGCTATTCTGACAGTATGATTTTGTTTTATTGGTGCAAAAATTAGGGGTGGGGTGGCTGTAGCTCAGGTGGAAGAGCGGATCAGTCACTAACCAGAAGGTCGGTGGCTCAATCCCAGGCTGCTCCAGTCTGCATGCCAAATATCCTTGGGCAAGATACTAACCCCACGTTGCTCTCCGATGCGTCCATCGGAGTGTGAATGTGTATGAATGTTAGATACTTAGCACTTAAGCTTAGAAGTGCTTGTGTGAATGGGTGTGATTGGGTGAATGAATTAGCTGTATAAAGCGCTTTGAGTGCTCGGACAGAGTAGAAAAGCGCTATATAAGAACCAGTCCATTTACCAAATGAGTGGTTTTTAATTTTCAGTATCATGCACTATATGATAATAAAGAATCAGTATTTTTCTGAAGTAAAAACAAAAACCCAGTAACACTGCACAGTACTGGCACAGATGTGCTTCCATCCCTCTTTGATTGATTACAACTGTGACAAGAAAAAGCTTGTAACACATGTAACACAACTCTTCTCCTACCAACATTCTTTCATCTTGCTTTCCTTTCTGCAAAAACAGTTATAGTAGCTTTTTCTTGTTTATTTGAAACATCTGACCTTTCAACTTTCTCCAATGCTCAGTCTGCCATAACTTACAGCAGCTCTGTGTATGCATCGACTGTCACCCACTGCTTTTAGGGGCCTTGTAGACTAAACCACATTGGTCATAAAATAGGTAAAAGTAACAAAAATTGCTTAGTTTGTTTAATGCACTTTCAAATGAATATGCGTAATAATCCTGCGTCCTATAATAAATTCAACAGTGAGCTGAGGCTGAAATGGTGCACTGGTAGTTTATAATCCAGTTTATCTCCATGTCCATCATGTCTTATTGTTTTGTTTACATTCTGAAGCATGACTGAGCAGCTGACTTTTTAAAAATCTTGTTGCCATCAGTGTACTGGTTTTGCAAATGCCACTGCTAATTCCTTCAGTTCTAATATATTTGAACTTCTAAGTTTGCACAGCACTTCGGCACGGTCATCATTTATAACTCCTGTAAATGGGGGATGACATAAAGGCCACTGGGTTTTTTTGGATGGTTCTTCAAAAGCCAGAATCTGTGTTTACAGGTTGAGAAAGGGCTGGGCTCAGGGATGTGGAGCCTGCAGTCTTTTACAATGCTGTCTTGTCTGTCACTTGACAGTTGACTGCTGTGAAGCTATCCCCCAGCTTAGCAAACAGCCTTGTTATATTTTCCATTTAAAAAAATTGTCAGGGGTCACCAGCATGTCTGACTGTGTTTCGCTGAAACCAGATGGGGGTTTTCCTATAAACAAGTGTACAGGGAGTATTTATACAGACTGTGGCACCTGACGCCATAACACTCATGACACTCTGTTTAGTGGCCAAAGTTGCCATAAGTCACTTTAGGGAATTAAGTAAATATTTTCATTGTGGCCATGCCATTGTTTATTATAGAATGGCAAAAGTTCTAAATCTTGCCAAATCCTCTGTTAAAAAAATCATTTAATAACAACTTGTCTGAAGTGAAGCACCGTGAACACGGAGCTGATTCCTTTTTCATTATTCGCAAGTCCACTTTCAAACAAATCCAGAAACACCACCTGTTTCCAAATCAGTACGTGTAAAGACTCAGGTTAGAGCGGCGTGTTAAAACAAACCATAGACATCGCCTGCATACTCTGATTGTTGCAGCAGTCACGGGAGGATAAAAGCATACTTCTGGCCTGTTCAGAAGCACATTGTCTCATCTAAATTCAGCATGTCGCCCATCACAGACACAGTCTTGCATTCCACTCTGTAGTAAAGTATTCTCGTGCCGCTGAAATAAAGCAGCATGAGATATGAGGATGCATTGCATGGTATGCTGAAATTACTGGAGATTACTGTTTGGCCTGATGTGTGAGGAAGACTTCAGTCTTGGAGAAAAAGTCTTTAAGATGAAACAATTCCAGTAAAGCATGTGTTGGTCAATCAGGCCTCTGTTGGAAGCCATAAACAAGAGGATCGGTATTACAACAGCACTTTAGCTGGAAGCGGCCTGTTATGGTGCTCCCATAAAAAATGTGCAAAACAAATGTCATTAGGCAGAACTCAAAAAGGAATTATCATAATGAGCTCAGCTGGAGGATCCCCCATATTGATTGCAGCATAAATTCACGATCATCTGTTGGAAATCCTGGACTAACACCAACGTAAATACTACAGGCCCTGAAAGCCTCCCGTACATCTGGCTCAGCTTCAGCTCAGCTGGTGGTCGCCTGAAAATCCTGGAAAGTGTGAGTGCAGCAGGAAAGACACAAAAGGAAAGAAAAACACGAGATGTGACCGCTCAAATGAGTCATTTATCGATGAAAGAAACCGAACCTGTAAAGAGAGGGTGAATCTTTAGCTCAGAATAGCAAAAGAAACAAAAAACATGTTATAATTCACTGTGAAACACTGCACGCTGTAGTCTTAGTCCAAGTCAAATAAAGCAAATGCTAGATTACAGTAAAGCTGCTCATGAATGCCACAATAAATTGTGTAATGACATTGGAAACACACGAGTATTCTGTAATAGGGAGTAGACTAGTAGTAATCAACAGCCCACCTTTGGTCCCCAGTAATTTATAAGCAGTTTGGATGTTTTTCCAAACTATGTCACTGTCGAAAAAGTGAGATGACATAACCTCAGTATTTTACACTCCCAAAAATACTTAGTTGTGGTTAATTCTGTAATTAAGCAGGATTTATGCTCCAACCTTCTTGCTATTGTTAGGAGCATATAGAATATGACTGTTAATAGAAGCTGGTTTTGCCAACATGATGTTTTGGACTACATATAACCTCCCAACCCAAAGTGTATGCATTACCTAACCAACTGCCAGCAGCCTCCTGCAACTACTTGCCAACTGGTTGCGAAACACTCTTTGCTCAGCCACCAGTGGCGATCAGGGAGTCACTGACTGGTCACTGGGCCTGATCGGAGCTTCAGCAGTCAATTTCACAGTGACTGTCAGCAACCACTCTGGTTAGGGAATATACACATTTCCCTCAAGAAGCCTGGGTTTCAGATGGTTGTTGACCAGTCTCCATGCCTGTGTGACTGACATGGAGACTGTGTGACAGGCTTAGTTTAACAGCTTCAAAATCAGAGGGAGAATCTATATCGGAGGTGGTGTCAGAAAAATCCTGTAAACTGTGAAGAACAGAGAACAGTCACTGATTGTTACAGAGATCAGTGACATTATCATCACCATTTACATCAGCAGGGCGTTAGCTGCTGTTGGCATGGCTCATTTATGTATAAGATGGGCTCTTTTTCTCTGTGACTCCCAACTCATTATTTGTGAACCAGCAGGATCACTGTTGTAAATTGTTCGGGGGCGGTGGGAGGGGTGGGTGTATTAAACCAAAACCACAGTGGTTAACCACAGTGGTTTTGGTTTAACCACTGTGGTTAACCTAACCCTAACCAGTTGAGTAGTTTTAGTACCTAATCCATGTGAAAAATTAAACAAATCAGGAAGTGAAAAATATTCCAAATGAAGAATTTAAAAAAGTCCAACTAGGATACAAACTGTGTTCTTGTGACTATAACGAGATCTCCTCTTTTGTTTGGAGTTTGTTGGACACCAAACAACAGCTTATGTATACACACATCAAAAATCTAATTAAACAGCGTTAAATTACACAGCAGGATAAGAAAAGGGTGAAAGTGTGCAAAGAGATCAGTTGTGTCACCATTTACTGTTTGAAGAAGATTGAGAGAAAGTGTGAATTCGCAAGGCTATCCTGCAAGATCCCAAACTCTTGGAAACAAATATCCAGTGACTGTAATTTACTCAGAAAATACAACAAGACTGGGTAGATGATAACAAAATGAATTTCATCGAAAGTGATAGTAAGCACAGGAAATGACCCTGAGTTTATTTCAGGGTGTCTTCGTGTGTGGCTGTTACTATATCCATCTCATTCATCTTGATTAATGATGGAACAGATGATGGCAGCAGGACACATTTTCTGTGGATGTGTAAAAAACAAATCTCTAATCTCACTGGCTGAATCTTCCTCTGTTAACAAGAAAATAAGCTACAAAATCATGACCTCCAAAGAAAAGTTATGGTCGGTGACAAAAAATCCACATGCATCAGTGGGATTAAATCCTATAAAAAGTTGAGCAAACATTAATTAAAAGGACCTGCAAACGTTTTTTTCAAAGAAAATATAAAATGTTTTATTCCATTGGGGGTTGTAGATACTCCATTATGGTGAAAAGAGTAGACTTGCACTGGGGAGAGAAAAATCCTTATTATTATACCAGCAGGGTATCTGACAACCAGCAGGGTGCATGGATCTTGTTCTTCCCTGAGTCCTCAGGCATTGCCTTACTGTCTGCATTTGGTGGCTTTCATAGAAGCCTCTTCATAGTTTCTATTTCCCTGTGGTATTCCAAGATACTTACAGCTGTCCTCAATGTCTGCAATGTTGCCTTCTGGTTGTTCCCACAGTTCTCACTAAATTTCCTCTTTTTGTTACATCCAACTACCCCTCTCTGATCTGAATGACATTCCAGTGTTGGTGTTGTAGTGATGTGGATCAGTGAATTGATGATATTGTTCAGTCCTGGAACACAGCTTGATGTCATCCATGTAGAGCAGGTGTCCGTAGCCAGTCTTGTTGATGATCTGGTTGAGGGGGTTCAGGCCTACAGGCCAGAACAACAATGGTGAATCCTGCAGTTAATGTTAACTCGTGCAGCTGGCTCGAAGTTGGCCTTTCCACATTCCCACTGAATTCCTGGTGAAGGCTCTTGGGGTACTGCTGATCTTGTGTCATTCTAAGCATTTTACAGAGTTACACCCTTTTCATTTTCAACAAACTTGTTTATCTTTTGCACTGATGATTCAACTGGGAAAGTTTCATTCTTACCCATTCAATAGAAGTGCTATGACTGGGAAAAATAAATGGAATTTTTACTTTTATTATCAGGGGCATTCAGTATCCTGGCAGTTGGTATTGCATCGAGTTTTTCTTCTTCAGTCACCCTTTTCACTCACTATGTGTTAACAGACCTCTCTTCACTGAGTTATACTTGTTATTAATCTCTGTCTCTCTTCCACAGCATGTCTTATCCTGTCTTTCTTCTCTCACCCCAACCGGTCGCAGCAGTTGGCCCTGTTTTATGTGTGCCTTGAACCTACTTATTCTTGATAAATTTGCACATGATATGATATTACTCATAGTAAGTTTACAGCTACTCTGCCTAAAAGTGGGCCTAAATATTCTAATAGTGTTTTCCCTTCACCTTCTGTTTGTTCCAGTTTGTTTATATTTGTATCTCCCTCACATCACTGGTAAAATCTACGACATGGTGTTTTTAACTGGGACATCACGCAAGCAGTTTCTGTGACCAATAAACTAAACACTGGCTGGTAATAAAGATGTACATCTCACCAAGGAAAAGACACGACTGATAATTCACCCTTCCAGTCCTTCCTCAATCTATAAGTCATTAGAGAGAAGGGCAGATAATACTTGCAACAAGTCTTAGGTATGAAGGAATTGAAAAGAGAACAACTGACAAGTGTGACCTGCTATCGGCTCATCTTAATGGAGCTCCAAGTGCCACGTGTCTTGGCTCATATTGTGTTGACACAGAGATACGGGCCACCATGTGCTAGATAGCATCAGATTATAACCTGGTTCTTTTGAAGACCTGCTTTCCTTTGTTTCATCCACACATTTCCATTAAAGCCTTCTGGTAAACAGGCATTTTTCTTCAGATATTCTTTAAAAACTAGATTTACTGATAACTTGTTACAGTATGCACCACTATCTGTCATGGAGGTGAATGTGGCTGTCATTGTTGTCCACTCTTTGTCTTTGTCTTTTATTTTCCTTTGTCTATCTCTGTCTATTCCCAGTAGGGGTTGTCACTGTGGTATAAATTGTCAGAGTGGACCCTATCTGCATCTGGGTGGGCTTTTAAGCCAAGCCCATCAGTTAAGCGTTCATTAAAGAGGTTCCTCCTGAAGCTCCACGGAGGAGTCCCAGCCTTTTACCCGACTATGATTTACTGTAACTGTTGCCTTGTTTCTGAGTTAAATGCATGGGTTTGTTATTGTTTTCTCTGGCTGGTGTTTATGTGCAGTACAGTGTGCAACCTTTTTTGTTCTTTTAAGCACGCCACACATAATCTATTTGTCAAGATATCGTCTGAGGAGATGCAGTGTCTTTAAAGCTATTTCTTAGAAGAGGTGAGTCAAGCCCCAGAATACCACCAGAGCATCCGTTTTTGAGATTTTACAGAAGAAGCATGGTTGAAAATATGCTCAAATTCTCTGTCCTGCAAGAGGAAAATGCGGCACTCTGTCAGACTCAAGGGATTCCCAGCAGAGCGTTGCAGTTGTATCAGGATGATCAATGTTAATCACTTAAACTCTCAGTGCTTTTAATGTTGTGGCTGATTTCTTAAAGATGAATGTAGTAAGGTCCAGCATACCTGAATTACTGTGAGGAGTGAATGTGCTGGAGCTCATCTCATAAACTACATGCTCAAAAGATGAATGTAGTTTCTGGGTCTTAAAAAAGAAGCCAATACGCAAGTGCCTCAAAGCTGCACTCATTCGAAAAATCAGCAGGCGTTGATCCTGTTATTGCAGTCGGGCTGTTTAGAAGTCTATGGGAACAGAAGTCCTTAGCTCCCTTGGTTTGTGACCTCAGTACATTTTATTCAATCATGATGTTCATTTTATAATTATGTAAAAGGTTAAAGGGAGGGCGTACCCTGTGATCGGCATGTTTCTCACACTCACACAAATGTGAAAGACTTTTACAGCTGCCAAGTCCATCTTTTATATACAGTCTTTGTCTCAGGACCAAGCGCCTTGACCGTGTTTAACCTTGAGAGTAGCTGAACTCTGCTGTTAGATCGGTTACAACAGTTATTTTGTAAAGAATGATATGCAGTCAGAGGAAATATTATGTTTCCTTCTAATATTTGACTTCATGTTAATTTTTTGTTGTTTCCTATATGCTTTTTAGGAAGGCAGGGTTAAAGTTTGATTAAGTTGCAGCAACCAACCTCCTTGGGTAAGGCAAACAGCAGACCATGCATATGAGAGTCATTTATCGGAGGCAGTGACCATGGTATTTGATCCCATTTTTCTAGCTTTGCTCTCATGCAGCTTGTGCATCAGTGTGGTTGAAGTCGATGAAGTGACTTTCTCATTTCCATTCTATTTAACTTTGCTTCATTTACCTGCACTTCCTCTATTCAACGTTTTAAAAGTTTGCATTTATTTTAGCAAAGATTGTGTAACTGTCAGCCTTGACAATACTCTAGCCAGATGAAAGAGCCTTTTCTAAAGCTTGCTATTTGTACAGCACATGCATACATATGAGGGTTTTATTGTCCCATAAGCATGGTATGAGCAGTTCTCCAAACACAACTTATTAAAGAAAACAGAGATGCAGATGTTTGCAGTGCCCTATGGTGGTGCCCTCGGGAGACGATGTAGTATGAAGAGCGCAGACAGGGCGCACGGAGCTTGGCTTGTCTAAGACCTGAGTGAGGCTCATTTTTCACATTGACACTTTGTGGGGGCTCTCTAAGCTACTGAATCCACATTGTAGATGTGTTTAATATTTGTTCACGAGGTAAGAAGGTCTGCTCTTTGTACACTGCGTAAATTGATAAGTTGGCAAGAGCAGCAGCTGATGGAGGGCTGCGTCCATGAGGCTGAAAGTGGGCTTAAAGTTCTGTAAACAAACACACGCTCTGCTGTCTGCCTGATCTGAAATGGACCTCTGAAAAAAAAAAAAAAAATAACAATGCAAAATCTGGAACTGCTGTTGTATTCTTCAAACACTAACATGGCTTGAGTCCAGTTCTCGGCACCACGGAGGAGTTTTCAAACGCAAACACTCAAATGGCTGTTTGCTGTGTCTTTCGTGCTCGTTCAAACTCAATTAACTGAGCCCCTTTAGCTGTTACAGCTGACTGAGGTGGCAGCGACAAAGTCAAGTGTTTTTATTATGATGTGCACAGACTATGAGTTTTCATTGTGTCTTTTTCTCTTCAAAAGGGAGGTGACCCGAGAAGAGATGTCATCTACTGGGGAATGAAGTGTGAGCCATGAATGCAGTGAAAAGCTCTGAGGTCCACAACGGTCCACAAGACAGACGGTGTCCTGGACAGCTGCAGCGGGCCACGCAGCTTCATGGAGACAAGGAGAGGACAAACCACGTGTTGAAGAAACACATACAATCAAGAGAAAGCAAGAATGGTGAGCCCTTTCTTTCCATTTGAAATCCTTTGCTCTTTAGCGACTTAAGTCCTAGTATATCATATTTGACACATACACATTTTGTGAGTTTTCTATATCATCAGTGTGATTTTCCCCCCTGAAAACCTAAATAAATTGCACAATACATTTTTAAACTTTTTTAAAAAGATGTAGCAAAGGTGATACAAACTAAAAGTCATGTGTGGAACTTAAAATCGGATTAATTAACGCTCAATTTTCTGACAATTATTCCATGGTTCAGGCATTAAAGGGTTAACTACCTTAATGTTATCCACATTAAATAACCCTGTCCATCAAACTAAACTGACTGTTCAAATGCTGTTATATGCTTGATTTGTGTCTATCTTTTTTTAAGTAATGATGGCTGATTCTGTTCTTCACTGCTGCAGTTTTAGGTTGAAATCTTATTTTTGCACTCTGAGATTTGGCCTCCTATGTGAACATGTGATCTTCTGTTGTAGTCGTTTCAAAAGAGAGATTTTCTTGTCTTTATTTATGATTTTTTGGGTAGGTTGTATTGGGCAGGGCTCATTTTAAAACTTTTGTGATATACAAAAAAGCACTTAAGCTGAAATGACAGTTTTAAGGGCTTGCACGAAAATCTTCCTAAAAGCTGAAAAATGATATGTCTCAATATAATATTCTGATTATTTTTAAAACATTTCCAAACATTCTCAACAATCTGTTTTTTAACTTTTGTTTGAATGAACTATTTGTTGTTCACAAAATAAATAAATAAATAAATCTCTAGTGCCTATCCAGATTAAAATCTGAATCTTGTTTTTACTTCCCAAGCACGTTTCCCATAAATGGAATTTGACTTTTAGTTTCAAGTATCCTAGTTTCCCTGGATAATGCTACACAGCACTCAATAAAGCTAAGCAGAGATAAGCAAAGAAAATCATACGGCTATTGTGTATGTAGAGGTGAGTAGCTATAAAAATTGATATATCCTGTATAAGCAACAGCATGCAACTCTGCAAACAAGTCAAACAATTACAGTGGGTTGTGTATGCACGGTCCAAAAGTGGCATAGGGCAAAGCATGCTCGAGCAGAAACAGTTTGGAGTGTCTGTGAAGTAATTTAATAGATTTATTCTAATTGTAGTGATTTGATTTGATTTTTTTTTTACTGTATTCTATTATGTTTAGGGTTTTGTTTTTGGTTTTTTTGTCATTTCTTTAGCACCATTTTTCTATTAGTGCCTACAAAAGTAATATAATATTAATATTAACAATAAAGTCAATAATCAGGTGAAAAGGTTAAGTATGCCAGTCACATCCTCAGAACAATCCTCCAGGCCAAATCAAAACAAGGTTATTTGAATATTTTAGGAACTAATGATTAAATACGTTCTCAGCCCAGATCAAGCTGGTGTATATGTCGCTCACATCACAGGGCTGAAGGTGAAAGTGCCTGAGGAATCTTATGATTTAGGTTGGTATTTTTAGACGGAACTATTCCTGCCATCTCTCAAAATAGTGAGAGCAGCGCAGCATTTCACTTCAAACTGCTAGACCCTGCAAAGTTTTCCATGATGTCATGGGTGGCGTGGGAGTGAAGTAATTGAAGAGGGAGATGAACAGAAACTGGAATCTCCTCAAATTCACCCATTCATTTTATTCCCTTATTCTTCAAGTCAGCCGGTAGACGGGAGGAACAAGAGAAGCAAAACAAGCGAGGAGCCCGAACCGTTGCTCCTCGTGCTCCTGCCAAAGACCAGATGACAAACGCAAATGAGTGATAAGACTGTCACTGGCATAATGGCCCCTTTTTCATTTACACGGTACGAGTGCAGTAGACACAAGATCCTAGTCAATCCTAATAATGAGCTCAGGAGGCGTGTATAATGTTTTCATTTTAGCACTGTGACTGAAAGTCGGGCTTTTAGCCCAATAACAATGTTTAAATTAGACAATCCACATTTTTAAGCATTTACATGCAAAGGATCTGCGTCAAATGTATTGAGATGAGAAGATTAATTAGACATTAACTAATTGTAAGTTCTTGCTAGTGTTAATAATGGATTCTTTTGAACCTCTTCTTGACTTAAAACCTAAATGCAATAGTTGGTCTTACTTCTGCCATAAAGCTCAGGCCCAGCAGGGAACAAATGTTAAAACTTCTCCTCACATAAATGAAAGAAGTGAATAAAAAATAACTAAATACTCATAATCAAGGATTTTATTTTTTAATACAAAACAAAAAAAGCATATTGTGTCATTTTTATTGTGAAAATACGACTCAGGAGACAAACACACAATAAAAGTCAAAACTGTAGGTTATGTGATGTTCTACTGATATGACAACTTTTAAGGAAGAAAATGAATAGATAAATAATTTACCAGTTTTATTTTAGCCTGCACTGATAGAACATCAAAGAGCTGTTCATACTGTCACATTGTAACATACGCTTGAAAACCTGGCTGAGTAAGAATAGTCTAAAAATTTTAATTGTAACTACCCAGACTCAGCTACAGTAATCTACTGGACTATGTGTAATATCTAGAAAGTTTGCATTATCAAAGAAAAATTGGTTTTAGCACTGCAATAGTCTACATGTCTAAATCTGTTTATGTTGTGAGTAAAATATACATTTTAAAGTTACAAATGTAAAAAATGTTCAGTTTTGCCTCCCTACAAGGAAAGCTCCGTCCAGCAGTCGGTGGGGAGTGACCGTGATGTGCAGACTCAGTTGCTGAACGTAGACTGATATTTAGTTTGTAGACTCTTACCTCATCACTCCCCACAAGGGAAACTCACCACGGCAGCGAGTGGGGAGTGACAATAATGTGCAGATCCAAGAAAAATGCAGCTGTAGTATTTTGTCTCTCCCCACTAGGAAGGCTCATTACAGCTACGAGTGGTGCATGTCAAAAACATGGTACACGTTCGACTTGAATGAATGATTTGCTATCTGGCTTCTGTCCTTGTGAATGGAAGTATAGCTGATGCTACACTTCCAGGATCTGGCCTTGTCACTTCCCACTACGGAAAACTAACTACAGCTGTGAGTAAGGAGTGGCAAACCAACGTGGAGGATGGGATGATATTTCTTCTCATTCCAAGAAGATGAAATTTATAGTGTGCCTACACAAAACTGGCACCTGCGTGTGTGTGCGCGCGCGTGTGTGTGTGTGTTTGTGTCAGATAAAACAGTAACTTGGAAATAAATTGCCTCTTTTAGAAACTGCAAGATTGAAACTTGCAGTTGCCCTGATGTTTTTCTGCTCAGTTGCATTTGTGTTAACACTAAGGCATCAGTGTCCACTGCTTACAAAGATGTGTAAGAGTCCACATGATGGCATTGTTAACACAAGTTTGCCATTAGAGGTGTTACTACTGTACTGCTGCCCACTTACACTTCGAAGGCTCGCTCCTTGTAGAATGGGCAGTGTTCCTTTTGGCTTCATGTTTTGACATTCATGTAGTTTCTCAGAAAGTGCATTTGAGAATTGGTTTGTACCCTTGTAGATAAATTCCTGCATGCTCATTCTAAGCAAACATGCAGTCAGACTTCACCAGTCTTCTTTGCTAGCAGCAGTGTGTTTCCTCAGTCAAAGGTGGCCCCGGCACGGCTGTAATTCTTCACCGGGTCTAATATGAAAACACAGATCTGTCTGATACAAATCTGGGCAGCACTCTTTTCATTTAGTGAGGTAAGAGTTGAGGAGAGGTCCGACTGGGTAAGAGGGTTCTTTGGCAGCTCGAGAGTCTCAAACACCTGCAGTAAAAAAAACAACTGTTATTGCTCCAGTCTGGATTGTTCGTGCGGCACCTTCTTCCCTGAAAGCTGAGTGGATTCCACACTGATTTGATGGTGGCCAGAGTTACACAGATTACTCTCATCTGGAGGAGATTAGTCAGTGATGCTGATAGACATGATCAGCCCGACACTTCATCATTTCACGCAGTTAAACATCAGCCCTGCTCTGCTAGCTTGTTTTTGTAGTGCTGTGCCCTTAAACTGACTGAATCATTTTCATCAGAGAAAATTAGCTTTTTTTCTGATTATAGACAATCATGCATTGTGCAATAGCTTAAACTCCATGCCGGCAGGTAAAAGTTTGAACTTTTAGGTTAGCAGACACAAAGGTTTGAAGTGATTGTAATGAACGGACATTAGCGGAGACATGATAAGAGCTCCATGTTCTGTTAATTGCACTCTGGTTTGAGGGAGACAAGAAATGTTTGCCTTTCTATTCTCATTATCAAAAGCATTTTCTGCAGCTCTGCCAGACTTTCTATCTTAACCACCATCAGCATGAAACATCAACACCATAACAAAAACCAGCATTTCTTTCTTTTCTTTTTTACATTAGGCAACAGGTGGAATGTGTGCCGATGCATTTTTTTCTGCTATTGTTTCTAGCTCCTAATTCATCCGTGAAATTACTCAGATGTTCATTTATCATGTGAGCAAAGCCGAGAGCAACAGGCCCCGAAACAAGAATCAGTTGATGGATAGAACATTTTCTGTGGGCAAATATTACCTCAGTTTGCACGGGCTGTAAACACATTTATTATTTATCAAACCAGTCTGTGTGACGTGATGAAAAACCAAAAAGGAGATTATGAAATAAATGCTTGTATTCAAGGAGAATGATAAATAAAAAGAACACCCCCCTCAATTGACTGTGTTTGTAGTGCCGACCCAAGTTTGTAATTGGTTTCATATTTAGTTATACTACAGTACAACGTATGGAAAGGTGTACCAGGGTTCTGTGAGCTCAGACGCATAAATACATCTCAGTTACTTTTGTTGCACCTCTTTGTGCCAAGTTTTCTGACTGGACATTGACCGTTAATTTTTTTTTCTTTGCAAGCTTTGAAATATCCATCTTCCTGAGCCAAGCGCTGTTCACCTATCTGGAATGTACAGTTAAAATTGCTTTGCAGCTTATATAAATACAGGCACGGCTGTTGTAGTGTAGAGAGATGGCAGACCCTTGTGTGGAGAGCGGGCAGCTCTTAGTCACAGTGCTCTTCCAGTGAAGTGAAACGTGGCCTTGTTAGCTTTCATGCTGATGTCTTTGTGAGTGTGTGTCTTGGTGCTACCCTCAATCCCTGACAAGTGATTAACAACACATCACTGTATTTCTATGATGCTTGACGACAAACTAGCTGTTCTCAGGACACTCGAGCGCACATCATTCCTCTGGTTAGTTACAAAGTGGCAGTGTATACAAATTTTAAAAGATAATACAGTAATCATCAGATACTGTGTAAAATATGCAAGACAAAAATTTTGTGAAACTGAGAAACTGTTATTTTTTTCCTATAATGGCACACAGTGGTGTTCTGTAAATTTGTATTGAATTTAGAGATGAATTTATTCATTTATTGTCAGGATGTGTGTTTCATTGATAGCAGTTTTGGTATTAGTCACTGCCTCATCGCTCACTTAAAGTTGCTATAGTGCTAGAATTATTACTGCTATATTAACAATGGATTTTATGGCTACATGAAGTGTTCACCCATTATTATCCCAGAATTATCACTCTTCATGCAAGCAGTGGATCTGGGAAAACTCAAATGTTAAGCAGGGCCTGCTTTTAAAAGTTGGTGGAGAACAAAGCAGAACTAAAAATGCCAACGAAAATAACAACATTGACATTTGGCCTTCTTTTGGCAGAGACCAAATTCCAAATAAAAGTTAATGCAGCAATGCATTTGATCATTATGTAAATAGTTTTGCTGATAAGTTTCTTTTTATTTATAAAAGTGTTGCTTTCACGGCTTTTTTTCTGCTGCCAGGAATGTAGGTTTAGGGAACAAATGTAATTGTGTAAGGTGTTGTTTAATGTCATGTGTTTGCTAGCAGTCACACAAACTTGTGTGGATGCATTAGGGGCAATAGGATACTTTGGTATACAGCTGGAAGAGTCAGGAATCTACTGACCTTCCCATTTGTGGGTAACGTGCTATACCACAACTGAGGGCGAGGACCCAAAAAGAATAGAGGGGTCCATGACCGTCTTAGGGGAGTGTCCCCTCTTGGGGTGGGACTCTCCACCAGTTGCTCCTAGAACTGAAGAAGCTTCTTGGCTGAGAGGTGAAACGTCTTCAAGAAACTTAAAGGAGTCCAGATGCTTTTCTTTCCAAGCTCCTTAGACTACGATGACCTGGATGACTGAGAACCTCATTCATATTCTCTACAGGGGTTTTGGTTATGAGCCATAAAATCCAAAGTAGGGCTATGACATGGTGAAACAATGGTATGTGTCCTGATATCAACCTTGTTTTAATAAAAACACCCTTTTATTTGCAATATCACAGTAAAGAACTACTCTACCTACAAACAGCAAGGAAGCACTGTATCGTACTTCATACACAACACAAACTGAAAATAACTGTTATACAGCACAACCATAATGAAATGATTAAATTTGACATGGTTGGAAGTCTTTTGTTGTGGAAACTGATTAGCAGTGTAGGTTTAGTTTCCTTACTGGACAGTAAATGGACTGCTTCTGCTGCTAAGCACTCAATATAAACCACTCACCTCTACACTTTTGCTGTGCTTTTCTGTTGAATATTCACACTGCAGTGGATGAAGCAGGGAGCATCCATCGGCGTTGGAGCTGCCAGGAATTGAACCACCAACTTTCTGAGATGTAGATTTAGTAGATGAGCTGCACTGCCTCCTGAGCTAAAGCCGACCCTGTTGTTGTGATTTGGCGCCATATGAATAAAATTGAACTGAAATCTTGTGAACAAAAAAAGATTCATATCAAATTTAAATTATGAAAAATAATTTAAATTAACGGCTGCAATGTATCTGAACGTATTCCTAAATGATTTATCAAAAGATGATTGATTCGTTTGCATCTTCCACGCAAACATTTAATATGATTGTTTATTGAACATCAAAAACACAGGGGTTCCATATTTAGGCAGCAAGAGGAACGATATTGTGTAATCTCATTGGCCGACTCACATTTGGACAGTTTTCGAGAGGGAGGATAGATGTTATTATGATTTCATGGCTCCTAGTATTATGAAAAGGATTTTCAGATTTGAAGCTACTGTCCACTGGAAACAAAAACTCAGCTGGGCGGCTATTAAACTTTCCGTGATTGTCACTAATATGCGCTGTGGATATGAGTAAGGACAAATGTAATATAGAAGGAATTAAAGGGCTTACCTCAGAAAATTCTATTCAAAGTTTTCATTATTTGTTAGTCTTCATGAAAGCAAGCAATTAAAAGAGTGCCCTCGATCATCAGTCGGCACAGATACCAGGCTGTTTCGGTCCAAATCTTTAAAAGCTTTGCTTGAATTTATAAGGATATGGTAACACAGTACACCAAGTAAGAGAGGGAAAACGTTCTATAAAACTGCATTATAGAGACATAAGTAATCAGTGCAACACCACATGATTTAGCACTCTTAAATGAAGAACAACACTGATACTGATCTAATCGCTGGTTCTCTGTAATTACTCATTCATCAGCTGTTAGCAGGAGTGATAAAGACCATCCAGGATTATCTATCTCTCCAAAAATCCGGAAAAGATTAGGTCATTGCATCCACTGAGCTATTTTTAAAGCTCTTAACGGTGGCATATTAAACAAAACGCTTAGAAATTCAATTAAGAAACCACTCAGCCACAATGACCTGAAAATAACCCAGAGTTATTCTAAAACAAAGGCTCTGCCGACCAGCCGCTGTGCCGCTTCACATGTGGGTTGGAAAAAGGAGTGCTTTAAAACCACAGATTTTTAGGGGCTGTGGAGATTAATGAAGAGTTTCTTTTTCCAGGTGTTGTATTGTGGATACAAGAGCTTTGGGTGGTGAATTTTTACCAAGGCTAGAAATCCATGTGGTAGAAATGAAAACAGTAACACAATATACAGCTCTGATCCGGCTCACGGCTTAGATGCGAGAACAGGAGGGCATTCCAGACTCGAGAGAAAGGATGCAAGGAAGGGATCGTTCTCAGATATCGATCACATGTACTACATTCATATTAGTGAAAGTGCCATGTATTCCCGAAGGACCTCTTTAACTTCAGGGAAGTGTTTTAATGGTTTTCACAACCCCTTTGCCCTCAAACCCTTTAATAACACAGTTGGACACCCTGATATAAATATCAATAAAGGAGACATCTTAGTCCATCCTATAATTTTATCCACATGCGTCTGTCATCATCAGCACTTCCAGGGGCTGTTAGTCATCTTCTACTGCTTTCATTGGCAGTTTAAAGCTGCCACATGGGTTTCTGATTTTAATGTAAGATGACCCTCAGCCTGACAGTCTGTTAGACATGAACAGAATTGCAGCTCAACAGTGAAAAAGCCAAACCCTTCTGATCGCTTTCTCACTTTGAAAGAAAATTTACAAAACTAATCATTACAAGACTAAAGTACAGACTAATTAATGTGGATAAAATGGACAAAATTGAGCATTTGCGCCGTTCCTCTTGGTTTTCAGAATTTAGATTTATTTTACTGGGCTACATTTTAAATTAAGGCATTAATTGTAAATGTGCACTCATTACATTTGCTGTAGATATAAGGGAAAATTAGGAGCTAAACAAAGCTGGGGCAACAGTTTGCTGACCTGCGATGACCATGCAATAGCAGATTATCCCAGGTTCAATTGGGGTTCACATTAGTTTCATGGTTGGGTGTTGGCCCACAAGTCCACAAATGAGGACCGACATCACTCACAGCATGCAGAAAGACAACAACACAATACTGAAAGGAAGCGCTTGTTTGCCAAATGTAGATACAGTGTTTTTCTGAGGGACCTGTGGATACCAGGTTTAGGATATTACCATGTGTCTTTGGATGAGAGAAATTGCATCTGTGTATTAATGGCTGTGCACATTTTTTAAAGATCCAGTAGATGGGGTTTCACCTTCCTAAAGTAAACTGGAGGAAAAGAAGTTCTGGTCTCTCACAACTGTGACAAGAAATAAAAACATCCTGTAATGCTTTGGTCAAGCAAACACAAGACCAGAGAAAATGTAAATGACAAACAACAACAACAGAAAGCTACATATAGAAATTTGTCCAACTAACTCTCTGTGATTCCTCTAATCAGTGGTTGCTAGTCTGTGTCTATTGTGACTACTGTACAATGATAACGTTTTTACAAGCTTGAAAGGTGCAGACACAAACCATTTACCTGGACTGTTACTACCTTTTCTGTATGAAGTCATGGCAAATGGGGAACTATTCACATCCTCTCACCCATAAACAAACATGTTGCCAAATGTCTGTGACAGAGGTGAAGAGGTAACATTGCCGTATTAATGTAAAATAGATAATTCCTGTAATTCCTCTGATGTTGGATGTGACTCTGGATGTAACTGTCTTGACTGGGACTGGACTTTCTTGACTTGTCTTGACATTGAACTTGGCTCTTGCTATAACTATATACACTCGTCTCCCATGTTATTAGGTACACCTAATATATATTTGATAATGCAGATATCTAATCGTCCAGTCAAAGTGCATTAAATTATTGCATTTAGAGATGTAGACATGGGCAAGACATGGACAAATTCAATCCAAGCATCAGAATAGGGAAGAAAGATGATTCAAGTGACATATGTGGCATCATTGTTGGTTCCAGGCAGGCTGGTCTGAGTTTTTCAGAAACTGTTAATCTACTGGGATTTTTCCACACTCCCATTTCTGGGTTTTAGGGCGTCAAGGTGTGATTATGTCAGCATGGTCCAAACAGGATCTAAACAGAATCCAACCACCTTAGCTTGCTTTGTAACTCGAGACTGGACTGTTTTGCCTTTTTTGCCTTGAACTGTGCTTCAAGACTCTACACTGTCTTGATCTGGCAACTTTGTTGCATTACTCTTCAGGCTGATGTTGTCTAACTATCATGGCTTGGGACTCAAGACTTCAGGACTATAACTGGTGAACAGTGAATTATGTTTAGGGCTTGAGGTGTTATGGGACTCGGAACTTAACCCTCTTGTCTTAGTATGGAACATACTAGATATAACTGTCTTGCCCAGGTTTGTGAGTAAACAAAGACTTTGTATATTCCTTTAACTGATGGGAACTGGTAGAAAAGCTACTTACTTAAAACTTAAACCTATTGTGCCCACTATAGTATGGAAGATTGATGAATAGGAACCTGCTATGTACATTGCACTGATGCCACATTCCTGTATTGACATGCAAACCTTTCACCTCTCAGTGATATTTGCAGTCCTCAAGTGCAAAAATGTAGACTGTAGGTTTGTTTTTGTTGAACATACGAATCCATCTGTTTAACTGCAGTCGCAGATCATGAAAATATCACATTAAAGTCTTTCTTCTAGTCTGTTAATGCCCACTACAAATGTAACTTATAACCCCAAATTATGAATAAATAGAAAAAAAAGATTTTGGATCAGCCGAGTACAAAAGGTCCTGCTTCTAATAACTGTGATCACAGTCATGTATTAAGGTGCACAACACGAGCAGAGGAGGGTTGCATGCAAGGTGAAATCATTCTCAGCTCTGTTCCACCTTGCTTTCCCCGCCATCCTTGTGTTGTGAATAATAAAAAAGAAGAATTCATTTTATGGTTTTACTAGTCAGCAACCCAGGTATGCATTTGTCAAAATAGGAGGAAAGTTAGAACCATATGTTAATTTGAATGTGCGGCACCTGGTTGTGATTAAGGTCATGCTGTGGATAATAGAAACACATTGGGCTGTATTCTGGGAGAGCACAATGGACACTGCAACATTGACTCAAATCGGAGTAAAAACATTTAAAAAATCTAAAGGATTCCTTTTAATGAACAGAGTAATTCACAGGCTTACTAAGAATACATATGCCATAATTCTGAGTGTGTTGATGGACAGCGAAGAATCTTCATATAAAAAGCTAATTTTCCATAAATTACAACGCAATTTACTTTACAACTTCTCTCTCAGTATGTGGGCTTGTTTGAATGTGAGTTCTTTTCTTCTTTGAGGCCACAAAGATCTTAAGCTGAAGAGTGGGTTTTTTAGGTTGTTCGGTTTTGAATTTAAGATTTATGTCAGATGGCAAATGTTCAACAGGTGTTACAAATAAAATATGGAGAAACAAATGTTTTGTCAAACAGCATCTTTCTGTTAAGTCTTTTGTTTCGTAGAGCTAGAAGACTCAAAACTGCAAAGTGCAACTGCCAAACAGAAACATGACAGAAAGATTAAGTTTGACAGAGGTTAAACACATTTGGGCTTTGCTGCCAAATCAGATTTGTTTCTAAAATCAAATCTTTAAGGCAGACTGTCTGTACAATTATTTGCAAGTGGTTAGATTGGATTTGTGAGGACGATACCACTTACCTATCCACATGGATTGCTGTGTATGAAGGTATACCTCCTTCATTCCATGTCACTCATATCTCTTGGTGGCCTTTGGACAGACAAGGCTAAAGTTGAGACGTTTGGCAATCTCACCAATGAATTCTGTAACGTCTTGGATCTTTAGACTTGGCTTGGGACTCCTTGTTTTCCATGTATGTTGATCACATTTTTATGATTAGCCTGACTAAGGTACTGCAGTGTATGTTAATATATCGTTGATTATATATCGATTGTGATGTGATATGATTGTGTTACACTGTGAAACTAGAGAGTAGGCAGTATTAGATTTGAAGAGGTCATGTTTATTGGGATATACATGAGCTATTGTATTATAGCCAGTGTATGTACATTTTAATCAGCAGTACGTTTGTGCATAAGTGTTACGTCCCTGCAGCCCCTAATCATCTCAATGTGTTCAGCTGGTGCTAATTGGCCACACCTAGTCAGCTGTGGATAAAAGCACACCTGAGGCAAGCTTCCCGAGGAGGCTCACTTGTCTTTGCCTTGGTGGCACCAGCCATTTTAAGATGAAACCTCTTCTCACTAACACTCTGGTATTCATCTCTCTTCTTTTTTTTTATGTTGCGGCCTTTGAGCCGGGTCGTAACATAAGCATGTGTAAGTTTTTATGTAAACAAGAACTTGAAACTTTAGCTTATGTCGGAGAGCCAGATATTTTTGTTGGAGGGGCGCTTTTACTGGTGTTGGATCCTAGTAGTCACAGTGACAAGCCGACTGAGAAATTATGTTTTCAGAGCTTTTACAATGTCAAAGTATTAGCTTTAGTGACACTAGCTCCACTTTTCAGAGTTGAAAGTTTCTTCACAGTATTTCCTTGAAGTATTGTTTCAGTGGTAATGCTACAGTCACAACTGCAGCATTACCAAAATTATTGCCATCATATGCAATCTTGCAATATTGTTGCCTATGAAACAGTTGCTTGAAAGGCCACATCCGCCACCACCACTTGTCGTGTTCAAAGCAACTTTGGTCCATTAAGATGGCAATCGGACCATGCCAGTCTTGGCAGCAAGCAGCAAGAACTGCAATCAATCATTTGTAATAATTTCAATGAATCTTTTACATCGCTGTGAAGGAATTTTGCCCACTCTTTGTAGAATTGTTTAATTCAGTCCCATTGGTTTTTTTTAAATCATCCATTTAAGGTAATGCCAAAGAATTTTAATTATATTTAAGTCAAGACTTTGACCAGGCTCCTCCAAAACCTCCCTTTTTTTTTTCTTTTTTTTAGGCATTCAGATTCAGCCTGCCATCTTCCATGCAATATAATGTGTGAGTGAAGTAATCTGCTAGCAACCAAAGAAATAACAAGGAGGTTTTTGGTGCGGCACCGTCTTTGACCAGAGCTTGCCAGGGAGTGTCCGACCAGTGTAAGCCTGTGTGACTGGAACCTTATGAGTGTGCAGAGTCCCTCAGTTTCTTAATCAAATTTGCACCTCACTCATGACTTTAACAATGGTGACAGTGGAAATGCTCAACTTGAGGCTTTGGAATAGGACTTCGCAAACTACACTTAAAAAATTATTATTTAAATGAACATAAAAAATAATGGAAAGGATTTTAGGATTATGCAGTTCTGTTATTCCAGCTTATCAACTTCTTTTCTGCAGTTCAGTCCAACTCGACAAGAATAAATTAATAAATAAATTTCATGCAGATCCTGCATGATTTAGTTACGTTGACCATAGAAACATTTTTTGTTCAAATTACAAGTTAGACTCTTGTAAATGTAACAACGTCATTTTGAGTGCAATGGATTTATATATCCATCTTTTTTATACATTGTTCTATTGTTACTAAAATAACTACTTGAATAGCGGCTAAAAGTTACATCCTAACAGCATAAAAAGGAATTTTTAGAAACTTTTTGTCAAAGTATTTACTCTAATCCACCACATTTTGGCATAAATGGCATTAACACTTAAAACCTCAAGGATTTATTTTTAGTTTAGGCAAATTTTATCCTTCTTTTACTCAAAAATGCTATCTGATAGTTTCCATTATGTATCACCTAGTCTAATTTTTTTATCATTTGGTGCTGAACGTGGAATGGAGAGTACCTGCGCCCTTTGTACAAAACATATTGACGAGGGATACTTTAAGAATTCAACCATTCTGTCTGTAATTATCTAATGGTTCTGTCACACTAGAGTAAAACTAGGATGGCAACCATCTTTGTGGCCTGGAAAAATATGCAGCTGCAACATAATTGCATTGAATTTGTAACCGTTGATCCAGAGGTGGCCACCCAGTGGTTGAGCATGAAAAAACCCTCAACATCATGTGTACTACAAAGGTTGCCTAGGCAATCACACCTATGTCATTTTGTAATTAAGTCGTCTTCCTACAGCAACTGTGTCGCTATCTCTGGAGGAAACTATGATGTTCTGTCGACTCTGAATGTAACTAGCTACTGTGAATTTCTGTAGAATATGAGTTTCAACAGAAGGCAACAAATTTGCAATTTTGCTGATTTAGTTAGTCATGTTATCACACACAGATTACATGTAATTGTCAACTTGACCACATTCATTCACAAACTGAAAGCAGGCTGATAGCAGGCTAACTCCATATTACTGCCATTTTATTGGTGTCTTGATGCAACAAAGTTCCTTTGAAGACTGCAGCTGAACGTGAACGGTCCTACCTTTGAAGCAATCATTTCAAAAAAGTTCATTGATACAGGTGCAATAGTTTTGGTCTTGCCCCATCCTCCAACCATTTTCCTTTTTTCAGGCTCAAAACACTTTGACGTGCTGTACCAAAGGACTAATCTGACTTAAGCATGCTGGAAATTTATGCCGTAAACTTCCAAGCCATTGTAAGTTATGATGTAGATTTCTAGCAGAAGTCTAAATCAGGTCTCACTCACTGTGACTCACCCACATTGGGATGATTCATCCCAATACTGCTCACTGTGAAAGTGGTCAGTGTTGGGATTAATAAGCTTCACTATGCATTGCTCAGATTCTTCCTTTTGTTATAAATGTTGCTTATGCCAAATGCAACATGGCACTGAGGGTCATATTTTTAAAGGTTTCACCTGACGAAATACTAACATTCATATTTAGATTTTTACCTGAGCCAGTTGTCTGGCAACTATTTAATATATATTTTCTTCGATTAGTGCTCAGGACAGCAATCAAATTTCATAATTTCCTGTTTATGTACACTGTGCTTCCTTTTTAACACACCTTGGAAATTTAATTAAAATGAAATGGGCGCTGGAACAGGTATCTGAGTTTTGATCCACTGTTTATATGATTTGATATAGATGACTGTTAAATGATACTAAGCTTTATGTCAGTTGGCTTTACTGTGAAATAATGAACTAGAGATTTTGCTTCTAATCTGAAGAGAGGAATGAGGTCAAACTGTGAAGGATGGCAATACTGGAACATGAAAATGTACTTTCTTCAAACTATACGTGCATTGTGTTAGATGGTACATGTACCATTTAAACACATTTCTAGCCATCACCATCATCATTTTTTCTGCAGTGGATACACTTACCAAGCAGTGTCTGTCTTAACTACTCCCTAACAGCCTTTGCCATTTGATCCTTGCCTCTTGCGTTCACTCTGATGACCCTCCTCATTACTACTGATTCTATTTGGTGGCACCTCACTACATCCTCCCCTGCTACCACCTTAAAATCTCCAGATTCTTTTAGCTTTGCTATGTTTTATAGCATATAGTCCAACTGTGTGCACCTTTTCCCTGTTTCTCCTTGTACATCCCATCCTATCTGACAGTTTATAACCTTTAGCAGTAATATTGCCAGCATTTATGGTTCCACCTTTCATTTCACACTGTCCGTAGCCTTCGCCCAGAAGTCGCCATCCATTCATCAATTTTCTTCTGCTTATCCGGGGCCAGGTCGTGGGGGAAGCTGACCTGTAGTGTTCTCCTGAACAATAGGTGTCACCCCTCAGTATTGCACCCAAAACTGCCACATCAGTGCTGATATAGGAAGAGAAAAAGTGCAGGAAGTATCATCTTTCTGAAGCTGATGCAGCATTTCCCTCTGTGAATCGGTGACCTTCTGTACTGATATGTCATAAAAATCATGCTAAAAACTGAAAAGATTGTGTACTCGTGTTTCAACATCTCAACATCAAAAGCATCTCTGCTATTTGTCCTGTTCTCTAATTCATGGACAAACAATCACAGCTGGTCAGGTTAGAGTACTTTTTACCTCCTGTCTCTACTAAAATGTATCATTCATCACTGTACCTGTACATTATGTTTTATTCAGTCATGGACAGGTGTAATTCTCTAACTAAAATCAACAATAATAAAGTACCCCATTCAGTTCCTCTGCCGTCCTCTCTCTTGTGAGATCTCTAACCTGCAGAGTCTGAGCCAACAGCAGACCTCTCCAGAGAATTTCGGGCAGCCATCCCAACAGGCTGTGAGTATTCCTGTGTTTGACAGACAGGAATGATAAGAGTTGCCAAGCATCACGTTCCCAGTCATTGTGCAGCCAAATCCTGCAGTACAATACGAGGTCACACTTGATACATTCAGTCTGATTACTTTTTGCCAATAGAAGAGTTGACTTTGCTTGTCTGCCTGTTCCTGTGTGTTAAATGTCAAGGTAGTATTATTTTTTTAGAAATACATTTTTTAATTAACAAACAAGACTGAAAAAGTAAATGTTGTATTTTCTAATGAAAGGAAAAAGTCAGAAAAAACATTCACTCGGAGAGAAAGAAAGGAAGGTTCTTGTTATCTGTTTCACTAATGGCCTGACTAATGGAATGGACACACAAAGACAGATAAAGCCAGTGGTCTGTCTGCAGAACTCACTTGCTGTCTTCTATTTCCTTGCCTTACAAGATGCATGCTGTCTGCTTCTGAGAGTTGTTTATCTGACCAATTGCAACTTAGAACACGTCAAGAAACCCAAGCATTTCTGAGCTGTCAGTCAAGCTGATGAAGAGGACAGTTTGCAGGTTTGTGTAAAGTATGCAGAGGTTGAAAGTCCTCCTTGTCAGCACGGCAGCAAGTGTCTCACATCGCACGCAAGTGTAGAGCACAGATGACGGGTGTCTGCATATGTGATGATGTCTGCATGTGTGTGAATTCATACGCACAACCCTAAGAGGTTAAGATAGGCATCTGTTTCCACCAAACAGAGGCTCTTTAGACAGCTGTCACCTTCAGAGGTGTTATCAAACTGTTGTCTGCTCTGCTGTTTGTCTCCATTAGGAGTTTGTGCATTTATGATTAAGACGATAAAACCAGTGTTGAGTTTGAACACAGAATAAACTGAAAAATCACAAGGACCGAAATAGGAAAAAAACAGGACATCTCATGACAGACCCCATATACTGGAAAAAGTTTTCATTAATAGACTTGACAAATTTATAGATAAACATAAAATAATAATGGACAGTCAGTATGTTTTCAGACCAAATAGATCAACATCCATGGCATTAATGGAACTAATTGAAAGTATCACAAACAATATAGATCAAAGACAATGCACAGTTGGTGTTTTCATTGACCTAAAAAAAGCTTTTGACACAATTAATCATGAAATATTACTTGATAAACTGGAGTACTGTGGCATTAGAGGAGTGGTGCTAGAGTGGGTAAGGAGTTATTTGAGAGACAGGCAGCAATTTGTGAAGATTGGTGAATATCAATCAGAGTGCCTGGACTGTTTGTGGAGTTCCACAGGGGTCAGTATTGGGACCAAAGCTGTTTATCCTGTACATCAATGATATATGTAAAACATCTGATATATTACAGTTTATTTTATTTGCAGATGATACAAATATTTTTTGTGCTGGAGAGAATTCACAGCAGCTTTTGGAAATTGTCACACAAGAAATGATTAAACTGAAAACATGGTTTGACAGAAACAAGTTATCACTAAATTTGAAAAAAAAAAAAAAACTACATTTATGTTATTTGGAAATTGTAAAAAAAGATGTTGGAGCAAAATTGTTAATAAATAATGTTGAAGTACAGCAAGTTTCTCATACAAAATTTCTGGGTGTGATAATAGACAACAAAATCTGCTGGAAACCTCACATAAAGCATATACAAGCTAAACTGTCAAGAAGCATCTCTGTACTGAGTAAAGCTAAACATTTTTTGCCTTCCAAATCACTCCGGGTACTTTACTGTTCACTTATATTGACATACTGTGTGGAAATCTGGGGAAATGCATACAAAACTTCACTTCAACCATTATGTAAAATTCAGAAAAAAGCAATCAGGATGATTACTAAAGCAGGATTTAGAGACCACACTAACATTATGTTCTTGAAATTAAAACTTCTGAAGTTTATGGATCTTATAAAATATAAAACTGCAAAAATTATGTACAAAGCCAGATACAATATGTTACCAGGGGACTATGAATTGAGGGGGAAATTAAATCTGAAGACTCTTAAAGCACGGACAAAGGTTAAAACCTTTTGTGTTACCATTTGTGGGGTAAAACTGTGGAACAGTTTAACTATGGTCCTACAGCAATGTTCTAGCATTAGTTCATAAAGATGTTTTGAAAACTGCTTTTGGAAGAATATGAAACTGATAAAGTTGATCACCCATTGTATATATAACTATGCTAAATTGTATCTAAATTATATCTGACACTGTAGCTATGTTTTCACATGTCCTCCTTGTTTATTTTGTGGGGTAAGTGATGATGGGAATTAGGGGTAACAATGAATAGTGGGATTCAATAGAATGTTGAGCATTGGGGTAGGGATTAATAAGTATGTTATACTTCTTCCTCCATTTCAGACTTAATAATTGTCATTTCATGTCATTTGTTTTGTCTGAGCACATACGTGTGTGTATTTACATATATATTCGTATTTGTAAATGAAAGTATGTGTACTTGTGTATATATTGTTTTTCTGTATATGTCTGTGTGATGGACCGAGCAGTGAAGGAAACTTAGGCACAGGTTAAAGTCCAAAAAAATGATTTTTTATTTAACCCAAAAAAAAAAAAACATAATTTGTTAACTCATGCAAAAAGAATCAAAATCTTGGGCCCATAAAAGAGGTCAAAATAACAAAACTCTACTCAAAGTTGACAACACAACTGATAATTCAAACAAACTGACCTAACTTAACAAGACAAAGGGGAAACTTAAATAGTGGCTGATCAGCCCACAAAAACAGGAGAAGGGGTAAAACACACAAAACCTAACTAAACCAAACATAATGAACTCCAATTCCCCCCCATGGTCCTGAGTTATGGCGTGAACCAATTTGTAGTATTCCTTTAAAGCTCGCTCTGCCCCTTTTCTACCTCTTGGCTCCTTAATCAAGGGACTGGAACAGCTGCAACTAAGGTAACTCAGAAAACAAAAAAATTAATCATACATAACAGTGTAAACTAAAATGTGCACACTTATTTTAGAATGCAGTGTTATGTGGATATGTGAATTAACTCTAAACCAAAACCAGTTATTTATTGTCCTGTAAATAAATTCCTATATTTAAAGAAAGACATGTGAATGCAATGTTACTTATAAGCCTCTACACTAACACGGTGGGTATTACCACTGTGTGGCTGTAAGTGCAGCCATCACACACTCCCCCCCCTCTTCAGATCTCTCCCTGGGACAGCGAGAGAGACAGTCTGCAGTGCAGTTATCTTTGCCGGGGATGTGGTTGATGGTGAACCGGAATGGCTGGATTGCAAGGTACCATCGCGTGATCCTTCCATTTGTGTCCTTCATTCTCTCTATCTATTGAAGAGCCTTGTGGTCTGTTTCCAATATGAACTCCCGTCCGAGAAGATAATACCTAAAGGAGTCCAGGGCCCATTTGATGGCAAGTCCCTCCTTCTCTATGGTTGAGTATCGCACTTCCCTCGGAAACAGCTTGCGGCTGATGAAGGCCACTGGATGACGCTCTCCAGGCCGTCCCTGTAACAGAACAGCTCCCAATCCTCTCTCTGAGGCATCAGTCTGAAGAATGAAATTTCTCTCAAAATCAGGGCTGTGCAAGACTGGGCTCTTACTCAGAGATTGTCGTAGGTCCTGAAAAGCCATCTTAGCCTCCTCTGTCCAGGTGATCTTATTGGGACTTCGGGCACCAGTCAGATCCGTCAGAAGAACTGCCCTGGCGGAGAAATGAGGGATAAACCGATGATAGAATCCTGCCATACCTAAAAATGATCTCAGCTGTTTTCTGGTCTCTGGCAAGGGACAGGATTCTATGGCGGTGACCTTATTGACTTGAGGTTTTATTACTCCATTTCCAATCACAAACCCAAGGTACTCAGTTTCAGCCTTGGCAATGGCACACTTAGCTGGATTAACAGTCAACCCTGCAGACTGAAGATGCCCCAATACCTTCTCCAGGTGTTTCAGGTGTTCTTTCCAGGTAGAACTGAAAATCACTATGTCATCAAGGTAGGCTGCAGCAAAATCAGACATGTCAGACAGTATCTGGTCCATCAGTCTCTGGAATGTTGCCGGGGCACCATGCAGTCCAAAGGGCATGACTTTAAACTGGAACAAGCCCCACGGGGTCTGGAAAGCAGTCAGCTCTTTTGAGCGCTTAGTCAGTGGTACCTGCCAATAACCCTTGCAAAGGTCTATTGTTGTCAGGTATCTGGCCTTCCCAAGGCGCTCAACCATGTCATCAATGCGGGGAGTTGGATATGAATCAAATTGTGATATTGCATTCAGGTACCTGAAGTCTATGCAGAAACGGATACTGCCATCCTTCCTTGGCACCAGGACCACCGGGTGGCACCACTCGCTCTTCGAGGCTTCAATGATTCCTAGTGACAACATCAGGTCGATCTCCTCTTTCAACGGGATCAGTAGACGCTCAGGTATCCTGTAACTCATTCTCCTCACAGAAGCTCCATCTTTCAACACAATGTCATGTTCCACAATGTCCGTTCTACCAGGATTTTCACTGAACACATCTAATTTACACAGGTTTCTCACCTGAGCCTGTCTTTCCTCAGGAAGATTGTTGAGATCCAGGTCCTGAGGAGTGGGTTTTGGCAGATCCTGATCATCCACTTCCTCCTCCTCCGAAACCTCCCGGATCAGAAAGACATCTGCCTTTGGTCTCTCCACCCATTCCCTAAGCAGGTTAATGTGCAGTACTCTGCTGGAGCAGGGCTGATCTGGAATAGCGACCTTATAGGTTGTTTGTCCAAGTTTCTTTTGGATCTCATATGGCCCTTGCCACTTTGCTAACAGCTTACTGTCATCACTTGGAAGCACCAGCACCTTCTCACCAGGACTGAAGGACCTTTGCCGAGCTGACTGGTTGTACCAGGCCTTCTGGTGCTGCTGTGCTTCTGCTTTGTGGGCTTGGGCCAGCTCCGTCATCTTCTCCAACCGTTCCCGCATCTGGACAACATAAGAGACAACACTGACAGCCTGTGATCTTTCTTGGTCACCCTCACAAGTCTCCCTTAGAAGAGACAAGGGGCCTCGTACCTCATGGCCATACAATAGTTCGAAAGGTGAAAAACCTATAGAAGCCTGGGGTACTTCTCTATATGCAAAGAGGAGGTAGGGCAGCCACTGATCCCAGTCTGTACCAGTTTCATTGACAAATTTGTGTAACATTTGTTTCAGGGTCTGATTGAAGTGCTCTGTTAGGCCATCTGTCTGAGGGTGGTATGGCGTTGTCCTCAGGCTCTTAATCCCAAGGAGCTGGTACATCTGCTTCAACAAAGTGGACATAAAGTTAGTGCCACGGTCAGTAAGAATCTCACGAGGAAAACCAACCCTTGAGAAGAACTGTATGAGACAGAGGGCGACTGCTTTGGCTTTTATTGATCTCAAAGGAAAGACCTCTGTATACTTTGTAGCGTAATCTGTCACAACCAGCATGTAACGTTACCTGCCTTGCTTCTTTCTAAAGGACCAACAATGTCCATTCCTAGCCGTTCAAATGGAGTGCTGATAATTGGTAGAGACTGGAGGGGAGCTCTGGAGGGGATTTTAAGAGAAGACTTCTGGCACTGAGGGCAGCTTTTACAGAACAGTGTCACATCCGAGCGCACTCCAGGCCAATGAAAATATTTTCTAATGCGGGCCATGGTTTTATGCTTTCCCAAGTGGCCAGCCCATGGAATGGAGTGTCCCAAGGAGAGCACCACCTTCTGGACTGCTCTAGGAACCACTAACTGCAATGCTGAACCCTGCTGACGATACAGAATGCCATCTTTCAGCAGAAACTCCCCCCTGCTGTTCAAATCTTGCTTAGTTCCTTGGTTCCTCTCTGCAGCTTTCTGGAACAGATGTTAGAGATGGATCGTCATGTTGCATTTCAATAATATTAACAGGGATGTTAAAACCCAAAGGTAACTCAGGCTCTGTGCTAGGAGCTGCTTGAACAGCAGTATGTAGAAACTTCTCTTGCCTTCTCTGTCCACGTGACTTCCCGGGTGCAGTCTCTATGACTGCATCATAGAAGGGCAAGGCACGGAGTGGGTGTAGGGACTCCTCTTTCTTCTTAGCTTGAGCTCTTGTTACTGCAACATTGCATGTATAACTAGGATTCAGCAAGTCAAACAACACAGGCAGATCTCGACCCAGCACTACTGGAAATGGCAGATTCTCTGCAACACCAATATTTAGAATATAAGTTTGTCCTTGTACCTTGATGTACAGATCTGCTGTTGGATATGACCTCTCATCTCCATGAATGCAGCGAACAGGGATTGTCTCCACATTATTAACTTTATTTGCGGGAACAAAGTCTCGGTGCACAAGAGTCTGAGTACTTCCTGAGTCAACAAGGGCCTTTAATGGTTTCCCATCAACCTCAACTAAGGTCATTTTGAAACCATTCTCAAACTCCACTTTAGGCTCCACACTTTGTCGAGGCACAAAACACATCCGAGTTATTTTTGTAGAATTCTTTGGGCACATGGGTTTTGTGTGGCCCTCCATCCCACACAAATAACAAATCACAGTCTTGGGTGGAGGTCTTGACGGCATATTGACAGACTGGCTCTTTGGAGGTTTACTCACCCCTGCTTTCTGGTAGTGAGGGACAGATTTTGAACCATCTCTCATTTTCCATGCTGTGTGGCTCCATGGCTGTCCTTTTCTCCGTGCCGCCACAAACACATCAGCCAGCTCTGCAGCTGCCGCTGCAGAGTTTGGATTGCGTTCTTTAATCCATATCTGTAACTCAGGAGACAGCATTCTCAAGTATTGTTCTAAAATTAATATTTCACTAACCTCATGCACCTTTTTTCCTTTTGGCTTTACCCACTTCTCATATAACTCTTTCAATCTTGCATATAGTTCTTTTGGATTCTCATCAGGTTTTACCTCCAGTGAACGGAATCTCAGTCTATATGTCTCAGGATTAATGTCATATTTTTGAAGAATAGCTGCTTTAACTTTGTCATAGTCTAGAGAGTCATCCATATCCATATGAACATACGCAACTCTTGCTTTGCCAGTGAGTAAAGGAATCAGATGAAAAACCCAGTCCATTTTTTGCCACCGGCAAACTACAGCCATGCGTTCAAATGTTGTTAAAAAAAAAAAAAAAAAAAAAAAATGTTCAATATCATCCTCCTCTGTCAATTTTTCCAGCCTGGGTTCATAAAAGCGAGACTGACCCGATTGAGGATGTATTTGCTCATTACTGGAGCCAGCACAGGGAGGATCCTCCTCTTCAAAGGACTCTACCTCTGGTTGTTTAGGTTCCTCCATTTGAGGCTCAGAGACCTCCATTTGAGGCTCAGGGACCGGGGAGGTACGAGCTTGCACTTCTACCTGCAACAGCTGAAACTGATGTTGCAGTGCTCTAAAGCGCTGTTCCTGGCGGATAAACTCCTCCCTTCTTCTTGCTTCCTGGGCCTCCTGCTGACCCATATGAGAATGAAGGATGGAAACCAGTTCTGACATTGTCGGCTCCTTACCTTGGCTCTCAGTACTATCCACCCCTCCAGAGGCTCCATTTTCCTCTCCTCCTTCTACTTGCTCTACCACTCCAACTGGCTGGTTTTGACAATCTCCTTTTGCTCCTCTGCCACTCCTTCCCATTCTGTGCATGGCTTGATAAGTGAAGAGGGGAAAAAAAGAGAAAAAAAAAATCCTGTGCCTTCAACTGCTGATCCCACTCCTGACACCACTTGTGATGGACCGAGCAGTGAAGGAAACTTAGGCACAGGTTAAAGTCCAAAAAAATGATTTTTTATTTAACCCAAAAAACATAATTGGTTAACTCATGCAAAAAGAATCAAAATCTTGGGCCCATAAGAGGTCAAAATAACAAAACTCTACTCAAAGTTGACAACACAACTGACAATTCAAACAAACTGACCTAACTTAACAAGACAAAGGGGAAACTTAAATAGTGGCTGATCAGCCCACAAAAACAGGAGAAGGGGTAAAACACACAAAACCTAACTAAACCAAACATAATGAACTCCAATTCCCCCCCATGGTCCTGAGTTATGGCGTGAACCAATTTGTAGTATTCCTTTAAAGCTCGCTCCGCCCCTTTTCTACCTCTTGGCTCCTTAATCAAGGGACTGGAACAGCTGCAACTAAGGTAACTCAGAAAACAAAAAATTAATCATACATAACAGTGTAAACTAAAATGTGCGCACTTATTTTAGAATGCAGTGTTATGTGGATATGTGAATTAACTCTAAACCAAAACCAGTTATTTATTGTCCTGTAAATAAATTCCTATATTTAAAGAAAGACATGTGAATGCAATGTTACTTATAAGCCTCTACACTAACACGGTGGGTATTACCACTGTGTGGCTGTAAGTGCAGCCATCACAGTCTGAAATAAAGATACAATAACAATAACATATGACTAAAAGAAGGCTTCTGTTTAGGTTGTCATTGACGTTGACCCCTTAGAGCTACATAATACTGAATTTTTGTTTTATTAAGTTTTTCTCCTGAGAAAAACAACGAAAATAATTGACATGCTTAAAAAAAAAAAAAAACATTAAAAAAACCTCCCCAAAAAGTCAATGTTTGCCAAAATATATCTCCAAAATATAGGGCTAGGCTGAGGTTATGGGTAGACCTCAGAGGTTTAACATAAAAGCTCAAGGTCAAAGGTCAAAGGTCAAATTGACTCACAAGATTTTATGGGCCTTGCTTTGTGCGCTGGTGTTCCCACAAAGAAACTGTTCCCACAGAGTAGGGAGCGTTAAATTGTCCAAAATCTCTTTGTGTGCTGAAGCTAAGGGGCTGACTTACTCCACATCAAACGTTACATTTGGCGTAGTGCAATCAAATACGTACCATTCTCCTGGGATTATTTGTGTGTAGAAGCAGGTGCTTGATGTCACACATATGTGACCAGGGAAGTGATTGGAACACCTGAATTAAATGATTTGAATAGGTGAGTGAAGACTTTTGGAAATACAGTGTATGAAAACAAATTATCCCACCAGACAGTATGTTAAGAGTAGTTTTGCAAAAATTGAACCCATTCATAAAAATAATGGTGGCTGTCACAGTGACATCTTTTACATCATACAGGCTATGATTTGTGTTGTTTCCCCTCCAGAGAAGTGGTTTACTACATAGTCTTTTATAGACAGATGTGTTGTTTTTTTGCAAATTCTGTGTGTGTGGTGAAGTTGCAACCAGTAATAATGTGATTTTTGGTCACTTTCACTTAGTTCTGCTGTCACATCTCCCATTCCTCACTGTTCTGTTGAGATCTTGGGGCTGTATCTCTGACAGGTGATTACTGTACAGTGTCACTTCTTCATTTTACATGCTTTATTGTGCTTCTTTTTTTTAACCTCTTTATAGGCATTTCCACGGCTCCATACAAATACTTGGTTGTTTTTACTGTATACTGGCAACAGAAGTTCAGCTTCATAGTTCATTCTTGACTGCAGAAATATTTGCCAAAAAACAGAATCATCGTCTCTTTCTGGCTTTGTTTCTTGATTCAAAAGGTCAACAGAAATGTATTGTACAAAGCAAAACTAATGGGTTACATCATTAATTTTAACCCCTCCTCCAGTCTCTGTCTGCACTGCCCTTTACATAGCACTTGTTATGCTGATAGGTGCTGTACTACAAGTGTAAATTTCAAAAAGTCAAATGATATCAGACACTGGGTTAAGGAGGAATCGCTGGCAGTGTTTCTGCATCATTTCTTTGTGGTCTAGGACACTGTGGAGTTGTCTCTCCTCTCCTTTCCTGCTGTTTACTCTTCCTCCCTCCCCCTCATCTCCTCCTCGTTCTCTCGGCTCGTGTGGAGCCTGTGAGTCGTGCAGCTTGTGATCATGGCGCTGGTCCACCGCTTAGCAGACAGGCAGCCAATGACATCATACTTCGCTGCGGATGTGTGTGTGGAGGGGGGGAGACATAAAGTGACACCTCTGGTCAGTGTGACACACCATTCGTCTCACCCACCAAGTTCATGCACTGAGTCAGTTCTCGCTGTGGTTGTAGCGGTGTGTTGTGCTGAACTCTAAATGTTATCTTTCTTATGGTTATTCCTGACTACTAGACTCAATCTGCTAGATACAGCAAATTAAATTATAACATTCAACCAAATGCCATATGGAAAAAGTAACAACTATAACTGCAATAGAATGGATTGCAATAGGATTTGGATTTGAAGTGTGTATAATTTCTAATTAGCTGCTGTGATTTAAACTGAGTAAATCCAAAGACAGTGCTGTGTGCAAATACTGAACACTGTGACCGTACACAGCGTGATCATCAGAAGATATGTGAGCGTTTTGTGTCTTAAAGCTGTCTGTGCTACGATGAAATAAAGTCCTGTTGCATGTAAAAGCTCAAACAAAAAAATGTTGGGATCCCATAAAGTTTGTGGACTGTTTAGAGACGTTGTTCTTGCTTGCGCTGACGATCTTACCATGTACAGTATGTCAACGGGTAACGAACAGGTTTTTTCCCGATCTCTGCATTTACAAAGTCAGCGCTCCACATTAAGATTTCTCTTGTTTTTAGTTATGTGTAGGCTTTGCATCTTAAAGCTGAGCTGCAGGGTCTTGATTTAGACATACTTACAGTAAAATACTGTTTTTATAGAAGGTTTTTTGGTCATGCAAAGCTGTTTATACTACCCCTGAGACAAATTACTGTAACTTTGAGGAGTTAGTATCGTAAGATAAAATACAATGCAAAGGACACATTTTGGCCTATGTGAGATATGGGGCATCTAGATTAATAATGATCAAGTTAGATAAAAGCAGCTTGAAAGATCCCAGATCACATCTAAAGCTTTGTTTTCTTTTTCTTTTACCTCACAACAAATGTGCTACTGTCAAAAAGTATTTCTCTGCCGTATTTCATCTCAATACAAGGAAACAGGCAAGACAAACACAATAAGGAAAGGAATAGGCAATAATCTTTAAAAATATTGATGTAATTTCACTAACTTGGACTCCAGCTTCAGCTCACACTTGCCAGTGTTTTGTCTTCTTAGCATCCAGTCTTTATTCAATAAGCATATCCTCTGGACTTCACAAATTAAAATGGTAAGAAACACAAAAGATTGTGGACTGTATCTTATCTACAATAACCTTCATTTTTGGAAAAAAGAGGGAAAAAAAAAGCACGGATTTATTTAACAAAGTGCTAAAGAAAAATTATAAATACAAGGACCATTAAGGAAACAGTCTGAGGTATTGTCCAGACACTTAAAGCTTGAGGAGGATCCCATAAGAGAGTTGGTTGGAATAATTATATTATCAGCATCTCACAGTTTCCAGGAAGGAACTGCAGCTAAAAATCTTGGTGTCTGACATCATGGACCACTTTCAGAGGTCTGTTAGTCCTTCAGAGGAATCGTCATAATATTTCAAGTCTCAGTGTCTATATTTATGTAGATGAAATGTTCTTTAAATTGCATAGATAATTGCACAGATTTTTTAATTATTTTTATTTATTTTGCTTCATATATGTTATATCATTTTGTGCGGCTGGATCAGGAATGGTGTGCTATGACTTTTGGTGTTTATTACTTCTATAGTTTTTTAAATATGAATATTTTAATGCAAGTTTTTGCCCATTGGAATGAATGGGGAGTAAAATGAAACTTAAGGGAAACTTGATTTGTGGTGTGCTGGCTCACTCTAGTGGTATGTCGGGAGTATTTGGATTACCGTAATGACGACAATATCAACGGCGCGCACAGCGTCGGTGCTTTCAGGAACCATTGGAATTCTTAAGGTTGCGCGAAGCATTGAATAGTTACGGTAACGGCAAGGGTGTGTTGCTGCTAGCCGGCTAGCTAGCCGCCGGCTTGCTACCTAGCGCCGGCTAGCGACCCTTCGCTAAAAAAAACCGTTTCAGTAAGCCGTCTCTCCTTTCACCCACGATCGCTCGCCGCCGATCGACCGGTGGTGGTTAACGATAACTCGTACTGCGTGCTAGCTAGCACGACGGAGTTTCTATACAGCTGTGCCCGTTGTTACTTGTAGTATCAGGTAAATGTTAGACGGTAGGAACGTTTCTGCTGGTTGTTGTTGTGGGGGGGATGAAAAATAATACAGGACACTCATTGGAGTAATGGCGCGTCTCGTGTGTCTGTCAGTTATGCCTCCAGTCAAATAACATCCATAACCTCAAATAACGGAACATGGTGTCAGAAGACAACTGGAAATGTTAGTTGGGCATAAGTGGAAAGTTTTGGTGTCGGTGCCAGGTTAAAGGTCGGCCAGAGAGGAGCTGCGCGAAAAGAGACGTCATGAGTCAGTTTCAAGTCACCCCGCAAGCGGACGAAAATCAAGTGAACGCCCTTATCTACACTATGGGCGAGCAGGCAGAGGAAATATTGGTATCCCTGCATCTGACTCCCGAAGAGGAGAGCGATTATGAGACCGTTAAAAGGAGATTGGATGCTCACTTCGTAGCCCGAAGAAACATCATATTTGAGCGAGCGAAGTTTAACTTTATGTTATTATTTATTTATTTGATGAACTGTTTTTATATTATAATAACATATAATAAAATCACTCCAAATAGATGGCTAACTAAGTAATTAAGCCTGAAAAACATAACTTAAAATCTGCACTGGTACTCTATCATAAGTGAGGTTGTCTCTTTCATTTCCCCCGTCCACAATATCCAAACCCAGGCTACATCTAGGGAAAGAAAACTGCCACAACCAATGAAGCAAAGGTGGTCGTTTTCCACATTTCCCAATCCTGTTAGATGAATCAACAGCATCCACTATCCGATTACTCTCAGTCATGACCAAAGTTTCCAAACCCATACAGCCTGGAAAGGTGTGCTGGGGTTTAATACACACAATCACACCAGAGAACAGGAAAAAAATGCAACAAAAAATACACATCCAGACCCCTTCAGAACCCTAGAACAACATTTGATCACAACCTACTGAGGGTCCCTGGGGTGTTAAAAGCAAGCAGGACCATGTAGCTGTTGGTGCCCCTTTGTTGATTCAGCTTTTGGAATCGGGCGAGGAAGAAAGAAAGGTTTGTTTGAGCGAATTACTTATTGCGAGGAAAAAAAAATAATAAAGAAGCCAATGTAGCGAATCAATGGGTTAGCATGACGATAGCATAATTTCTTACTGACAAGTCGCATAAGTCAGGCCTTTCAACATCCCACAGAGTGGCGATAGCACATACAGCTGTGTGTTTGTTTTGAACACCGAATGGCAGAAAATGCCACTCCTGATGAATCCTTCACAGCGCTGATAAGGCAACATGCACACACGTGACACATGTGCACACACAGACAGATAAACAGACACACAGAGATGTAGTCCTCTATAAATAAGTCTTTGGTCCTGGAGGGTCAAGTGGAGTCCATGCCAGCAGATACCAGCTCTGTACCCAGGGATCAGTCTGTGGCCCGTGGCAACCCCTCTGTCTGCTGTCTGTCAGCCACCTCAAATTCTGTTCCCAGATCACATTACACAGCAGTTGGACTCGAGTGAGTCAGTTTTTCGTTTTTGTTTAAGTACACAACTCCGATGTTGAATCGGTGTCTGGAGTGGAATGTTTTACTCTGTCAAACAGACATCAGTGGGTGGAGGGCGGGGAGAGTGGTGGGGTTGTGCAGAGGACGGGCTCGTTGGGGTTGGGTCATACCAACAAAAACAAGGCTCCGGTTGGTCCTCATTGAGAGAAAGAATGTGCTGGCTGACAGGTCATTTCAGCCAGGCTGTTTAGGAAGTGCTGGACCAGCTCGGAAGATCCAGATAGCTAAATATTTGCACTAGTGAGTCTTTTCTTACCAGGAGTTGTTACTAGTTCTGCAATGATTCTGCAGTGGGTCTACATCAGGGTGTCTCCCTGTCACAGTCAGGTGATGGAGATGTGGATCAAGGATGACATTTTTAAATGTTTAAACCATGGGAATTTTTTCTCAATCCTCATATTTAAAGGCTTGTACAATACTCCCTTCTAGCTATCTATCTATCTAGCTATCTATCTATCTATCTATCTAGATCAACTGCGCCATCAATTACTCAAGTTGCTGACCTCATATCTCATACCTCATGTAAAAGAATATTTTTATAAACTATGAACATCATCAGAAGTAATGATTGAATACATTTCTTTCTACATGATGAATACTTTTCCCAGTATTTTGGTGGTTTTTTTAAGAATCCTTTCTTTCCTTTTAATGTGACTCACTATTTTTATTTATCAAGCCTCAAAATGTTTTACTATTTATATTTGAAATACTTATCAGCTCAGCTTTATTTAAATAGTTTCCGATAACAGTTTTCTCAAAGTGTGGGAATCCACATGAAAAGATGCCTTAGTATGACTAAGTACGTGGTGACAGGAGGCCTTCTGCCATGATTGTTAGTGGGTGAAGCCAAAGGGAAGTCCAAAAAGAGGATTCAAAATACAGAAAGGCTGAAAGTAGACAGAAATTAATAATGTTCTGATATTTGAATATGTGGGGACTAAACGTGCTCTACAAATATGTACAAATTAATTCTTTTCTCTTCTGTGTGAACTCTCATTAAAAATGAGATGTAGAAAAACAAAATAGTGTATCTCTTTTAGTTTTTTAACTAAGCGCCATGCCTGAGCTCTCACCATCTTACTTCATTTATTTTTTCACACTGCAGTGTACTGAGTTCACATATTTGTTTGTAGAAAGTAAAGTTCCTATTTGGAAAGCTTTGAGGCAGTGGTTCTCTGCCTTGTGTCAACACAGCTGATCGTCTCTCCACCGAACGCTGTGACAAAACAGTTTGTCCTGGAATTATTTCAGCTAATAATCAAACATGCTACTTCATCTTCACAAATTTTTACTTAATAGGTTTCTCGTTGTGGCTCCGTCAAGCTTGATGAAAGACATTTGCGTGGCATACCCGGTGGTTCCTCTTGATGGGCCTTTCATCTGGCCTGTTAGTCACGGACACACACATTAACAACAACAAAGCAGACTTTGAGTTATTAAATTTCTGATAGTGAAGTTTTGGGAATACCACATAAAGCCAGCACATATAGGCCTTGGTAATAGGCAGGAGTTACAGTTAAGCTTTAGTGATGCAGGCCCGTCTCTCTGTTGAAGCCTCGCAGACATACACCCACCTCCTCCCAGCTTGGCCGCACGCCAGCGCCTGCAGACTACAGCGGAGGCAAAGTCAATTGGCGAAATCTAAACAACCACAAAAGTACAAAACACTACGTCCCCTCAGCTTTTTACATAATGTGGAGAAAATCTATTTCCCTCACGCTGTTGTTGTGTTTTGGGATTACATTCAGATCGCTCGCAGCGCCAGTGCCTCTCACACATGTTGACATTTCCAACCTGGCGGCAGACATGCGCCGCTCGGACCCCGTGAGGCCCGAGGAGAGAACGCAGAGTGAAGGTGACCGACGCGCAGACCAGATAAAGATGGAGAGAGAGCAGAGATGAGGGATTTGAAGGGAGACAGGAGGGGAGAGTGCTGGCTCAGCCTCATCTTTCTGTCACTTCTGGTTTTGAATTCAGCCCACTCTGACTGGAACTTCATTATAACCGCAGCTCAGAGACGGAGGGAAACGCTGAACCTGACTCCTCGTCTGGCCCGGTCCACATCTTGCTCTTTCTTTCCCAGCCTCCCCCAACTCTTTTTCTTGCCTCTCCCTATATTTCTGTCTCCTCCAATCTCATTCTTTACTTTATGCCCTTTTCTCTTATACTCTTTATATTTCGGCGACTCTGTTTGCGTTCCACAGTCGCCTCCTTTTTCAGTCCTCTTTTTCTTTTTAGTTGGTCTGCTTGTGTCGTGAGAAACCCCTCAGCTTTCTGATAAGGCTGATTGGTTGCTGATAAAGTACTGAATCACTCTCAAGACTTTCTGATAACTTATCCAACTGCCATCATCTAACCTTATATTACCCCATGGGCTTTCTCATGTTTTATAGTGGAAACAAAAAACAACTATATATTTATATAAAGTAAGGTAGTTAAGTAAGAATGCTAACAAGTGTAGCTTGCATCGCAGCAGCTGTCAGTTAAACCTCAAAGAGACACAAACAAGAGTGCACCCATGTTAGGCATCAGCCCTACAACATGCTGTGGAAGGCTGAAATACTGTATTAGGCGATATTTCAGTAGCCCCTGTCTATTTGGGTTTTTGAACAGAAATGCTAGCTAGGGCTTAGCAAGCTAATGTATGTAGCAAAGGTACATGTAAACATGTTACTCACAGCTTTCTTAACTATCCAAATTCTACATTACAAGTTGATACTATATTTAATTATACTTTGGCTAAACTTTAATAAGTAAAATAAAATAGTAGTTGGATATCATCAGTGATAAAAATGCTTGCTGCTTGTTTTGTCCACAGTCTCAACTCAACTCAAAATTAGCATTTTTGACTCTTAACTCCAAATTGTGTTGTCTTCAAATGGGGGTTTGAATCCTTCTCTGGGTAAACCTATAATCTTCTCCTACAATTATCATTAAAACTGTAATTATATAACTTTTATGCTCTGTATAGGCATGACCGAGGCACAACATGAAAAAGATACTTGCTGTCAAGTCCCAAGCAGTGACTTGTTTAAACTGATTCATCTTTTCTTGTTGGGATGGGTGAGACTTATTTTAAACCTGCTTGGCTGTATGAGTGCAGGACTCTAATATATCTCTCTAACCGCTTATTTAAATGTCAGTATTTACCCGAGAGCCAACCACCACAGAGACAGTGGACCAAGAGCTGCTGTCTGAGGTAGACCAGCACAAAGGCATTCACTCTGATAGGACACAGCTGCTGCCACCAAGGCCGCTGAGGCTCTTTAACAAACACGTACACACCTACCAAAATAATTGGCCATAGAACCTGGTGTTCAGGTAGTGAACATCCAAGTTTTCAATTGTTGTGGAAGTTTTCCATTTAAATAAAGCCTGCAGACGAGCGGTGAGCGGTAGCTAACATTCTTTAATCAAAACACAAAGAACAGAAAACCAAGTTGGTGGAGAGGCTGCATGATCGCGGGGCAGACGGTCAGCAGAGTCTCTCGAGCCTAACATGGCTGTCAGTTAAATACCTTCTTCAGGAACAAAAGGCAGTACACAGCTGTTTCACACCTTAAGGTTCACACTGCCTAGCTACTCCCAGAGTCCTCGAAGAGACAAAGATTCTTCCTGTGGCGTGGTCTGCTTCCCCCCAACTTCCTTACTACACCCCCACCATTTGTCTTACTGTATGAGTGTGAGACATGTTAAAATCCAGTGGCACCAAGGCTTCATACAATAAAATAATGTGATTAATACATAAGTAAAAGAAATTCCTATACACAATATATTCATTTTTTCTGTATTATAGCTGTTTTTAGTTCAGGTCAGATTTACTGTTTGCCAGTTTGGATATAATCTGGTCCAATGAAAATGCCTCCTTTTTCAGTTAGTCAATTAAGACACACCAGGATTGGCTTCATGTCTTTGTAAATGAAAAGGGACTTGTCTTGTTTGCTAGGATATCTTTGGTAGAAGATCAAAACAGACCTTTATAAAAGCATCTAAGCTTGAATTTTCACGAGGCATTATTTTATAGAATACAATCGAATCATGGATGCTCATGAAATGTTAAAATGCAGTTTGAGCACAGATTTGTTCATCTGTGATGAATGGGGTTCATATGATCTCACAACATGACCAAAATTGAGTCTTGTGTGTGTGTGTGTGTACTTACTGAGTATAGTGAGTGTCAGGTGTGCACAGTCTGTGTAAGATCATTGCATTAACAAGTGATGAATCCTTTTAAATACTTAACATCAAAGACATATCCTACAGCTTTGATCATGGGGCATGTGAAAAACATAATTATGTTTCCCAGGAAATTGAGGCATTTTCATAAACTAAAATGAGAAAAATACCTAAACAAAAATACATCGGAGCGGTGCCAGTTTGTGGAAGCCAACATATTGAATCCAGTGGCTGAGAGAGACATTGCTGTTCCCCTAATCACATTTTATATATGTGGTTAGAAAGTGGTCACACTGTACATAGTACACCAGAGGTGGAGGAGAAGAGAATTAGGCATTCGTTTGTCGTGGGGGTAAATTTCTTTTAATTTTTAATATTTTGTCGGCACCTTCAGATTTAACCCTTTCACGCATAGTTGTCCCTACAGTGGACGGCTATTCAAACACTGTTTTCATGTATTTGTGTCACTGTTGATGGTATCCTTGCATATAAACCACTACATTGGACACTGATGTGTCACTACATACCCTGCCACGCACTGGTTTTTTAACGTTACCATAGATGTATAACGTGTTTCATTGTAATTATTGTTATTTAACCCTTTCATGCATGAATTATGACAACCTCAATCAGAATTTTTTTTCTGAAGTATTTTTACTCATCAGCAGGGGTCCCACTGCTCAGATATCGTGCAAGCAAAAACATGAAGGAGTGAGACAACAAGCCCGCTAAACAACAAAAACTGTTAGTTATATGCATTATGCCAACTAATGTTAGGCTTGAGTAGCCTAAAAATCACACTTTTACTCTGATTAACATACCTTATATCAGAGCTTCCCAAAGTGTGAGGCCTGCCCCCTAGGGGGGCGCAGAGCCATTGCAAGGGGGGGCGTGGTGTGAAAGGAAGAAAAAACAACGCTTGGACACTGCTAGCACGGGGCGCCCACACAAACGCAAAGCAGGAGATGAAGCATCGCTGAATATGTTTCCAAACCAACTTCATTCTAAGCCAAAGACTAGAAAATATGGTGAAGCAAATCCTCCCTTTGGTTTCACCTGCACAAGTGCCGAGGTAGGTCTCCCCTGCATAACTGCTTTTCCCTGCGTCGGGAGCAGCGCTGGGCTCTCCAAATCACGGACAAACAGTATCCTACATTCTTGATTTTTAGTTCACAAACACTTGTTGTAACGACTAACTACTCCTGACATTTAGAGATGTTAGCTCTTTATAACATTTTTCTTGTAAAACAGGGGGGCCTAGCAAAAAAAGTTTGGGAACCACTGCCTTATATAAACTCTCATGTGGGAGTTTATTTGCTGTTACAGTCCAAATGATAGATCAACTTCAAAGTTTTAGTAACATTGACTAACAGCAGCTAACAGAAATGAACCCCAACAGCAGCATAAAAACAGCAGTGCATCCAGGGAGAAAGGTTATGGATATCCTCAATAACTCATCTCAGTATCACTGTCAGTGGACAGAAGTGGGTTTTTCTGGCTCATCAGTTCTTATCCACATCTATTTACTCCTCTAGAATAAAGAGACAGGGCTACATATTGACAGCTGAAGTAAACAATGGACTAACAACCTACTACACAAGTACACAAGCCATAGTTGTTTATCTATTAGCTTAACATATCTATTTGATATATAGATAGATGTAGCTATATAAATGCAGACTTTATATATGTGTGTGTGTGTGTGTGTGTGTTTTAAATTCTAAAATATTCTAAAAGTTGGCTGATATAAGATGAAATGAGTCATGGCCATAACTAGTTTCCTGGCTAGCTACCAGACATACACAGAATTGAAAACAGTGATAGTTCAGATAAACCACATAATTAAGCTCAGCCTCAACCCTGACAGATCAAGCTTATCTCTGTGCATGCTCACATCACCTGGTGGCTCAAGTGACACCCTTCAGAACCCTGCTGGACAATCACGTAATCAAAGCTCTAGCCCATGACCTGGTGTATTCTAGTAGACAAGTTTGGGCATAAATTACCAAATGACATGTGGTTTTGTAGTATTTTAAGCTTTGTGAGTCAGTCTGTCATAATTCCACCTCATTATAAGACCTAAGTGATGGAAGCTAGACGAGACAGGATGGTTGAAGATAGAGGGATGAAGGAGATAAGTTTTCAATTTTTCTCTGAAGTCGGGTGTCATGTAACAGCTGCTGCATGCTCTACAAGGCAGTCCACACAATGTCCAGCACATGTTGCATTCACACTGGACAGCGCATTCTAGTACACTTCCTCCTGTGACATTCTGTCAGGCAAATGGCTGCAGGACAGCTGGATTCCACAGATGGCATTTGACAGGAGATATTCCAAGCATTTAAAATACGATGCGACTGCTCCTATCAGCAGAAGGGGCTCCTACAGACCACTGATTCATCATTTACTGGAACTGATGGAAAAGACAATGTGACGATGTCGTTAAAAAATGTCCAGACACGTCGTGTGTAATAACTGTTTGTACTAGATGTAATTTTTATTACATTGTGTCCAGTTTGGCCATTTTTGCGAGTCACATCTGCGTTATCTAAAACACAAGAAATCACCCAAAACACTAACAGTCATTTTTTGATCTAGATGTCTGCACAGTTGGCCAATAAACAGTTTCTCTTGCCTTATGCTCCAGGCACAGACATTTGAGTAATTGCATCAGAGAAACATTGTTGAAATATGCATCACAGAAAAGAAAAAGCCGACCATCAACACACACTCTGCTGCATTCTTATTGTATATAATGTAAAAAAAATATGCACTCAGAACTGTCTCACGGCTGTATGAGTGTGATCATCTGCTCTCTTAGTGCTTTTATCGCACACGCTGAAACACACACAAACACACGTGCGCTTCCAGACAGTTCAGATGAGACTTGTCACATCCGCTGACATAGGCCCCAATTAAAGGGGAGGATTAAGCCAGGGCTGGGTGACCTCCTCAGGAATCTGTCTGAGACACTGTGTGTACACTGTCAAACCCTCTGACAGAACTTCCCTTTAAGCACTTTCACCTGCTAATTAAGACGGGACCGGTTCGTGTGTGCGTGTCGGTGTGCGTGCACCTGTGTTCATTCAGCGTACTCGCAAGACAAATGTACCTGCGAATGTCGGGGATAGATTTACAGCCCGAGGAGCTTCTATGTAAATATTTGACTTGAGAATCCTATGGGTTTCTTGGAGCTCACTCCAGCACACGTCAGGCACATGGGCTAACAGCAAACAGATAGACCGTATCATTTATTACCTTAAATTATTGCGTGTTTTGGTGTGCGCATCTCACTGGTGTGTGTAGGGGCTCTTCGGCAACAAAAACCAAGCAGTGTTTATGGTGTGAAGAGATTAAAATGGATAGTAGCGAGGCAGAAGCACTGAGCTGTTGCTGGAAAAAAGCTTTCAATGACTGATTAGCCCTCTTTCACTGCAGTTTTTACACAGTGTGGAGAAAAGGCCTGTAGTAATCACACACTTGTCTTTGGTATTCTCTCTATTTAGCAAACTGAAAACGGGCAGGGTGGGAAATTAATGGAAAAATAACTTTCAAGCCAAAGTTGAGGTGGAGAAAAGCCTATAAATAGGGGGATACAAAGAGAAAGGGTCAAAAGGAGGCGAGAGTTTTCTTAAAAACGAATTCTTTTGAATCATCATATTATAATACAGAATAATTTGCTAGTAATAAACAAACTAAAATGACAATGCTTGTTAATGTTTTACAATAAAATCCCTGTTAAGAAATTAAAGAGTATATTTTCTGGACCCTTGCACACCTTCACTGCTCCTGGTGTTTTTCTTTTCAAGCTCTGGATCATATTCCATATACCTTTTCATTCAAATCTAAGGATAAACAGCAACGGTGAAATCCTTGATGTGTCCAGCCGACGTCCAATGTCGACAGAGGTTTAGGAGGCTCTGCACCCGGTGGGGCAGCAGTTGGCGAAGGCTGCCCTCAGAGGAGAACGCGCTATGTGGTGGGGATCACATGTTGAGGACAGGAGAATATAATATAAACTGCTGTGTGACTGAGCAAACTCAGTGATTGTACAAAAAGTCGACAAAGACAAGTAGCTCAGAGAGGTTTATTTTAAATGCTAGACAGTTTCAGTGGTCATCAGTGTTGCTGTTGTTGAGGCAGGCATGTCTCATTTACAAGGGACACCTGTTTGTATATCTCATGGTTTCAGAAGTCTGAAAATTATTCAAATTTAAAGCTGCAAAATAAATAATGTTACTCAGAACATGCTTTAAATCCTCCTCAGAGTCTGCTCCTTCACATACTGTAAATAGCAACTTTTGCATTACAGTGGTATTATTTCCCCCCCCTAAAGAGAGGATGTAAGTAATTGGTTATGTTTGTTTGTCTGTTTAGTGTCCACAATTTTCAAATTTTGTGTAGTTGTAGATGATTTAATGTTAGCTGGGTTAACGTCCAGGCCAAAGCAAATGTGAAAATCGGTAAAACGTTATATTACCAGCAGTTTTTATGGGTAATTTTCAAATGTCACTATAATATACTACTATTGTTAGTGCCTGAGGTCAAAGTTCACCTTGAAAAAAATCTGAAAGGAGACAGAGAAAGCTGTACAACACACTTCTTTAAATACTTAAAGTCACAGTGACACCATAAACTTTTGCAGCTGTCATATTCATGCTGTTCAGTCCCTCCCCTACGCTGCTCTGGCAAATCAGTCATCATTATTGGGCATAAAATGTATTGATACTGGTCTGTCTGTGCTTGATTAGCCTAATTAGCACTGTGTGAAGTAATTTGGCTTGAATGTGACTGGAAAGTCATACACTCTGGACTTCAAATCAAAGTGTTTTCACAACTGACATATACAGTATTTTTTAAAGTATAAACGAGTATTCAGTTGAAACCCAGCATTTCAGATGGAGTTGCAGTCAAAGTTGCCACAAACGATTATTTACCAGCTTCCTGAAAATGTTTCACAATAAAAGCCCTGTTAAGAAATGAAGGATTTCTTTCCACTTTCTTGGATTTAAATAGGAAACATTCCTACATATCTTTGTGTTTCCATTGTAGCATTGGTTGTGTGGTGTGGTCAGTGTTTCTGGGCCTAATAGATTGTTGGATAATGGGTTTAATTAAGCTAAATTTGTCTTCTACATGTTGGTTTATTGAGGCTGTGTTTGCTGAAAAAATGTAAACATATTTGGAAGAGAATCTCGAGTTATGTTAGACTTCTGTCTTACGAGTCACTCATTTCTTGCCAAACAATTGTTAACCATCACCTTAAAATAAAGTTCAGTGAGGCTTAGCACAAGAACTACTTGCTACTTTCTGCAGTTCAGTCACTGTGAGGAAAATAAATGATAAGTAATCAGGTTTTCAGGCAATATCTTTTTAAAGTTTTTAAAAAAATGTGGCAGCCATTAATACTTTTATTTATTGTACATTGTCCACATTGTTTGTTTCCTCTGTGTGTGTGTGTAAAGCCCACTTGGTCTTCTAGTGTGTGTTTCCAGTCTGATTATACTGCTACATTTGTATCACAAGTTTATTGAATATTGCTTTTATGCATTCTATTTATTACACAAGAATTGAATACTCCAGTGAAACTCATTGCCACTCCTGCTTTTCTCGCTTTCTTCCTCCTGGCTGTACTGCTACTTCGTTATCTGCTCCTCTATCTTGATATTTCCCTCCCCATCTAACTCCCCCTCTCTCCTCTCTAATGACAGTCAACAAGGCTGATAGGCTGATATATTTACACTGGTGGCAAGGGAGGAAGAAATCATCAGCCAAACCCTGTCCTGCCCCTGGGCTCTGACAGGCGGGGCTTGGAGGAAACCCTGGCCGCCTAGCCACTCCCAGAGCAGGGCATATCTCTCTCTGCTGTCCCTGGCCCTGCTCAGATCTCACAGCTAGATGGGACCAAAGCTTTCTCAGGCCCACAGACTCACAGACACACTCCCACATCAGCTACCGGGGGGAGAGTGAGCGGAGAAGAGAAAGCAGCAGGCAGAGTGGAAGGCTGCTGCTGGTGGTGTGCACGCTGGCTGAGAGAAAGACAAGAAAGCCAGTGTTTGTTTTGTTTTGGTTTTTTTTTTTTTTTTTGCTGTGCCACTTTTCCTCTAGATCTGTTGATGAGCCAGGCTGGGTCAGCTCTGGGTCTCGTCTCAGTGTGGGGTTCAGAGGTCGGGGTCAAAGTGTCACTGCTTCTTGAGTGTGCGTGGCTATTTTGCAACTTTTGAACACTGGAACTGTACTGTAAGCATTATGACTCTTCTGGGCTCTGAACACTCCATACTAATACGAAGCAAGTTTAGATCGGGTAAGTCCAGTGATGACTGAAACGTGACTTTTATTGCTTCTCTGTTCTGTCACAACTTATGAACACTTTCTGTGTACAGCTGTGTTTATTCTCAGAAGCCGCACAAACAGTTTGTCTGCCAACAGCATTTGAAAACAATTCTCCGTACGTTGTGTCATTCGTCTGTCTTCGCGGATGAGTTGTGTTGATACTCAGAATGTGCTCCTCAGTAACAGCAGCCGAGTGACAGGTGTGTGTAATACACAGTGCTGGTACGTGATGGCACAAGGAATAGCAGAGCGAGGTCGGCGTGAGTCAGAAAGCTTCCCGTCACTCTGTCACAGTATGATGGATTTACAGACGTGATGTCCATCAAACTCCTTGTAAATGACACGAGAGAGAATGACGTTTCAGACAGGTTAGTGCACTTGTTCAGTCCCAGTCACTAACCCTCTGCTGCTGCTGAGGAAAGCCAGTCAGACACTGTCGTTTTCAGGCTTTGATAAAAAGAGATTAGAGGTCAAAGGTTATCTAAATATGGCTGCATTGGAAGCTGCGTGTACCTGAGCATATCAAAGCGGGAGGAAGGGTCTGGACTACAGCACTGACTTAAACTCCTTCTAATACACATCAGATGTTGGGGATTTGTATCCATCTGTCTCCTTCACGTACACAGACTCCTTAATTCCGTCACTTTCTTATTCCCACACGCACTTTCCTTAGTTTGAACATACTTTGTCTAAGCTCGCACGTGTGTGTTTTCAGTGTGTGTAGTCTGAGCAACACTGCCACCTCCCTGAGGAAATTGCAACTGATCGTAGCTGTTCAGCTTGTTCTACACTCAAAAAGCAGCTGCTTCAAAGCGGTGGCTGTAGTGGCTCTGGTTGCTACCTCCAGTTTGCCTGTGAGCTGTAATTGCGTTCCAGAAATGGCAGGCTAAATGATGCTTTTCCTTTGATTTGTTTAGAGCACATCAGTAGGGTGGGAAATGACCCCCGGTGCTCTGGGGAGCATGAGAGGCTGCATTCAAAAGCAGCATAAGGCTTTTCATGAAGGTGGCTCAGGGTCTGTGTTGCTCTAACCCTTGTGCTATAGCTTGTTATAATACAACACAGATGTAGAGATATTGTCCTTATGCCAAAGTTTGCTTGATATTACAGTCACAGGGGTTAATGCCGCCTGATAAAAGCGACTGCTTGAGCTCATTTATGAGCGCATGAGTGAAATGTTGTGCGTAAGCGAAGTAAAATTGCCCGTAAATGTCTCTGTGATAACTGCTGATGGCAGGGGAAGTCGAAGATGATCTGCTGTCAAGGATTTACAGTTTCTTTAACATGAAGTACGTTGACTTACACTACACAGCAATTGTCACTCCTATGCACCGTGCTTAAACGACAATCAAACTAATCAAAGCCATGGGAACTGCTACCGCATGGTTGAAACTAAAAGGAAAGATAAAGATCTCATTTAAGTGCTCCCCACGGAGCGCCGAATCTGAGTGTGTGAGGTACTGACGAGTTCTCATGCTGATTTGATTTAGAGCTCAAATGACCACAGTCCATGCTCTTAAGCTCAAGGCCATTGCATAATATTATGACAGAGACGTCAAATGCAGTGCCACATGTTGACCATATGTAAATCAGCAGTGCATACATGTGCTGTCTTTAATATATAACTATTTCAGACCCATTTTCACTTCTGATCCCAAATGTATAAAACATAAACACGCTGGATGTTTTCAACCTGGATCACCGAGAAAATCGAAATAGTAAAACAGGAAACTTAGTTTGATGTTCTTTTCTGAGCTGGCAAACATTTGATGTGGTATTTGTCGTGTTTGAAATATGATCTGTGAGTTTATCAGTTAAAAGCAGAATAAGCCTTTCACTCCACCAGTGTCATCTATAAAAAATAAAAAAATCCATCTGACCCACAGCAAAAAAAGAACAAAATAAACAACAACAAAAAAGAAATTATTAACTTAGCTTAAAAAAAACAGGAGGAACCAGCAGTCTGCACTAAATGGATAAGCATACCATGCAGGCAGTCACATGACAAAATTTGTGGGTTTAGACTTTGTTTAGTAAAGTCCGTACTGAAGAAATTATCGCTGTTCTAGAGCCTTCATGACACTCCTCCAGGCGCTAATTGCAACCGTTATTTTGAAGTATTATTCAATAAGTGATCAGAATAGGCTGTAAGTAAGAATCACTAGTCAAATGATATATAAAAAACAATTTGCTATAATAACCTACAATAACATTTTAAAAAACACTTTTACTTTTTTTGTAGAAAAAAACACTTTTGCTTCTCTTTTAGTAAATCTCTAATGTTAAATGCTGCACTAGACTAGCTCTAAATTAGTCTCATCTTGCATTTATAACGCTGTGCTATAACGAACGTGTCACCAGGTAAAATTGCAGCAGAATTCTTGTCTCTTCTGACAAAGTTGGTAATAAGTTACGAAATGAGAGACTACCCCACAACACGCTCTGCTGACGATGATTTGCAGTCTGGCGACACATAAAAGCACTTACCTGTGTTTCTGAACTCAAGTGAGATTTTTTTTTCGCCTTCTTCAACATACATCCAAATGTCCTTATTACCCCACTGTTCACTATGAGTCACTGTCAATGGAGCCGCTCCAGAAACTGTACCTTAATGGTGGAGCGTTGGCTCTCCTCCACACAGGTCCTGGCTCGCATTCGCAAACCTGACTCCAACTGTCCAAGACCGTAGAAATAAAATATGCCAGTTGTGTTTTAAGGTGGATTTTCACTTTATGCAGAGGTATTAGACTAAAATAAACTTAATACTTCATTTAGGAATACCTGTTTATTACAAGTTATACAGTTACACCCATATATCTGTCGTGAACACATTCCTGATTGCACTAAGGGAAAGTTCAGGAGGATTCATGTAACAAATGCAACCAGTGTTGGAGCTTAAGTGTAAAAGTGAGGTGTTATTATTATCTTGTTTTGTTTTTTTTGTTCTTTCTTCAGTGCGGTGGCTGTGAGTGTGTGAGGCACAGAACAATAAATCACAGTATCACTCAACTGGCTTGTGCAATTATCAGCACTTCACTGGTGCAAACCAAAGCCAAATGACAATTTATTTGCACTATAAATCTGAAAAATTGGGTTTGTCTGTCCTTTATTGTCAAGAAAGACCAAGTTAAAACAAGTGTCTTCAGTTTCAAAGTCAACATTCAGAGAGGCGTAGTATGGTTCAGTGGTCTGTGATTACATAGCTTGGCTCTGGCCCACTTTCTATAACATGTATACTCTGCAATCAGGACAAGCGAGTCTTTGGTCTCAGCAAAGCTTTTGGGGAGAAAGAGCAGATTACATGGCAGCTGCTGTGCTTTTCCAAGCACAATTATTGATAACCTGTCAGTGAACATAATAAAGAGCAGCTGATGTTTCACCTGGCTTTTTCCAAGAAAATTAGAGACAAAATTTGCACGTACGACCAGATTCAGGCTGTTCAGGCTGATTGTTACGTTAGCCCGGTATCATGACATGATGTTTGGATAGCGCATTGATTTCCGTAAGTCATTTTGTTCATTCAAATGCATGCTTTTAGGACACCTAATTTTTATGAATACATATAATGCTGTGTTTAAATCAAATTTGTTCATATTTGATCTCTGACAAATGTTTCAGGCGTATAACTCTCTCCTAAAAGTTTCACAGGTTATCTGCTTTTGAAGAGAAAAAATCAAAGAGGAAGTTTCTTCAGCTCACAATAACAGTTATTCTGTCTTTTGTCTGACAATGAAATTATTTTATTTTTTAAAGCCCTTTTTCTAAAGCATATAGAGAAGGGGAAATAATTATTTGATCCCTTACTAAATTTGTAAGTTTCCTCACCTACAAACAAATGGACAGTCTTTAATTTTCACGACCGTCATTTTAATCGAGACAGAATATCAACCAAAACTCCAGAAAAAACACAATGCATAAAAATAGCAAATTACTGAGTGAAATAAGTATTTGATCCCCTACGATCCAGACAGAATTCTGGTTCCCACAGATTGTAATCAGTCTGATCTCAGCGCATTACGTGTATAGATTACACTTGTCACAGAATCAATTTCTTCCATTCTAACCTCTCCACCACCATGGTCAAGACCGAAGAGCTGCCACGTGTCCCTGGACAGGGTCCCTAGACAGGGACACATGGGTGGAATGGGCTACAAGACCATCACCAAGAAGCTTGATGAGATGGTGGCAACTGTTGGAAGAAATATAAAAACATCATCAGTCACCCTCAGTCTGAAGCTCCATGCAGGATCTTGTCTCATGAGGTGAAGCTGCACAGGAGAAGCTTGTTAATAATATGAAGACGGTTGGACCACAGTCACCAAAAAAATACTATTAGTAACACACTACGCCATAATGGGCTGAAATCTTGCAGCGTCTGCAAGGGGCCCCTGCTCAAGAACACGCATGCACAGGCCTGTGAACGCCTAAATGATGCAAAGAAGGCGTGGGAGACAGCGCTGTGGTCAGATGAAACTACAGTCAAGCTCTTTTTTTTGGCCTCAACTGTACCTGCTGTGTTTGGAGGATGAGAGGATAACAGAAAGAACATCATCCCCACAATTGAGCATGGAGGTGGAAGCATTATGTTCTGGGGCTCTTGTTCTGCTAAGGGTGGAGGACAACTTCAACACATTGAAGGGCCAACCGATGGCCGTGTATCACAAAATCTTAGACAAGAACGTCCTTCCCTGAGCCATAACTCTGATAATGTTCGTGGAGTCTCCAAACCTCAATCCTACCGAAATTCTGTAGAGGGAGCGGAAGCTTTGAGCTGCCATGCAGCAGCCAAGAACAAAAAGAGTTTCTATAAAAAGGAGTGGGCCAAAATCCCTCCTCAGCCATGTTTTCCTTGGGGAACAAATACTTTTTTGACTCAAAATACAACGTCCATTTGTAACTTTTATGTCACGTGTTCTTGGTAAATGCTGGCAATGCTATCGGCTACTTGCGTAGGCTACATTTAACTACATAGATTCATAGCATAAGTATAAATGAATGCTTTAAGGGTTACTGTTACATTACTGGCTTACTGGCGGTGCTAAATTTTAAAACGAAAATGTTGCTCTTACAAGGACTTAGCTACCCTCAGTACTGTTCAACTTAAACTGTTATTTTTAGATTCAAATGAGTGCAAGCTTGTTGAATAAAAATCATTTGGCTATAGTTACATTCCATCTGTCACCTGGTCTTAAAAAAGAAGAGACAACATTTGCATGCAGGAAAGTGCTCATTTTTCCTTGTCAGAAATTGTATCGGTTACATGTTTTGGTAAGCTTCCAATCGGCAACTAATGCCTTCATTTGCTCTTTGGGATGTCGCGACCGGCAGGTCACGACCCCCTCGCTGTAAACGAAAGCAGATGTCAGATGAAGGGAAGGGCCTGGTATTACATAATTGAGGTGCTCTCCCATGAGAGACCTGTGATGTGGCGCCTGAGCTCGCTGACACACAGTCAAACTGTTAAGAAAGTTGTTACATGACATCAAAGCTGGAAGGCTGGAAGAAATTCATAAAACGTGTGATTGCAGCCAGAGCTGCGTGAATATAAACCACCTGAGTGAGATAATTAACAATAGGGGAGACAGAAAATGATTAGGACCGTGCAGGAAAAAGGGAACATTTCATACTTATGTGTCGGATCCAGGATCTGACCGGGAGACCTTCAGATAATACTGGGGAGGGAAAACACACACAGACAAAGAAAGAAAGAGAAAGCAACAAAATCACAGACGCACTCAACCAACAGACATTGAGGAGTTTCTATGTTTATGACCTTAAACTCCCACCTAGACTCCCCCCCCACACACACACACATGCAGGGCACAGTGAAACGTGTGCACATGCTGTGGACCACACACTGCAGAGCAGGTCTGTTTAAAAGCCAGGAGCTGTGTTTATCATTCCCTACATCCTGCTCACAGAAATATTTGTGAGCAAGCTGCGCTGTTTTGTGTGTGTTTTCTGTATGCATATGTGCACATACATATGTGTCCATGTGCATCTGTTCAATGACTACAAATTGACGCTGGTAGCTTTTCATTCCAGCCCACAGACAATGTAAAACTATGCTAATTCGACTTTAAGTTTCATTCTGAAATACCGATTTAAGTGGCTTGTATTCTCAGCCTCTTCCTGCTTTTTCTCTGTCCCTCTCCTGTCTCTCCATACCTCTTTCTCACCTTCGCTCTTTATCTGTCCTCCTCTTCCTCCTCCTACCCCCAACTTTAGTCCTACAGTTAAGACTTCAGCAGAGGAGGACACGAGAGCAGCTGGCAGACCAAGGCATCATGCCTCGTGAGTAACACCTTCCAACATGGAGCTGCTGCACATCCAAACACACACACACACGTGTACTTACATGCTTTCAGACTTAAGTGTGAGTCAGACAGTCAGAGGGAAAAAGTGTGAGAAACTCAAGCATGTCAACTTATCACACTTGTCCCAATTAGCAATTAGATACAGAGGTGAAAGGTCAGTTCCCCCGACTGTCTAGCTGTTAAAATAATGTAGGTTTTATCTGTCCAAAAGATAAATGAGTGTTCTGCTTCCATGCAAATACGAGGTTGATAGGTAACTGAATTTTTTACATTCATTTATGTGAGGCACTCCTTTAACATTAGACTTGTTCCATTACCAACAAAAATATTAGTGAGCTTTAAAACTGTTTTTAATTAATTTGGGTTTTTTTTTCAATAATTTAGAGCAGTGAAAAAACAAATATTGTGTGCTTTGTCCTCGGGTGTGTGGTGGATGGCGCAGTTCACTGTGGGAAATATGAGCAGTTACTGCATTTTTCAAATTTGCCCTAGGTCCCCTTGGCTCAATCAGTATTATTTTGAAAATCCAGCAATGAGGTTGTGAGAAGCACCAACTGCCCGAGTTTCACATGCATCGGATCCTTGAGTCTGACATACTGCTTGACATTTAAAGAGAAAAGGGGGAAAAAAATAGTTAGATGTAGGCCTGAAATGAAAACTATAAAAACAGGTACCAGCTGTTAGTCAAAAGAGAGACAAAAAGAAAGTGATCCACAGTCTCTCATGGACAATTTTTCACAGTACATATATGTTACTGATGGACGTGTAACATGAATCCAGCCGTATTAAAGAGAGAAAGCAAAATGAAACAGGCAGCAAAAACACAACAAAGCACATATCTAGATAGTGGAGATGAATAAATCCAGAACCAAGGAAAGCAGGTGGCTTTATGCTACAGAGCAGAGGAGAAAGAGACGGCCAGATAGTGGCTGCAGCCTGAGAACAGGCAGACAAGATTGTAAGTGACCGCCGAGGAATGCTCTTGTGCTGGAAGAGGACATACGGCCTCAGAAGAAACAGCTTAGGAGGCCAGATTCACAAGAGGTGGCACCTGTTTACAGCACAGCGCTGAGAGGCATGCCCAAACACAACAACTGAGCGCGCAGGCCGCATTTACAATAAAGAGGCTTTGTGCTTTTAAGAGCACGTAAGTCATAGTGATGAGAACACATAGACCTGACTGTACTGAGCAACCTCTTAAATCTTCACCCTTGCTGCGATTGATGTTCCCTCCTTTTCTTCAGGTCAGCTTAGTGGATGTTTGCAGCTTTTCGGGTTAGCTGTGACTGCCAACACACGCCACGCGAGAGATAAATTTCAAATATTCATGAGAAAGTAGTTTGTTTAGTGTGCGACATTACAACACAGCAGACAGCTACTCATAAAATCGAGATTTTTATCTATTCCTGTTACTTTAAAGCATCTCGTAAGTCATCTCGGGAAACATGGAATTAGTGAGCCATGCAAGCAAGCTGGTTTTGTCCCCCCCTCGATTCCTTGCCTGTAGAAACAACAAGGGGACCGGGTGACCTGGACTACAGGCTGGGGATTTGTTGAATGATATCTCTGGCACCGTTCGCCATTTCACAGAGGCTCCAGCCTCAAGATAAACCTCTGGTAAGTGTGCGGGGGAACGGAATCCAGGGGCCCGGCGAGCCCCTATCAGTTTCTAGGAGTCTGTCACAGATAAGGCAGCAACGAGAAACACAATTGGCCAGCAGGGCTCCAAGCACTCTTTTAAAAAAGAAATTTCAATTGGCTGTTTATCTCTTGATTGCAGGCGGTGGTGCAGATCTGAGAGACGTTGCAAGGACTCGTATTTGCGCTGTTTGTCATACACCCACACACTAGATGTCTTATCGTTCTTCAAAACATCATCCGTCCTCCCAAAAAAAAATCAGGCATTTCTGAGGAGGGCACAACATCCTCCTCCTCCTGCGGCTGCCGCTTCTGCTGCTGTCGATGTGATCCCTCAGATGCTGGTTGACTCTGCCTGGCTGTGTTATTCCTGCTCGGGGGAGATGGACACGGCACAGGGTCTGTGTATATATTACCCAGGGAACATCTGGTGTTTATTAGACTATTCAAGAATCCGCCACGGCCTCTCGGGCCCGACTGGCGTGTGGCCTGCATGGGAGCACACACTGTCTGCCTGCTGGCCACAGGTCTGACTTGACACACACATACAATCTAATATTTCCCCATAAAGATAACAGGCTCGTAGCTGCAGGTTTACTGTGCTCTCTGTTGCTTTAAAATGTTCATTTCCACAGCAGAAGGACTTTAATCCTCAGTGGATGGAACCACAAAAGGAATCATTCCAGCTAATGCACCAAACCTCTCTGTGTAGTGTTTACGCATGACAGTCAGCAGTTAAATGTACTGCAGTAGGTTTAAAGAGCACTGTATGTTTAAAAGTGAGCTTCAGACTCACCCGATCATGTTACATTAGACCAGCGCAGTCGCATCAGGCCAAGTTCTAAACAGACGATAACGCCGACGTGACCATGACAGCAGCTGATGCTTCTCCACTCTCCCTCAGAGGAATGGGGCGTGCAGCCACAGCGGATCATCTGTATTACCCACCTCAGTGTTTTTCCTTCTACTCAAATCGAATCTCTTTTTTCTTCTTTTCTGCTCCTTTTCATGCTCCCAACATTGTTTTTGTTTTTTTGTTTTTTTTATTTTAACATCCCCTCACCCCCAACCGGTCACTGCAGATGAGTCTGGATCTGCCAGAGCTTTCTTCCTGTTAAAAGGGAGTTTTTCCTTCCCACTGTCGCCAAGTGCTTACTCATAAGGGGTCATCTGATTGTGGGAGTTTCTCTGTATTATTGTAGGGTCTTTGCCTTACAATTATACAGAACTGTGTTGTGATTCGGTCCTATACAAATAGAATTAAATTGAATTAAATTTACCTTTTTTCCTGTCCCTCCCCTTTTTGAGTTCAGAATTTGTCTGTGTTGAATATTTTTCTTTTTTTTTGCTCTTTATGTTGTTCATTTTCTGGCAGTGTCAAAACTTCTAACATACAATGATGATCATTCTTAATCTACTTCATTGTCCTCTCTTTTAACATATTTCTTTCTTCCTCCTCTCTTCTGGTTTATCTTTCTTATTTTCAAGTCAATTCAATTTTATTTATATTTATACAGCGCCAAATCACAACAACAGTCACCTCAAAACGCTTTATATTGTACGGTAGACCCTACAATAATACATACAGAGAAAAACCCAACAATCATATGACCCCCTATGAGCAAGCACTTTGGCGACAGTGGGAAGGAAAAACTCCCTTTTAACAGGAAAAGACCTCAGAACCAGGCTTAGGGAGGGGCGGGGCCATCTGCCATGACCGGTTGGGGTGAGAGAAGGAAGACAGGATAAAGACATGCTGTGGAAGAGAGCCAGAGATTTTATTCTCTACCTCCTGATGCTGCTCCTTCCTTCTTTCTGTGTTTTCCTTTCTCATTCATCCTGCTTTAGTAACGTCTGCCTCTTTCTTTTTTTTTGTCTTCTTTTGTCACAGATTGATAGATGTCTATTTTGACTGAGATCTTTAGCATAATATTTGCTTTATCTAAAGTTTAAAAATGCCTAATATTTGAACATTAATCTTGATTTTGATGAAACCCATTTTTCCTCTGAAGCATTACATTTCAGATCCGTTTTTCATCAGACACTAATACTCTCTCTAACTTGTCCAGCACAAAGCTCAGTATCATTCATTTCTTTGTTGGCGCTGGATCCTATGTCATCCCTCTGAAATATCCCACTAAAATTATATTTGACCAAATAAGTGCTGTTGCTCTTTCTTGGACTCAGATAATCAAACTGATCTGGTGCGCTCTCCGCACTGCTTGGTAATCAGTCCTGCAAGTGCTGCGGACAGATTGTAGGCCAAGCCAGGTTAGCTCTGGCCCTGATTATTTATCCAGGATTTAACAGAGATAGATTGTAGAAAGTTGAAAATCTTACCCACTGCAACCCTTTAATTAGAGCCTCTCCATTTATTTTTCTAGTATTCAGACTGTACTAGGAGTAAAAGCAGCTGGACTGATATTACAGCTGATCCAAAATGTAAATATTGATTATTGAAGGATAAAAGAAGTGTGGAGATAGCAGCTGAATGCAGAAGTGTGTAGATTAATAATGATATGATAAAAAAAAAGGGAACAGAGGTTTAAATGGAAGACCATTTTACTCTGGAATTTAATAAACAGATGAGGAAAAACCCTGATATCACTTCAAAATTATTGTAGTTTGTTACTTCTAAACATCATCTATAACTTTGGTTACTGTGGGTGTTGTAACGACAACATTCACAATAAGACGAAAAACTAAAGTCTGTATTAACAAAGCATACACAAAGAGTTATTTGCCATATTCTTATAATTACTGACATTATTGATATAATATTTTTGAATATCATAGTTGTCATCCATACGTGGTTATAAAGATACCCCAATCAAGTTACAGGTAAATGTTCTGTAAGGAAAGAAGGAAAAATAGGAATAAAGTGTAGAAATATTATGAGCAGAATCTCTCTGCGTACAGGAAAAGCAGATCTGCTGTTATGAATTCGTGGTGCGCTGCAGGTGTATTCCTAAAATGCAACGTTCATCTTTTTGCTACTGAAAAACAGCCTTGTGACCTTAACTTGTCTTTCAAGTAGGGCAGTGGAAGTGTGCCAGCTTAACCGCCGAGTTGTGCTTTCTCACAGCTTGCTCTTGAGATGCGAAGAAATCATCTGTGTTTATAGTCGTAGAACAGACACACCGAATGGTGGAGAGGAGGAGAAGGATTGCATAAAAATGCAGACACAGAGCCCACGCTCATTAATTGCAGGACATTATCCCACTTATAGATCACCAGTGACACTGTCAGTTACCTGAATCCTCTAAGAAATGACCGCAGTAACGGTGTATTGAAGGATCGGGTTATATGGTTTGTTTTTAAATGAATTTCAACATTAGTTCAGAATTGTTTGAAAGTTATGTCTGGAAGATGCTCAAGATCGTTACTGCATACTTATCAGAGATCTTTTCATGTTAGCATGTAGTATCAGGGTAAGGTGGAGCCATTATTAACTAGCTTATGGACTCATTATACACTGATCAGGCATACCATAATTCGCTCTGACAGGTGAAGTAAATAACATTTTGATGATCTCTTTATCATGGCGCCTGTTACTGGGGTGGATATATTAGGGAGCGAGTGAACATTTTGTCCTCAAAGTTGATTGGTTAGAAGCAGGAAAAATGTACAAGTGTGTGGATTTGAGTGTGTCTGACAAGGAACGAATTGTGACGGCTAGACGACTGGGTCAGAGCATCTCCTGTGGGATGCTCCCAGTCTGGAGTGTGCATTGATTAGCTGAACACCAGGATGCACTATGGGAAGAAGGGAAGCCAGCGGACGCAGTGTGATGCTTTGGAAAATGTTGTGCTGGGAAAACTTTGGTAATTCGCCCTGCCACAAAGCAAAATGGTTTGAGGAGCACAAGTTTGAGGAGTTGACTTGACCTCCAAATTCTGTTGCTAACAACTTGGTACCAGATACCACAACACACCTTCAGGGGTCTAGTGGAGTCCATGCCTCAATAGGTCAGGGCTGTTTTACCAGGCTAAGGCAGACCGGGCAATATTACGCAGGTGGTCATAATGTTATGCATGATCGGTGTAAGTTATTCTGGACAACATAGACCATCTAAATCTTTAAAAGTAATAAGAGTCACTGTCAAACAAATGGATTAAGGATCTTTGTGATCACGGCTAAAGTGCATTATATCAAAGTATACTTTCAACTGCAAACATAAAAATATACTTTTAAGCATGTACTTCATTACTCTCCACTCCTTTAGTGTAGTGTTTCCCTGGTGTGTCCCATGTCGTTGATGTTGTGGTCCTGCTCTGTGTTATCCAGACCCGGCCTCAGGCGGCTCCAATCTGGAAGCCCAGCTGAGGCTAAAGCGAGCCCAGCTCGCCGAGGACTTGAATAAGAAGTTGGCTCTCAGGCCAGGGCCCATGGAGCTGGTGCAAAAGAATATCATTCCCCTAGACTCTGCCATCACAATGACAGGTATCAGTGGAGAGACGCCGCCACGTGGTGTAACCCGACTTTAACACCCGCTGCGCCTTAGCCTGTGCGTTTATATGCTTGTGTGTTTGAAACTAAAGTTTAGGTGTAGAGTTTGTTTTGTGTAAAAGGGCCCTTCTAACTGACTGACTGTGTGTATACTCATTAATGAGGCAGACTGTAAGCTACTCAAACGAGGATTGTACTTGAGTGGACTGCACTGCTACGTCGGTCACATCGTTTAGTCTTCTAACAGGAGAAACGGATTATTCCAAATGATAAGACCTTCAAAGGGTCTGCACAGATCAGAGTCTTCAATGCATCACAACCCCTTTTGTTTTTCTCTCGTGCTGGAGAGTCATGTGCTAAAGTCAAGTTTATAGGTATGAGCAATGATATTTCTCTTTATTTTAACCTGGTCTATTTTTGCATATGTGAACCACACTAATGTTGCACTCTCCAGCAAAGTCTATTTTGGGAAAATATTACAGTGTTTCAGGAAACACAGGAATTTTAGAGGAATTGTTTTAAACACTAAAATTACTAAAACTATTAATTACTATCACTATTCCTAATTTCTATTAATAAAACACTGGTATTACCACAAAATATGAGGGATATAAACCATCTGAACAAGCATTTTTCACAACCTGGCCATGTGTTCTTGTTTATCTTTCTGATCAGTCAAGCTTTGTAAGGCATATCAAAATGCATTATTCAAGTCAAAATTTGAATTCTGGTCTTGATTAGTGGACCACCTATGCATCAAAGTCTTTGTACATTAAATTTGAATGCCTTAACAGCGACGAGGGCTGTTAAAATGAACATTTGTGTTTGTAGCCAGAAAGAAAGAAAGAAAATCCATGTAAAAAAAAAAAAAAGGTGCTTAGCAATCAGCATTTACAAATGTCTATTATGGACTCAAGTGTTTGAGGAGTGCTCTTTGGTGCATCGTGTATGCTTAAACAAAGATTTAGCACTGTGTGAAGCGCAGGGCCGGAGCTGTTCCACCACGCCACTCACATCTCACACTGTTTGGGTCCAACATGTTACTCACTCTCTCTGTTCTTAGCAGTGCAGCGAGTTTTCTTTAGACTCTGCTGTTTTAGCGGTTTTATGTTTGCCTCCTTAAGCTTCCAGTAAACATGTTGCACAAAGGAGCCGGCAGGCTGCGGTCAGCTGGTTTATAATACCTCTGCCGGAGAAGGGGATCTCCGTTTATCGAGATGAACAGCAGCTGTATTTGGGTCCACCCTTTTTCTTTAGAAGTCTGCGATGTGTGTGCGTGTAGAGTGCATCCTTTGCCACATGTGTGGGCGTACCTGCCTGTATGTTTGGACCTATCTGCTCATCCTCCCCCCCTCTTTTGTCTGTGCTCTGACTGGCTCCAATCAGCCACCTACAAAACTACGTGACAGGACCAGGCTGTTGTGACCCCCACCCCGCCCCCTTCGCCTGCAGCATTAACCCCTCACCTTAAAGCTCTATATCTCCCTACATAACACTCCCAGTGATTGTTTCAACCTCTGTCCGGTAATTTTGGAAACTGCCTGACCCACCATAGCTTGTAAACCAGCCATGTGAAAAGAGGAAGCGTATGTGGCGTGCAGATTTCCTGTAATTCTGCCAACTCAATCTCCCGGTGACAACAAATTATCTTAAAGAGTCCTGGACTGTGTGCAGCAGAGCGAAAATGCACCGAGTAAATTCACACACAGACCGTGTTGGTGTTTTTCCCTACAGAGTTAAACGTGAACAGGTGGGAGGAAATGGCATTTAGGACAATGCTATTTACTAAGCTGTGCGGTAAGCTCGCCGAGTGTGTGTTTGTGTGTACTGCAAGGTCATAGAGTTGCACAGAATGGACCTGGTACTGTGATGGAAACCAGAATCTGTTCCTGGTTGTCACATGTTTGGATACAAAAAGAGAATCTTATACCTCTCAGCGCGCGCGCGCACACACACACACATACTCCAGCCTTTACCACCTCCTTCCCTGGCTGTCCCTTCAGCTCCATTAGATAGTTGCTCTTAACTACCCCAATCAAAGCTGAGTTCCCTATCGGGCCAGCCAATCAGGAGCGTTCTAGAGGTAAAGTGGTTGTGTGAGTGTCTTACCCACACAGCGTAACACCTCCGAGCTGAGTGCTGTACTAGGTGTGAGTGACAGGCAGTGTGTGAATACCTCTGCTCACATACATTGTGTGCAGCATGCAGTATGCATCCAATCAGCCAAGGAGCAGGTAAAAAAAATGTTTCACAAAAACAGATGTGAAAAGGGTCCAGTGGTTTGTGGATTGAATGTTTTCAAATGTTTTCTTGAAATGGTGTTCAAGGCGCTTTGGACAAATTCTGCTGTCATTTGGTTTGTGGGACAAAGGTCTTACCCTATCAGAAGCACGTGTAACTAAAGCCTGGTGTATTTAAAACTACAGAGCACAGAATGATTGAACCTCCACAGATACAGTGCTGGAGTAACATAACAGCGTGTTAAACTGAGAACCGTTTCCACTAAAACAACAGGTTGAGGTTGAACACAATAGTCTTGCGACTGGTCATTTGCTGTTTTAGATTGCAGATGAAGTAGTTTGGTGGTAAAGTGACTGTCAGCTGGCTGGAGGCAGCAGTACTGATTGGCTGTTTCAATAATTGTAATATCCAGGCTATAAAAAACTGGAAGGAACATATTGAAGCATGCTCGGTTATTAAAATGTGCTCTTAGTGTCTTGAATCACAGGTCTTGTGATAATTGTATATCGATGATGACTGTGACAGTTTATACTTGCTTTGCTTTTAGTTCTGGTTAGATTTTGCACTTTAGTTTAATTCACCTATCTACATTTTTCCAAATTTTCTTCACAGATTGTACTAATGTTACGTGGAATTTTTTTGAGCATAGTAATATTGTAACAGCCCTGATTTGTGTCTCAGTATGCAAATGAGTTAGATGGTACATCCCATGTCAATTGTAGCAATGCTGCTACACACTGTTAGGTTAGGTGATCTTTAAAGTTTCTATGTGGATCATTTCCTTTAGGCTGTAGTCACACTGTGCAGATTTCTGTTATGTCTGATAACAACGCACGCCTGGCAGATTGAAGACGATCTGAATGCATTCTGTGTGCACTTACAGTTTTTGTTTTGTTTTGTTTCTAGGTGTAAAAGGGGTCTAGGCTGATAGATATTACATCGCTGACACCCCCACGTATCTCTGTTTTTGTTCTTCTTGCAGTAAACCATGGTAAGCTCCCTAAGCAAGAGGACTCCTATGCATTTGAGGAGGACAGCAGCAGTGAGAGTCTGTCTCCAGAGCAGCACCACAGTGATGAGTCGCAGGGTTCGGCCTGCCCTTCATCTGAGGCTGTCGGCAGTACGGCCTCCTCCTCGTCCTCACCTGCCCTCACCAGCGAACGACAGGTCAAAAAAAACACACAAACACGCCTCCTCTCCTTTGTTCTATCCATTTCTTTCACTCAAGCTCCCACACTGAGCAGCTATGATTACCACCAGTTTATTTCTGCTGCCCTCCTGTGGTAGCAGAGTGAGCTGCACATCCTCTGTTTTCCACTGTTGGACTGAGTTGACATAGGCAGGTGTCACATTCCTGCATGCTGAGCCATGCTGGCGGCACAGCTGCCTTTATATGCTTGCTGCTTACCTTTCACTCATGGTGACCTCATTCCAACGGTCACCAACAGAAACGGTCCCTCAACTGAAATTCGTGCCAGAACACAATTGTTTATATCTCTTAGACCTCTGCCTCTTAAATGTTCCAACTGAATCATCATCCCTCTGTGCGTCATGTCAGTCCCAAAGGTTTGTTTAAAGCTTTTTGGAATACTTTTGCAGAGGAAACATCAATACATGAGCATTTTAGGGATAATTATTCTATTTGGATTATAAACTGTCAAGCAGTCTCCCTGTCTGTTCAATTTACCTTTATAATCATGAAGAAGAAATGAGAAGAAAACAGATACAGTCAGAGCAAAATGCATGAAATCTAAGGCAACAATAGCAAAAAAGTTGCCAAAGCCTATAAAATAGCTGCGTAAATACAGTCGTTCACTTTTATTACATCCTGCCATGTGCTTGTTTAGTATTGTTTGGAACCAGATGTCTGTCAGTAGAGTGGATACGATAAAACAATTCCAAGGTTAAACCTCTTTGAGTGAAACTGAGCTCAACAGACTAGTTTATCAAATGAAGCAAGAAGAAAACTATTCTTTACGTCTAAACTGAAACACTTTATACTTTAGTAATTATTTCTTTAACTTCAGCCTGGAAAAGTAAATGTACTTTGTTTTTATTTGTGGATAGGGTGGTGTAAGCAGAGACCCCCCTGATCAAAGCCAGGATGAGGGGCTTTCTGGTGCTAACAACAGCCAGACTACTCCCCCAATACCTGTTCCTGCTATCGTCAAGGTCAGTTTGTCATTAAACTCACTATCATCTGCCACCCGGCTGTAGCTCAGGTGGAGCACAGGTGGCAGAGCAGATCAGCCACTAACCAGAAGGTCGGTGGTTCGATCCCAGGCTGCTCCAGGCTGCATGCCAAATATCCTCGGGCAAGCTACTAACCCCATGTTTGCCTACTGGTGGTGGTCAGAGGGCCCGGTGGCGCCTGTGTCCGGCAGCCTCGCCTCTGTCAGTGCGCCCCAGGGCAGCTGTGGCTACAATATAGCTTGTTTTTATTACATGAATGACTGAATGTAGTGTGAAGTGCTTTGGGGTCCTTAGGGACTAAGTAAAGCGCTATACAAATGCAGGCCATTTACATTCTTAACTTTAACAAATGAATTTCTAACCCTAACTCAGACTTTCTCGTCCTCTCTACCACCAGTCTAAATCTTCCGACAAGAACCGTCACAAGAAGCCCAAAGATGTGAAGCCTAAAGTCAAAAAGCTCAAGTACCACCAGTACATTCCTCCAGACCAGAAGGCAGAGAAGTCCCCTCCGCCCATGGATTCGGCCTACGCCCGACTCCTCCAGCAGCAGCAGCTCTTCCTGCAGCTGCAGATTCTCAGCCAGCAGAAACACACTCATGCGCAATCGCAGACACAGCAGTCGCAACAGCCGCATACCCACACTCCGCAGACCCAGGCCCAAGCCCAGTCTCAGGCTCAGCAGAGGCAGCCCACTTTCAGCTATCAACCCCACACACCAGCTCACACCCAGAAGTAAGTAGAGAACATATCTGACGAAATCTCCTCAAATTATCTACTGCAAACTTGTGTAGGGGGGGTTAATAAAAGTAATGCTACATCTTACTCTTAAGTGTGATCCAAAACAGTAAATAGCACAAAAAACATGAACTGAAAGACTTTAAAATGATGTAGATTAGGGAAGAAATCTGGGATCTGATTACTTTCTGTAGGTTTGAGCCATGGTTAATGTCAGAACAATAATAAACTCCTTACATCTGCATCAGTAAATATGAGATCCAGTTTTTAATTTACCATCTTACATACTGCAGACCCATGTAACATGTGGTGCATCCACCAATGTAAGCAGTCAGAATGTTTTGGCTCATCAATATATATATATTTACTTTTGGGTAATCTTCTTCAATTGCTCCATTCCAGAGGAGTCAGTGAGCAACTATCGGCTTGTAGTTCCAGTGCCCCGTCGAGCACAGCCAACAGTAACTCATCCTCTCCAGTCAAGAACACATTCCCCAACCAAAGCAACATCTCACAAGTCAAACCTGGGCCCCTGCCATCTAATCTGGATGACCTAAAAGTAGGTGATACTAGAGAGGAACATTCTGACAATCTTCTCTCCTTAACATACATATGTAATCCTTTTTATTCTCCTTTTTTTTCTTTTGCCCTGCAAGGTTTCAGAGCTGAGGCAGCACCTGCGTATTCGTGGCATGCCTGTCTCAGGCACCAAGACTGCCCTCATCGAGCGACTCCGGCCCTTCAAAGACTCCAACACCGGCTCCTCGCCCTCGGGATCCTCTGATATCACCACCATGACCTTTCCTGTCACACCCACAGGGTCCTTGTCCTCCTACCAGTCCCCATCCTCCTCCAGCGCTCTGTCCCAGGGAGGCTATTACCCGTACCCCAGCACCTCCTCCACCCCACCCATCTCGCCGGCCTCCTCTGAGCTGTCCCTCAGCGGTTCACTCCCCGACAGCTTCAGCGATGTGCCCATGTCTTCGCCAACACAGTTTGCCCTTCATCCATCTCCTGCCCAGCTCGGCGTGGAGGATGGCTTTGGGGGAGGAGGAGGTGGCAGCATGGGTGGGGCAGGTCAGAGGATGGGGGAGGTTGGTGGTATGGATGGTGTAGAAGCTGAAAAAGACAAGATGCTGGTGGAAAAGCAGAAGGTGATCGAGGAGCTGACGTGGAAATTGCACCAGGAGCAGAGACAGGTGATGATCTGTTTCTGCTTCCTAACACTTCATGGTGGATCTTAAGAGAATGAAGGCATTTCACCTCTCATCTGAGGTTCCTCAGGTCTAAAACCAAAAGCTGGACCCATGACTTTTTTCACAACTTGGGCCATGTGATTACACACTAATTAATAGGTCAGTGCTTCTTGAATGAGAGGTGAAAAGTCTGCTTTTTTTCAAGCTCTTAAACCTACCACTACATGCTTTGCTAGTCAACAGGTGGATGTAAAGTAGAGATGTTAAGAAGGCTACTTTTTGTTTATCAAGTCTATGTCATAGGCAGCCATGAAACTGCAGCATCTAATACTAATGCAACAATCAATCATGTTATTATTTATAAAGTATTGAGTTGTAAATTGAATGCTCTGTGATCATGCTTATTAGGTTGAAGAGCTAAAGATGCAACTCCACAAGAGAAAACGTTGCTATGGAGCAACACAGGATACGGTCCCTCCTGCATCTCATCCTCCCATGCACCACCAGCAGCACCAGACACCAGCCATGATGGGGCAGCATTTTTTTGGGGTGACTATCAAGCAGGAGCCTTTGTCCTCCAGCTGCCCTCTGTCCTCCCCTAAACAGCCTAAGTGCCCTCCTGGTAGCTGCAGAGAGGATATGGGACACTGCAGTTCCTCCATTACCAACATGGGGGGCCCCGGGGGACCACAGTGTATGGATACAGGCCCTTCCTCTGGCAGCCCCACCGCTATGTCCACCTTCCTCAGCCCACAGTGCTCACCGCAAGACTCTCCTATCAGAAAATCTTCCAGCAGCCCACAGCCTTCATCTCCTAACAACCCCTACCTGCTGTCTCCTCAACTGGGGAGGGATGGCTGTAGTCACCCCCACACCCAGGGCAACAACAGAGCATGCAACATGCAGGTATGATGCCTTTTAAGGGAATAGTATTGGATTTTATATATATTTATTTAGTTTTCTTTGTTCTCTTCTAATGTACTTTGAGATGTTTACCTTGAAGACCATGGTGGATTTGAGACAATAATTTAACCAATGTTTTTAACATGACCCCACTTTACACCCCTACGAAGTTTTATCAAACTATCCTGTTTAGAGACAGAAAGAATGATATGGACGCAAACAAACGCTACCAAAAACATAACCTAATCAAGGTTTGTTTAGCTTTATATTGCTATTTCTTTATTTTCTATGGATATTCTGATTTTTATTGTGATTTCTTTTAGCATTTATATATTCCTGTATTTGCTGTCATGAGATCACCAAAATCATTAGGCATCATCATCATCATCAGTGGGCTGCATAAGTAAATGTATATTATAGTATAAAAGTTAAAGAAAACCGACATAATACTTATCTACATTTTTAAATGTGGGCAGCCACCAACTAGCACAGAAACATATGTAACTAGCATTAGCTTTTACAATTTCCCATCATCTGCAACTCTGGAAACATGTTCAAAACAGTATATGTAAATATTTATTTCATATACAAAATATGCTCTCTTTAGTTTAGGTGGGTTTTTTACTCTTTTCTTCTTTTGTTGATTTCTAACGTGTTTGGGGCATTTTATTTTTGGCTAACTATAGATGCAGCAAAAGAGTGGCGGTCCGCCTATAAACTGCTCCTATCCTTCTGACCAAAGAGGTCTTCAGGGAGTCTATCCCAGCTCAGCTGACTGTGGCCTCAACAACAGCAGCCCTGCTAAGGCTGAGAGCCAGAACATGCAACCAAAGGTAATTTTCTATCCACATGACCAGCATTTTACAGCATCGTCACATCAGCATCATTTACTTCAGCTGAATCATCTCACATTTATGTTACTGTTTTCCTTTCTTCTCTCCATTTGTGGCCTGTCTCTGTGTATTATTGTCTTTTGTTGTGAAGTTCATTTTGTCTTCATATCAGTTTTCATCATATATTCCTTGACATGTCAGTGACATTTCCTTTACAAGACGACAACGCCAAATCATTTTTTAGAGTAAACTTTTCACTGTGATGAGATTTTTTAAACGTGAGGGCCTAATTTGGGTAAATCCCCCTATAATATACTAATATCACTTTTCACCTATTTCCCATATAGATGTCAGTTTTGCCAAAGTGCCAGGTCCCTCCCCCTGCCTTCAGTAGCTCAGATTCAGATGCATCTGACTTAAGACAGCCCCCATGCTATGAGGATGCAGTCAAACAGGTAAACTCAAATCCATGATAAAATTCAGTAGAGATGGCTGGCCAGAAATTTATTTGACCTTTTTTTGGCGTTGCTCTCATTCCACTCTTCCTCCTGTGGTCTGTCTTGTTTTTTCTTTCTTCTATTTTTATCTGTGTTGTAGTTTTTGTTTTCATCCATCGCTTTGTTCACTGCACTATAGCTATTATGACAACAGCATTATAGTGATTTTTTTTAACCATCGTAATTATGTAAAAATTTGTTACAGTGGACAAAATATTTTCTTCATTATATTAAACTGTAAAAAAAATGCCTACAGTGTTGTGAAATGTCTTGTTTTGTTTGCACATAAAAGGGATTTTTCCACTTAGACATAAAAAGGTTAGTGAATAATTAATAATTATTAGACCACTTGTTGTAGCTCTACGTTTTTGACTATGAGCAAAACTAAATTTCTGTTACCTTCTTAATTTTGCCAGCAAAGCAAAATAAAGCACAGCTAAATTTTTTAAAGCCAATTAAAATATTTCTGTTTCTCTGAAACAAGCAAAAAAAAAACCTCTATCTTTTAAAGCTAGTAAAAGGGGCCAAGTCCCGTTTTAGGAGCTAGAAAGTTAAAAAAAAAACAAAGACAACCAATTCTGTTTTTTAAGTGTTTAAAATTTCAGCTGATAAAAGGAACGCACTTTTTGTTACTGTTACAGCAACTGACCCGAAGTCAGCAGATGGATGAGCTTTTGGATGTGCTCATAGAGAGTGGAGGTAAGGATTCATTCTATAGATCCTATTGGCTGAAGACGAAAGCATTTGAAATCACTACCTGTTGTTCAGTCTTACCTGACACATTGAACCTGCTGTGACCCTCCCTCCTCTCCTCTTTCTCTTCAAGAGATGCCAGCTAACGCCAGAGAAGAGAGGGAGAGGTCCTCTGTAACCAAAGTTATGCCTCACATTACTGTGTCCCCAGGGTGTCCCGGCCTCCTCATCCCGTGGTTTCACCGACATTACGAGCACCTCTCCCCCAACCAGCTCCCTTACGACCACGCAGCCAATCACGTCACCGAGAGCCACCCAGACACTCTGCTTGGCAGTCCCGTCGGCCGCGGAGGGGAGGTACTTCTTCTTAAAATGGCAGCAGAGGATGGGGGCCAGGAAGATGAAGGGAAGCGAGAGGTTGATCGGTACAGCAGCCCTCAGAATCATCATCACTCTCATCATCCACAACAGGACAAACTTCTGAGCAACCGAGATCTGATGGACACGTCTCTCTCGGCCATCGGCAGTAAGGCATCCGCCAACCCCGAGGTGCAGGGAATGGTCAGCATGACCTTTAGTGAGACGGCTTGGGAGACAATGGAATGGCTCGACCTGACACCACCCAGTTCTGCCACTGCCTTCAGCATTGCTCCACCCAGTGCACCAAGCATTTTTAATGCCGAGTTCCTGGATGTAACAGACATTAATTTGAACTCTGCCACAGACCTTCACCTGGAGCACTGGTAAAAACAACACTGTTCCTAAAGTGCTGGTTAGCAGCAAACCAGCCATCGAACTCAAGACACCAGCTTGCAACTAGCTGCACGGACTTCTGATATTAGCTATGACAATACCAAAGACCTATTTAATTCTGTTCTTAACAGCTTTAAATGTTCACGTGTTGCTCCTTGCTATGATCCAGTGGAATGTATAACCATTAGCAAATATGCAAAAGCTGAAATCTAAGCCAGAAAATTGAACAATTGTCATATCCCAACCTTTCCACTTCACTGAAATGTGGTTCTTATGTTGTCGTCATACTCAAAAACTAAAGACCTGGTGCTTTTTGGCAGGATCTTGATGTGCACAACTACCAAGTACTTGTGACAGCGGACATAGTGTCAGAAGAAGCGTTAATGTAACTTAAAAACCTGATTACAGTACTTTACGCCAACATTTAATACAGTATCAGTGCTATGACTTGAAGACACAGTTTGACTTTCATTGTATACTTTGAGTTATATATTTGTACTGGAAAAAAACCCCAGAGAGGACTTAACAGGTGAATTGGAGAATTGGATTGCTTAGTAATGGCCATACTGTAAATATCAAAACTGACAGATAAGTTGCCATCTACATATTATGTCAGAGGTGTGGAAGAACATACAAACAACAAAACAAATGCTTTCTGTAATCACTTCATTATTTGATGTAAATATGATTTTTTTTAAATTCACTGTGCACCTCTAGCTTAATAAACACTTGTCACAGTTTGCTTGAGCTTAGTATATGTGTATAGGTTAGGTCATTTGAAGGAATCTTTTTGTACTTATTTGTTTTCCACTATTATCCACAGGATGACACCTTTAAAAGAATTATCTTATCAGTTTATATCAGCAGCCAAATACTGCCTTATTTGCAAAAGCTTTTTATTCCCAAATTTTAATATCAAATGACTGCTCCCCTGGAAGTTGTTGACTGATGTGATTTACATGGCTCCAACCATGTAAAGCTCACATCTAGTTTTCTCTCTCTTTTTTGGTCATTAAAATGCCAGCATTTCTGTTCCCATTCACATTTATTTATTTTGTGCTTTTGTATTTATAGTTGATCCTGTATTTATACATTCCTTTAAAACAGATTGGGGCTCTATATGATGTATGAAAAAAGTACCATTATCGATCACTGACATTTCTTCATTATTAGTTCTCTTAAGAATGTGATACAAAGTAAAAGAACCACTTTGAAAAGCCATGTTTTCCTAACTTACTTTTCTTAAAAAAAAAAAAAAAAGATTTGTAATTGACAATTCTTAGCACTTGTTAATAGGATGATGTAATATAATCAAATTTTTACTGTGAATACTGGATATTAATAAAGAATAGACTTTCACAAAAGCCAGCCGAGATAAACCTATTATGCACAGTAGTTATAGGTGAGAATGACAAACTCAGAAACAAATAAGGTTTTAGTTTTGATTAGTAAATGCATTTTTATGCACCTAAAAACTTAGATTAAAAATTAATAAATAAGTATAATTTCTTGCATACCTCCTTTATATCTGTCCGCTGACTGTAAAGCTACAGCTAGCAGTTTGTTAGCCTAAATTGCATAAAGACTAACAGATGGGGACAGACTGAAGTGGCTTTGTCTTCAAATCACAGAATCAGCCTACCAGCACTTCTGTTTTATGTTCCTAGTTACATCTGTTCATTCATTCTCAAAAGACCCAGTAAGCTCCATTCATTGTTCAGTCTTTTCCAAATTAGCACTATCTTAGCTAGCTCATTGGTCATTAACTTGAAAACATTAACTTTACTCCACATAAACTTGTTCTATTTAATGTGAGTATTAGACATAATACAAGTTTTATTAGCAAAATGCTAAAATAAAGTGCTTTTTCATGCAGTAAGATTAATACTAGCAAAACTAGCAGTCTCGATTTTAATGGGGGTTTTTTTTTCTTCCAGACTCAGAACACCCGAGGAGACAGAAAGAAAACTTTACTAATATGTATTTTCTTTTCATTCATGTTCTATGCTTGAGCAAATTTTTAACAGCAGTCAGCTTGCTTTTACACTTGAACCAGAAGTGCTGGTAGGCGTTAGCTACATAAAGTGTTTCTACCTTATTCCAATCTTTATGCTAACATCACCACCTAGCTATTTTACAGACAGATGTAAGTGGTTTTGATCTTAGAAAGATGTCATTTCCAGTAATATAAAATTATGACTTCAGTTCCTTGGCTAATAAACCTCATCCAATTATTCGTGTCCTCTGTAACCATGGTTCTCATGTCATGTTGACCAAATTGTTGTTTTGTTTTTTTTTTTTGTTTGTTTGTTTTTTTAAATGAAGTGTTGCACTTGAGTGGCTTCTCTGGTTACATGTTAGCTATTACCCATCTTCAGTATATGTCAAAGCTAATACTTATTTCCTGTCTTCTGTTGTCAGAACAATTACTGTCCTTTTCTTAATTATTTTTGACAAATTTTTAAATAATTTTCCCTAATTAAGAGAAAAGTAATCTGACAGAAGCTTCCATGTTGCTTGGCCACTGACTTGCCCAAGTCCCTGTATACTACAAAAAAAGACAGCAATAAACTTATCACTTATCAAAATTATTTTGGCAGTTTTTTTTCATGTCTAAATTACAAGAAACACACAATACAGGTTTCCAATCTTTTCTGTGGGAACTTTATTTGTAACGATCAATGAAGATACAATATAATATTCATTGCCCTTAATAATATCTTATAATCTAATATGAACATTCTAGTAATTTTGCAATTTATACAACATGTACCCTGGAGATTCACCAGCGTCAAGTTAGCTTCCTGGAAACACATGACAGACTACAACAGCTCTAGAGACAGTTTGAAGTTAAACGGCTCCATCTGTGGGCTTTCTCTGGGGTCTGCACCATTTCGTGTTGGACATAGAAATGGAAAGTCGCTTACCAAAAGAATCGTGTGGGTTCTACAACATCGCCACCTATGCGGTTGTAATGTGTTGCCCTCCCAAACAGGCCAAAAATAGTCAACATTTTAAACAAGCCACACTAAAACGTCCCCAACCCACTCCAACAATGGTGGTAGTTTCTGGGAGACGCATGTAAAAGTCCCTACAGTGTCCCACACTTAAAGGACCATCATCCATACAGTTTGGTTAATAGCTATCGCCAAGTAATGTGATATTTGTCTCGCCATTCTGTGGATAAGAGGCCCCGCCTGGTAAATGTGGCTTTCTGAAAAGAAATGACAACGGGTGCATCTCAATAGTCTCAAAATTGTGGCCTCCCATTGACCTTCTGCCACACAATTATGTAAAACTCCAGAATATTACTATAACTGACAAAGGAAGACAGGTGAGGCATTTTGGATTATGGAGATGCATCCGAGTTTAATGCATGGTTTGGCATGGAAATATTCCATCATCAGTGCAAGCCAGAAAGACATACTAAGTCATGGAGAAGCATGCCGAGTCCATGGTGAACTTAAGGACGAAAACGCGTAACTGTGTGGAGTGAGATTCCTCTTCTCCCGACAGTTCGGTAGTTGGTATGGAAGTCAATAGTTTGTGATTTAGCAGCATTTACAGTTTTTTGTTGTTTTGTTTTTTTTGACAGAACTCCCATGCCTAGACTTTTAAATTTGTAGTTACTGCTGCTATATGGCAGCACGGTGGATCTGTGATCAGTGTGGATGAGAAGTTTAACTGTACAGCGCTATGACAGGTGGAATTAAGGCTCATTCCTAAACTAAAAGAATTTGCACCTAACACCTATCTTGGTGCTTGGATCTGTGTTTAGGAATCAGCCTTAACTGTTGAGCAGAACCTGCCAGTAACAGCAGGTTAGGTGTTCTATGTACATACACATTTACAGTGGACATAATGTCCCAAACTAACTTTACACCAGGGTAGAGGGCATCTTCCACTACTCGCAAGGAGCATGGAAACGAGGATGTTTTTGTGGGACAAAAAGTGTGTAGCCTGGGAGACTTCTGGGTGGTCCTGAAAGAACGACAGTATGCCTTAATGCAAACTGATTGCATTTAAAATGCAGGTGAAGGCATTTAAAAAAAAATAATAATAATAATAATACATTGTTGGGTTTAAGCCTATAAAGCAATGGAAAAATAAGACTGAAAAGGCCAACCAGAAGACTATTACTGTAAAGGTTTGGGGCTATCATCCACTAGGTTCCTGCAGCAGAATAGGCTAATGTAGCACTGGATTAGCACCACTTAAAGTCTCTTGTGTTATCATTTTGGCAAAGTCAAAAAAATTAAGTCTCTTTTTTTTGCGAAGTTATTCTTGGAGACCAAAATAGGTACACCATTAGCCCAAAGAATATACAACTTACTTTATGAAGGTGAACCAAACTTTTTTACAAGTTAGTAGTGGCGACTGTTTCTCAATCAGTACATTAACTGCAAAATGGGTTTTTTTTGTTTTTTTTTTTAAATAAATAACCTTGTTACCAATAAATGCCTGGTTAGCTAGAGGCAATGCAGCTTGTTTGAACTACATAGGTTCTACAACACCATTTAAAAAAAAAAAAAAAAAAAAAAAAAAAAAAAAACCCACAACAACAAACATACCGTTAGCTAGATGTTAAACTTGAATTTATTAGCATGATAATAGCGTAACAGTCTTTTCTATTTCCTCATCCATTTGACTAGAACTATGTAGTAGAAAAATATACATTTCTATTCAGTTAGTATACCTTATTTTACCAACCTTTACCTTTTTTTAAACTTTTTTTTTTGGACAGAATTATTTAACATATATTTTGCTAGTCTGCTTCTCATCTTAGCTAGCTATTGTTACATCATCTTGTCCTTTGTCTTTTTTTTTTTTTTTTTTTTTTATTAACAAAAACCTATAAAGGATATTTTGGAAGCATGCGTTGTTTTTTGTTTTTTTTAACCCATCAATTGTCTTTAGCTGTAGCTACCTCTTTGAATGACAAAAATCCAGTTACATTAAACCAGGTGTTACCATTTGATATTACTTCTAATTAGGAGTTTCTACCACCAGCTCTGTTCAACAAGACTAACACAGGAAATTCTCAATCAAAAAGAGATGCTTAGTTTTATAACTCAAACACAATGATAACAAAAGAGACTAACTGAGGCTAGTTTGTGAGAAATGGCAGTTGTCTTATTTTTCTATCAAGACAGCTTCTCACAGATTGCATATTGGGGGAAAGTGAAAAAGAAAAGAAAAAGAAAGCTGCGCTACCAAATCCACGAGTGTTCCACACAGAAACACTCTTGCATACTCAACCATTTGCTGTGAGTAAAAGTGCTCTCAACCAAATGCATGAAAAGACTGTTGAGACAGCAGATCTATCTGCATACATTTGTACATGTCAACAGTTCAGAGGTGAATACACATATGCAAACTTACAGTCTACAATGTACAATCCACTGGGTGGCTATTTTTGTTCATACATCAAGAGCGTCACTGCTCACCACTTTATTTGGTAAATTCTGTGTGTGTTGAGATATATCTCTCTCTATCTCTCAACACACATACATACACTATTCCTTTTTTCCCCTCACATACACAGATACATTGCATTTTACTAAGACAATGTTCTTGCTTCAAGTTTTTCTGGCTGAAGATAAATGACAATATTATGGGATTTTAAAATGAGGTGATGGGAGGTTGAAAGGTTTGCTTAAGGATATTTGTCTCATTGCACTGAGCAATTTGGACTTCCTTTGTTCTTTGGAACACGAGAAAAAAAACAAAACTGGTGATCCCACCTAACTCTTAGGGCTAAGATGTCAAACCTCGCGTCACAAAACTTAGTGTCCAACCCACTGTTGGCTAACGAGCCCCCTCCCCCAACCCTCACCCCACCCTCCCTGGACTAACTGTCAGTCAACATACATGGGCGAGATAGGAGAGGCAGGGATCTGATCCAGAATGCGACACACATAGCTGGCGACGTCCACAAAACGCTCCTCATACATCAGAATGAAAGGGTGTTTCTACAGGAGACATACACAAAGCTGAAGTGACAATTCATCCTGTATGAGGCAGCTAATTTAAAGTTAGGTTTAGCCTAAATCCTCAAATATCACAGAGCTAGGAGTTGGGGTAAAATTGTATTTACTGCAGCAAATAAAAATGACTTTTACATTTCAATTTTAAGTAGTATTGAAACTCACCAGAAGCTCCTTGTACTTTGGCCTTTTTGATTCATCCTTTGTAAGGCTGGACAGGCAAAAAAAACAAAAACAAATCAGAGGCAATGTGCCAAATGTAGTGGGCATAAAAATGTTCCCCAATCAATTTTTACGTGATTGTGCTTACCATAGGTTAACAAAGTTGGTGAACTTGGGGGAGAACTGCCTCTCCTCTGAGTTGCTGAGCTGGGGAGGCTCGCCTTTTACCACCTGCGTCAGCTGATCGAAAACACTATTCCACTTAGGGTAGGGGAATCTTCCTGTTGCCAGCTCATACTGATAACAAACAGAAAGACCTGTGATTGTCTAACACTGTGGATTTATCCTTATCGCAACAGCTTAACTTAATAAAACCCTTGAGTCTTACCAGGGTGATTCCCAAACTCCATACATCGGACCGGACATCATAGCCTTGTCTAGAAGCACTGGGGTCTATCCTTTCAGGCTGCAAAATGCACAAATGGAAATATTCTGTGATACACAGATAATTCACTAGACCCCATACGACAGTATTTCACTCTATCATACAAATGCAAAATACATGTCAGTCACAACAATTTTAAATCCAATGACACGTGAAGTGAACTTGTCATTAAATGCAAAGTTCTACTGAGGATGCCCATATAAATGGCATATATGGAATTACTTTAAGGTGTACTGCCGACCTAAACACTGTCAGAAATCCTTCATAGACTCGCTCCCAACTGCAACACCCTCTGTGCAGTGAAAACTACCGAGGAATGACTTGACACACAGCTTAAGCCAGGGGCAGACAATTAATTTTCCCAAAGAGTCACAAAAAGCTGGACTGTTGCGGAGGGCGATGTTAATAAGCTGAACTCAATTCTGCTCAGTATTAATTTGATCTCTCCACAACAGTTCCACTTCTCATGTGGCCGCTTGGGAAAATTAATTGCACACCCCTGGCTATAGGTACTGAACTGGTCTCCAACCTCTTTTCAGCAAGCCTGATTTATTACAATCCAAAGGATCAGTTGCTCGACAGCACAGGTCTGTGCCCCCATTGGTCAGAACTGAACACAAGGGTAACCCATGCAATATTAAGCAGAAGATTTAAATGTTTTGGCTGCTTGGGGTGCACTCTGCAAGGTATGAACAACTCAAATGAAGGTTCTTAATAAATATGATAATAACATCAACCCGTTTTACTCCTTCACATGTAACTGATGCATATTTCTTAATCAGTGCAGTTGATTACTTACTGCCATGTAAGGCCTGCAGCCTGCATCTCTGGTCTTGGCTATGGAGTCCACCAGCTGGCCGCTGATGCCAAAATCGCACAGTTTGATATTCCCCTTTCGGTCCATAAGAATGTTGGAAGGTTTGATGTCTGCAAACACAGTAAAGGACGACCTAACTATAATGTAACTGGGACGAGAGTTAATTAGTAATAGCTGATCAGAATAAAATGAGAAAACTTACCTCTGTGAATTATTTTCAAGTTTTCTTTTAAGTGGTTCAGTGCTTTAACGGTCTGTTAAAGAGAAAAAAAATCTTTGGTTAATTATTTGATGCTATGCATGCCATTACAGGAAAATGACATTACATGAATATGAAATCGTTGCTTACTGCTAATGTTATTTTGCCTAATATTTCCTCTGGAATGACGTCATCTAATGCACAATATACATATTTGTAGAATTTGTCTAATGAGGTAGACATAAGTTCCATACAAATCCAACAGTCCCCCTGAAACAAAGACATAAAGGTTAGACTCCTTCAAGAATTTGCAATCAACTGAATGAATCAGGTATATTTTGTTTCTGTAACATAAAAAAAAGACAGGTGGGTGTGTTTTTCAGACCTCCCTGAAGAGGGCGCCGTAGAACTGCACAATGTAGGGACAGTCACTACTCCTCATCACTACATCAAGGTCCATCAGCAGCTGCTTCTGCTCCTTCTCATCCACAGTGGAGCGAATCCTCTGAGGGACACATCAGAAAACAGACATGCATGTTTCAGCCTCACACTTTTAATCACATTGCCATTTCTAACTTTAGCAGCATTAACAAGAGAATTCATTTCTGAGAGAGCAATGGATATGAATTGAACAGCCTTCATTTTTGTTATTTATTATACCTTGCAAGTTCACCTGCTATCACCGTGTGCATGCTGGGTTCAATAAAAGTAATGCACATAAACCACTCAAGCCATCCACATCCACTTAACAGTGAGAGGTCATTTGACCACAACACTGATGCTAGTTCAGTCAACCTTTGTTTCAGTCAGAAATGAAACTGTTCGACCCTAAAATGCATCGGCGAAACTAATTCCAATGAGCTCGTTATCGTGTTATTCAAAATTCAACAACGCATTTTTCCTAAAATCAGAGTCTGTCAGTATTTCATCTACACAATGAATGCTTCTAAAAAGGCTGTCAGAATAAGCTAACATGTAACCACCTGCAGTGCATACTGCATGCCATCCAGGTGTGTGGGCAGACTGCTGCTGCTTGCACAGCTAATGTTAGTCACACTTTGAGAGACGTTTACTGTCAGACTCGTTTTAGTACAATCGACTAAAATATTAGTTGGTTGGGACGTCTTTGCAAGACTGAGTTCAGATGCCTGTTGATCAGTAAAGACTGGCCTCTGGTGACGTGACATTTTCATGCAGTACACTACAATATATGACCTCAATACAGCAGCTCTGCATCAGCTTAACAAAAAGTAGAGAAGCACCTAGAGACTGGAATTGGTTGATTTCATGCGTTCTGGACCCTCACTGGTCACTGGCTGGTCAGCCTTCCATATGTTTGATTACATCTGTTTTATGCATGTGCAATACACGCACAGCAGCGCAGGCAAATATTTTCACGTACACTCAAAGCCTAACATGTGGATGCTCCTCACTGCTAGACTCAAAACATTTGTTGTAGTTTGATTGAATTCTAGTCAGCAGTCTCTTAATTTGAGACAGACATTTCAGTCTTTTTAAAAAAAGACTACTACAGGAAACAAACTTCTCCAGATCACTAATAGTCTATTATTGGGCTACCTTGACAGCCATGATCTGGCCTGTGGGTTTGTGGACCATCTTGTTGACGGAGCCATACGCCCCACGGCCGATCTCACCAAGGTCTCTCAGATCCTCTGCAGTGAAGTCACAGTGCTGCTCAGGGGAGATCTTCAGCTTCCCAGATGACTCAATACTGTGTGTCCGTAGGCGCTCTCTGTTGAATGTGGGACGATGACAGCATTTAGATTTTATCACTTATATTTTAATCAGAAATTAATTCTATGTGAACTGTAAAGTTTCCATGAACCGGCTTTAAAATCTGATCAGGTATGTGGGATTTGACAAGATGGCAAAATATGAACATAGTATTTGTAATATTTGTATCATTAAAAAAAATCCCCTCCTGATATTAAAGGTGCAGGATGCATAAAGATTAGACCACCATTAGTGCTATTAAGCAGTATTTCTAAGGATATGCCCTCAACTTAGACTGCATGTTGTGCAACCAGAAATATGAACATGTGCTGAAAAACAGTCGTGTCAGTGATTTTGTGCCATTGCACAGCACTCAACAAATTGCCAGGAAATGTAGCAACATGTCAACTTAAAAAAAAAAAAAAAAAAAAACAACCTGCTAGCAAGCTAAGGTGGTTAGCATAAAAATCAACTCTACAAATGTTTTACACAGAAGCAAATGTAGTCAGTACATTTCTGTTGTCATAGTAACTTGAAGAGATTTTGGAAAATTGCTCACAAAGAAACTTAATAATCAAAACGTACTTCCTGAGGTTATGAAGCAAATGAGCAGTGTTGTTTCTCTGTAAACGTCTACACAACAGGACTACTTTTTGCAACCAGGCACTGCCCCCTGCTGGCCTGACAAATTCACTCTACTGTTATCAGGTCCAGAGGCTATGTTCAATTTCTATATACAACCTCTTATCTAGTTCCAGTGACATCATGTCCCAACTATCTTTACTCACATGTGAGGGTTCTGGAAAGAGGGAACTGTTGGATTGAGTGGGAGCCTGGAAGCCGGTTTCACTGGAGGGTTGGCAAAATTCAGTTTCAGAGCTTTGCGTTTACCTGGTAGGACAAAGAGAGAAACAGATGCACAGTGCCACCTCATGCACACCACTCTGTGGGTTCAACCAACTGGTGAAGACAGAGGATACACATGGTGTGATAAAATGCCTTTCTTACCTCAGTATTGTCTTTCTATACTTGAGATAAGTCTCAATATGCCACAGCAACTTAATATGATCCAAGTATAAACACATTCATATGCATTATACAGTTGCATTTGAGAAATATGACTATGAGGGAAGGGTGGAAAAAAAAAAAAAAAAAAAAAATCTGTGGCATGAAGTTTTGGAGTTCTCAAGCTCTTCTCAAGCTTCGAGAAAGCAAAAAGTTTTGAACACAAGCAAAAATGTACAGGGGTTCCCAGTGTTCAGATGGTGTACTGCACAAGCCCTTTTAGCTAGAACCTTCTGAACAAATGGCATGCAGCATGTGTGCAAGCTATCAGGCTAGTATGCTGTGCACTAAGCAGGGTGCTAACATTGGGAATCCGTGTTCAGAATGTTTCCATCAATAATCTTTATAAATGTGCATGTCAACACTAAACAGTTCCCACTGACATGTGAAAGCGACCCAACACTCAAGACAGCACTTCGTTCAGACTGAGGACACATAGGTTGAATTAACTGTTAGGTACATGTGAGTATATGAATGCATCACCCAAATAGAGTTGGTAATTACGTTTAGGCATTTTTGAAAGTGCTGAGTTCAAGTGTTAAGTTGTCTCTGCCATGCCCTGTCCAACCAGCTCCTGAATGCAAACAGATCCCTTAGCCTTTTAAGCCCCAGTGCAAATGAATCTTTCATGGCAATAAAAATATTTGTGACAATTAACAGCAGTGAACAGTGGACAGACTCTCCCACTACCAGAGCACCACACAGGCTGTTTCAGTAGTATACAGTGGCATCCTCTCACCTGTGTTATCCAATTACACACGTGCATGTATATAATAGTATAAACCATGAATCAAGACTGAAGCTCAGTAACAGGAGGCAAGAATGAGCCCAGTCTTGAATACGGCTACAATAACAGAGGGAAGGATGCTCCTTTACACTACTGAGGTGTCCCCACAAAGAGTAGAGGTCGTGTGCTTTGTGTGCAAGTCTAATGCTTACTTTGGGGTATTCCAGACAGGCTTATCTGAAACCCTGAAGTAAAGAAAAAAACATTTTTACTACATTTTCTTGAAATGTGTTGTTAAGAGTTTAAATGGGCCACGTTTGATAAGTGCCGTCCCAGCATGATTCAATGCTGAAAATGGAAAACAGGTCAGGATACTGAGAACGTGCTTTAGCTGGCAAAAGATGTGCCACATTTTGGTGGGTCTTGCTCAGTGCACTGCCATATATAACAGATGTAGTATTTGCTGTATTACTGGCAAAATAGTTCAATTTTAACAGTCATTTCAGTACCATCTTACTTTCAATTCTGAAAACCAATGTTCTGCCAGTCTTGTGGCACTGTGCATATAGCACTACTTTCTGCTGTTCCACTTGCAAATACTACCACCAGAACAATAATCAATTACATGTATTTGTCACTGCTGCCTATATAAAACTGTTTTAGGCTTTTGCAATTACTTCCTGTGACCCCTCTAATAGATAGATAGCAATTGTTGTGCCAAGCTAGATTAGCTGGCTGCTAGCTTGTTAGCAGTACTAAAAGCATATGGCAAAAAAGCAAATCGTTCAATTTTCTCATATTGCCAAGATTATTATTAAAGTTGGATACTGTATCATCAGTGTATGAAGTACTATAGAAGAATAAGTGGATTGTATTAAAAAGTGACAGTAAAATTAAAATAAACTATATTGTTTCCTATACTTGGTTTGGCATTAGCCCTTTTTGCTAACGTATGCTTAGCACTACAAAGTCAAAATACAGCTTATTAAAACGAACTCAATGTCACTGTTTGCCATTGTACCTTAAATGTAAGTATATAAACTAATATCTTAGAAAATTACATTTTTGTGGGAAAAAAAAAATAAAACAAAAGGGCTACACGTTAAAGCTAGCTGATAAAACAGTCTTAGCAAAAAAAAAAAAAAAAAAAAAAAAAAAAAAAAAAAAAAAAAAGAACAGTTTGTATTACAAAAATATATTTCATGCTGCAAATTCTTGGTAATAAAGTTAATTACATGCAACTGTTGAATTTAATCACAATGGGGAGTGGGGTGGAGGTAAATAAAATTAATACTAAAAGCTACGATGTTTGTTAGCTTTATAAACAGACAGTAGTAAAATACTATGAACACACTAGTGATGACTGGTATTTGCCGGTGGAACAAGACTGATATTCTCTTTTTGTTGGCTTAGCAGAACACCACAGTTTCACAGTGGCCAGCCACTAAAAATTGGCATGTGCCACTTCAACAGCCAAGCTGGTATACCTTTCATACAATGGAAACCACACTTAACAGTGTCTCATCAAATGGGGTCTGTCTACATCAGGTCATTCTAACATAGAAACTCAGTTGAAAACATGCAGAAAAAAGATGATACAATTACAGGTATTGCAAAAATGGAAAACAAAATAACTTTATGCGAACAAAAGAAAAAGACCAACAGAGGGAAGCGATGGGGACATTTCAATAAATTCCTTTGCCAAGATTGGCCCTAAAAATTAAAAAAAAAAAAAAAAAAAATATATAAATATATATATATATATATATATATATATTATTTTTTTTTCTTTCTTCAACTCAACAAAAAACAAAATCTCCCCAAATCAGACTAAAACCTTATAAAATAAGTTTGAATACCTGTTTCATTTTGACATCTCCAGCAGGTGTTGGTTTCTGCAAGGTTTAGATAAAACATTTGATACTGCCACAGAGCAAGAAATTACAAAGTCAGATATGGCTGTTGAGGCTTAAGATTAGGCGCTTCATAATCAATAAAATCCAGAGTAAAGCCCTCCTGACATACTACGAGCACATCCATTATTACATGCAAGTCTGCCGAACCTGCTCTGCTGGCTTTTTCCAGTGAAATGACAACTCTTGGAAGAAAACACAGCTTAATGTATGTGAAGCACTTTACAAGTGTGTGTAATCAAGGTATATGAATGACAATAAGAATTCTATTTAACCCCCCAAAACACCCATCAGCTGTCACTACATGACTCCCTGTATATCTGCAGAATTTCAACTATAGCTGAGAACTCCTACTCTGAGGACTTAGGGTTTCATAGGGGGTGACAAGCAAGTCAGAACAAATAGCATCCTATGGAGCTGTAGCCCAAAAATCGATTTTTCCCCCCTCCTCTTGTAATTACACTTATATGGGGGGGTGTTAGTCTTCCATATACCACAGCACCAGGAGCAACTTTACTCCTGACAGCAGTCACCTTCAACCGCTCCTTACACACATTCAAAAGTTTCTGTGGTGATTTATCTTTGCTTCTGAAATCTAATTCTAATTTGTAAACAGAAGTAATCAAGACAAGGCCTAAACCCTCAGGTCAAAGAAGGTGCTTTTCCTGTAAGAAAAACCCTATGGACAAAAGTTCTGTTTGTTACTTCAATTTTAACATAATGTCGATATTGCATTCGCAAAAACTAAACTAATACTCCCTTTTTTAGTTAAGTATTTTTGTCAAGTGTTAATAATTATTTTGGCGATTTTATTCCTATTCGTTGAGGACTCTCTTGCGATCACCCTCTTTTATATGCCCAGTGGATTAATGTAGAATAAGAAAATTTGATTTTATGTATTAAGTTTCAGTAGACGTTTCTGTTCCTCACAGCACATTATTAAAATGTGTGACCTCACTAAAACAAATCTTAGCTGACTACAGGTTTTGTCACGAGGTCTGCCTGTCCGATAAGAGATGACAGTGTGCGCTCAGAGGCATTAACTAGATAGAGATGTACACTTAACAAATATAAAGGCTTAGACTTTTAATTTATTTTACAAATCGAGGTGATTTGTGTCAACACGTTATGAAACCACCGACAGAACTACCGTTAGCAACACAAGGAAGACAAGTAACGTTATGTATGGCCTGAAGCCAACAGAATTTAATGTTGACACTTAATAGAATTGATAGCCCCAACTTTAACTTTATTAGCTCCATCATTTCTTTGCTACTCGGAGCCAAGCACTGAAACAGTGGCCTGACCGGGGACAGAAGTACACTTCAGTGTAGGCCTTGAGGCTACTTGTAGCAGCCCTCTGCTAATAACAAAGGCGAAAAAGTTAAAATAGTTGGAGAACTCATTTTTTTAAACAACGTAATACTTTTAAGGTAGAGTCGAGATGTACGATTCAAACTTCAGGAATGAAAACACTTGACTATGCCATTACAGGCCCGTTGGTACAACAATTAAACTGAAGCTTGTGCATCATTGCTAGCCTAGCAGCAGTGCAGTTTCAGGGAGATGGAGATGAAGCTAAGCGCAGAAAGACAGAATTAGCGGAAGTCTCACAAGTCAGACGTCAAAGTAAAAGCGCTGCTTGTCAACAGACAATTACTCAGATCCTACAGTAAAGCCTTTGATTAGTTTAGGTTAATCAACTACATGGTGTGAATATTTTTTTTAATCTGATTTAACATGTAAAAAACTTACATGTGTGATGCTTGTCACTAACTGCTCATTTTAATTTTAATTATGATTAACCAAATAGGTGCACAGATTGACCTTACTCAAAAAAAAGGCGGTTCGGCCACTATTATGGCTTGTTTTAGCAAAAGTGTGCATTTTGAATTAACATAAGCGGAGCATCTGCAACAGATGCATTAAATTGGTCACGTTTCCAGACATGGGCCGCGTAACATATTTTATTTTGAAAGTTCTGACCGAAAAGACTTACTTATTGGGTTTCTCTTGGCTACAGTGTTTCTGCTTTTAGGAAGCTAAAGGCTACCCTTTCCTACAAACTCTTATGTCCCCAGTAGAAATATGAAACTGAACTGGAGCCAGTTCTCGCCTACCTTGCATGCTGCTGCTCTGTGTTTGCTGGTGGAGTTGGTGCGACGTTGATCCTACGATGTTGCTGTTGTTGCTAGAGCTAGTGGAGTTGCTGTTAGGACTGGGAGTCGCCATTGTTGTATTGAATTCCAGCAGCAGCGCTCAGGCTGCAATGCAGAGTGAAACTTCGCCCGCTCTGCCTCCAGACGGGACACTGCGCCACTTGAACGCAACAGCCGCAACGACGGCCACGTCTCTGCTGTTGCTGCTTTTATGGACAATCGGAAATAGCAAATCACGACTTCACAGTTGAACGTTTGACCTGCATAAATAACAAATGTATATAACATATTCTACATTCTGGCTCGTTTGTATCGACTCAATTCTATACTTTTGTTTTATATTCTAAGTGATTTAACACAATATGATGGACAAAAGACAATCTAATGTATTACATTTTTTATTTCGTGTTGAATAATGAAGCTTCCTTTTTTAATTTGTAATATATTTTACTCAGATTTTTATAGTTGGATTTACACTGTTAGATGTGTCAGCTCATCAAAGATAATCAAGGATCACATAATATGTCAAACAGCCTTTGAAATGATACGCAAATTTCTGTCCAGGAAGTTTATGCTTCATTTTTAGTAAAAGAAATTCTGGTGTTTTATTAGTCTGTTGCTTAGCACAAATTAACATATGTGTATATGTATCGGTGCTTTGAATGTAGCCTGCTAATTAGCAGTAGCTGCTAACTAGCACTCCAACCTCACCGGTAAAAGTCTGCCAGTCTGTTATTACAGTCTAAGCTAAAAATGCTACACTTTTAATGTTCAACTCCATAACTACATTTATACCAAAACAACAGAGACAATGGTTACGCCAAATTGAGTATTTATGATGAGATACTCAAGAAACAAGGGCTTGTGTTTGTGGCAGTGAGGCAAATGTAGTGGTCAAGCTTTTTTCTCATCCCTTTTTTGTAAAACAAATGCACCACTACTTTTTCTGTTTCTGGACTGCTGCTACATGTTAACCACAAATCATCGGTGATCAGTATGGGAAACTGGCTCCTTCATTGCGATTGCATGTGTTACTTTCTCCTTTGGGGAGAGCTTATAACAAATACAGAACTTATAAAACATGTTAACTTCGATTTTCTTATTAAACAAACTAATTTATAAATAATTTAGGCACTCTGCATGACGCAAATTTATAAAACGTAAAATAATAATCCTTGTGCCGCCGCAGTCCTCCAAAGTATCATTTTAAGAAATACTGCTCTAATGAAGAAACACAAATATTAGTACGTATCTGTACATGGTAAAATTTCAGGATAAATCTGAGGGCCAAAATGAGTAGCTACATAACATTTCGGGCAGATTTAGCCTTTTACATCTGAGGAGTAAAAACTGCATATGTAGAACCAGCAGTCAAATGAAAAAACACATTAAAACTTTGCTTTGCAATAAAAGTGTCGTTTTTTTCTCCCCTAGGTGGCACTCTTGTTCCACAATGGAACTGGTTCTACCATCAGGCTCTTTAGGCTTTCAGTGTGAAGGAAGAGATGGTTAAATAGGTAATCGACAATGTATATGAAATACCATACCATACACTGGAGCCTGCTATCACATCATTATATTTATATAACTCCACCCCATGATGAATAACTTAAGTCTCAATTTTTAATTTACCACGAACTTGAACACATCACACAATGCAAGAAACAGTAGCATTTAATGTATCCACTGAGCATAGATAGGTTTTTATTTTCACTTTATTTCATACAGCCTTAATCAAACACTTTCAATCAAGTGTTGTCACCAATTTGGTGTGTTATCATTCACACGCTGTCATAAATTAAAAACCAACATAAATGCCAATACAATATCTGAGCTACTGTATTTGTAAAGTATGCTGCTGTTTTCATATTATCATATTACAATCCCTTAAATAGTTCCTAATTTGTCAGTGTTTTTCCATTTGAAAATAACTTAAAAAGCTCAGTGCTGTAAAGTGGAAAGCAGCGAGAACACTATCTTCTTGTAAGGTGTACTCATAATATTCCCACTTCTTCAGAGAAACATCCTTCAAGTTCCCAGTCTGAAGAACATTTCTCAAAATCCAAACAGTTCCATCACAGCTCCAGGTGTGATTAAACACAAAAGGACACTTTCAAAAATCTTCTAAATTAGTTCCTAGGTGTATCACTAACTGGTGGACTGGACTTACACAAGAAATAATTCTTCAATAATTCTTTTTCAAGACAGAAGTGATAAAGTTGTGATTCTTTAATTACAGTATGTGTCCTTTTGTCTGGATGGAAACAGAAACACTCGATCTGTGATACTCCCGTATCCTTTCAGCTCCATCCTGTCTCCATATACAGAGACTGTGGCGAATGCATTGCTGTCAGGTGGTGTCTCAATCACCCCATCAACCGTCAGGTGGTGCACTCCTGTATCTTCGTCTTGGCAGTATCCACCATCGTGGGCGTGTCCCGCCATGTAACACACCACACTGGTGTGGGAGCGTATGACGGCCAGGAGCTCTTCAAAGTTCCATGCGAGGCAAATGGTATCTGTGCAGTCTGGGTGGATGGGGAGGTGACCTGGATAAAGGAGGAAAAATAAAAACACGTGTTCTTTTAAATTGTACTAGAAGCACTGGAATGTTGAAGATCAGGCTCTGATCAAGCTGAGCTGGGATCAGCATACGTTCACTTTGGGTTCTTGGCTACCTTTGTGTTAGCATGCTGTTTGTCCAGATGCTTGCAAAGGGCTGGTGTTTTGTTAGCAGTGTAATGCTCTTGGTTCTGTGCTGGATGCAGTTTGCAAACCTAGAACCAAGGAAACTGACTGCAGCAGCAGAAGACCACACCAGGAACCATTCCTGCTAAGAGCAGGAAACTAGGGCTCCAGTTTGCATGAGCTCATTAAAACTGGACAGTAGAAGATAATGCAAGATAATGCACCATGTCACAAAGCTCAAATCATCTCAAACTACTTTCTGGAACATGCCAGTTAGTTTACTGAACTCAGATATAGCTCTTTCGGGATGTGGTGGAACAGGAGAGTCCCATCACAGACATTTTGCTGACAAAGCTGCAGCAACTGCATGAAGCTCTTATCTTAATATGGACTGAAATCTAGTAGGAAGGTTTCAGCACCTATGCCGTGAGAAATTAAGGCAAATCTTGGTCCTGTACTAGCAAGGTGTCCAGTGAACGTATTTAAAAGTTTTACTTACTGACAATTGTGACCTTTTCTTGTTTCTCATCAGCTGATGATAGAAGAGAGTCTAACCAGTCCAGCTGGTCCTTACTGAACCCACCATTGAACATTGTGAATCTCTGCGTGAGATTGTTAAATGCTGAAACAAAAACACAAACCATCATCAACTCAGTTGGTGGGTCGCAAGCTAGTTTAGTCAATAACAAGTGTAAATCCATAAAACCTGTTTTTTGTCCTTTGGCCCTCATTTACAAATTATGCTACTAAAACACATAACTGTCCTACTGGATACCTTCACTGGTATAAATTACATTTTCATCTAAGAATTGTCAGTTGTTTAAGGAAGGCGATAAATAAACTAAATACATATTACTGCATTTTATACTGTGTACATGCATATTCCTGTTACTTGATATCTGGGCTAATGTAATTACATTTGTTTTATTAATGTTGTAATTATCAGTAAAGCATACCTGGAGGGCAGTTGAGATCTTCGTTTTTGTTATACTGCTTTATCAAATTCATAGCATCGACATATTGTTCACTGGCCTTCTCTCTTCCCAGCAGGCTCACATCATAGGCATCCAGGACAACAAATGTAAACCCGGGGAAAGGGCTGAAACTGTAAGCATATATGCCGGAGCCGGCCGGGGCAGTGCTCATGCCCCTGTCAGTGTGGAGCGTGCTGTTGAGCTTTGAACGCAGCAGCGCGCTCCTGCTGAAGTTATAAAACTCGTGGTTTCCCCATACATGATACACCTCCGCGGGGCAGGAGCTCAGCTCTCTCAGCACGGTGTCCAGCGCGCGCTCCGAGGCGTCCTTGGGCTTGTTAAAGCCGTCGATAATGTCTCCCAGCTGGAGAATAAATGCTGGCTTGACAGCTGATTCCGACCAACTTTTCCGAGCATTTCTCAAGAGCTGGAGACCGCTTCGGTAGTATCGCCTACGAGTCCGAGTGTAATTGTAGCCGTCGTCGATGTCTGCGTACTGAATGTCAGCTATCACGCCGAACGTAAACAGCAGCGTTTGCTGACGACAGTCGTCCATTCTTGGTGTTGTCTTCGGATCAGCTTGAGTGCGCCCCTTATATCTACCGAGGAAGATGAAAATACCGACTCCACGCAGGTATCCTGTCCACCCCCTCACATGCTGACTGCCTGCCAGAATTTCTTCCGTTGTCTAGAATGACAGCGCAGCAGCCAGCGCGTAACCGAAACTGACGGCAACAAAACAACTTCCGGCATCCTTCGAAATAATGCTGAAAGCGAAACTGACTCATCGCAGCACACGTGAAGTGAAAATGTGGAAACTGGCTTTATAAACTACTTATAAATTGTATATTTTATTTCATAGGTGAGAATACTACATTTTTCTTTTGGTTTATTTTTCTATATTTGTAGAGAAATTTAAAGACAAATGTATTAATTTTATAGAGAATATAAAGAAACATTCATTTACCTATGCTACCCCTGCAACAAAGGTCTCCATTAATGTATTAAAATATATAGTGTTAGAGCAGAATTTTAAACAAGCTGTGAACTCAAACTTTCACTTGACAGTGCATGAATCAAAAACATCTTTTCCATCTTACCTCCACTCAGGTATTTATTCCAACGGGCTATACAGTAGTTTGGGGCGTGTTGTTTGTTTTGTTTTTCAACAAATTTGACATAGCTATAAGACTATAATGAAGGAGAAAGTTTAATCTAAAATAGTATAAAGCAAAGACAACAGACAAAAACTTCTTTTTTTCTTTTAAATGTTAGAGAGAACAGTTCTGTCTTTCAGCAGAACTGCAAGTATACTCAAAAGATTAATAAAAAGAAAATGAAATATTCTTCTGAAAACTATATAGATGAGGAAGTCCTTAGTAAATATACCTCAGATGAACAACAACATATGATATATTACACAGTGTAAATGTTTATTAAACAAATGTACACCAAAATACAGAAGCAGTTGTAAAAGTTAAATACATCCTGTGATTCAACAGCTTGTAAAACCACCTTTTAGCAGCAATAACTTGAAGTGATTTCTGTATAACTTAATTAGTCTCTTGCATCTTTCTGAAGCACTCTTCTTTACGGCGTTGTTTCAGTTCATTGAGGTTTATGGCCAAACCTTCATGGCAATTTAAATCAAGCTAAAACAATCTCAATTTGAGGACTTTTACAAACAGTGATGTATTTTCAGTGAGGTATTAGTACTTTTTACTAAACAGCATAACGGATCAATACACCTTCCACCACCGCTGCCCCCTTAGTTTAGTTTTGATCTGCTTACCACAATGGAAATGTCACAAACATGAAATGACCCCCTCCAATTCTAAGGACCTATGTTCTTGATGATTTATGATGTCACCCTTTGGCTTGTTAAGCCATCTTCATTTTTATTGGTCCCGATTATTCATTTATTATTTATTATTTCTAGCACTGCTTTCACATGCTCACATCTGTGTCCGCATCAAAATAAAACTCGTCTTCCTTATTTGCATCAAGAAAAAAATATATACCAAAACTTAATGCAAAATTAAAACCAACAAGGCTCTTCCAGGTGATCCTCTTGGAGGCACAAGCTCATAATGTGGAGGAAATTTCAATTTTGGTGATTTTTAAATTCTTTTAACATAATGTTAGTCGTCTACATTAGTCCAGGAAACTTAAAACTGCAGGGAAAAACTATGATCTGCACAAGTGGATGGTCCAGCACTGATTTAGGGAGCAACTGATTTGCTTTTGCTTTTGCATTTTAACTGGTGAAGCATACATTTAAGTATCAATCAATCATGCTTGCCCATGCAAAAATCATTATCAAAATTAACTTTTTATTAATTGTGCAGCCCTAAAACAAGTATATTGACAATTATTTATAAAATTTTAGCCTTTTACTGAACATTTTTTAAAGTTTTAATGAACATTTTCAGTGTTTTCAAATTCAAAATCTCTAGGGTTGCAAGAGTAACCTTCTGTATGGGGTTCTGCTATCAGACAGCAGTTTTACAATCACAGCTTGCACGTCACTGTTGAATTTCACCTGAAGTCTCTTTCCCTGGAGTTTCTGTTGTTAGGCCCGTGACACATTTGGGAATCCATTTGAGGACAGTGGCATCCCACTCACCCTCAGCTCTGTCCTGCAAAGTCTGGAGAGAGGACAGGATGAATCCTACAGATAGAAAATGCTCTAAGAACACACTTTGGCATGTAATTCAGTCAGAATGCAGACATATTTCTGTGTTTCCACAAATAGCAGCATGACTATCTGTAGAGTGAGCTGAGCATGACAACATCTGCAAACACTAGGCACATCTGCAGCCGGCACACAGCCACTCAAGTCAATTTGATTATAAGCAGATTTAAAAACAACAAGGGCTGAACAAATTTCTGTATGACTAAAAATAATAACTCAGAGCAAACCAGAAAGAACAAAACAAACAAAAAACAAAGTGAAAGAAAAGTATCAAAAACTAATTCACATTTAAATGCAAGCATGTAAATATGCATCTTCAAGCAGGTTTTAAAGACAATTTAAAGAAGTGTTGGTGAGGTCCTGATTTGAAGAGGCAGACTGTTCAAAAGTGTATGTGCAATTACAGCAAAGGCCTGATCTCCTCTGTGCTTTAATAATAATAATGGATTGCATTTATATAGCGCTTCACCAGTAGGTGAAGTGTCTTGCCCAAGGACACAGCGGCCAAGACTGTCCAAGCCGGGGCTCGAACCACCAACCTTCCGATTACAAGACGAACTGCCAACTCTTGAGCCACGATCGCCTTTAGTCTGCTTCTCAGAACAACCAGAAGCTGTGATCAGCTGACCTTAATGATCTATCTCGTGACTTTTTTCCCCTTAATAAATGAAATCATTTAAAAAAGTGCATTTTGTTGGTATGTGGGCTAGCTTTGTCTGATACTTGTTTGATGATCTGAATGTGTGAAAAAAAATAGTAGCTCAGGAAGGGGGCAAATATTTAACATCACCGTGTTTCTGTTCAAGTGAATCGAGTGGATGTTGAATTACCTGCTCTGCTTTCTGGTATTCTCCATGCTGCTCACAGCCGATGTCAAACACATACTTCCCCGGGCCAAGCGGCTACAAAATTAAAACCGAAGATAATAAGGGAGAGAGGCACAGACTCTTCCTCATTTACAATGACACAGACCACAATGGTATAAGAACTGATTGTTGTTTCTGTTGATTGACACTGAACACACCAATCTGTGGAACAGTGGGGCAAAAAACAAAACAAAACAATACACAGTGTACACAAGGCAAGAATGGAGCCGCATAATGTAACTTTCTTTGTGGTTAAAAACAGAAAAATTAGTTTTTTGTTTTTCCTTAAAAAGTCTTTTTACAACACTTTGACCTTTTGATTATGTGATGAATGAAGCGATTCTGAGGGCTCTATAGAAGACGCACCTATCCTAAAGCCTCTACTTATATCAAAGTAATAATGATACAGTATACATACATTCTTTAAAATTAGACTTACGCTGAAGTAAAAGTACAAATGTTCTGCATTAAAACATACTTCAAACTCTATAGAACGGTTAAATCATGGAGATAGCTGGAGATAATTCACTATAGCTAAAGCACACCATAATTTAATAGTTTATATATATATATACATACATACATATATTAATCTAATTCTGCTAAATAGAAGTACAGTAAAAGAGTACAGTCCATCAAACCGACTAACTAACTAGAAAGACTAACTAAAATCCCCACAAAGCACGGTGACTAATGAAGCCTCCAGGAAAATGGTTAACTCACTGGACAAATGATGTCGTCCCCTCACATAAATATACACACAGGTGCAATGAAAAGAGTGAACGATGCTCTGAATTTAGGGGAATAAGGAGGATGGTGTCATAAAAACATTTCTGTCACTAAAAACAATGAATAGTGATGACAAATAACACATAACTTAACAGTGATCACAAAAATCATGATAATCATTTTGGCTATTGTCACTTTTCACACCATGCACAGGCTACATTAAAACATATTCAGTATTTTGATCGATCACTGACCAATTTGTGAGAATGTAATAAAAATAAAACTTACATAGTTGTTGATAAAGTTGCCCATGAATCTGTGGTTAGTATGGAGGTACTCTCCAGCTGACTCCATCTTGCCGTTCACCCAAGTGCCCTTGAACTTAGAGCCAGTTTCTTGGTAGTGGTAAATGCCCTGTCCGTGCCTGGAAATCACAAAAACAGCAAAGATTCAAGTAGCTTTTAACATATCTAGTTACAGCTAACTTCAAAGTAAAAGCATGTTGGTGCAAAAAAAAGTTCAAACATCTCAGAAGTTAAAGACATGTGACAGCATTTCTGGGACTACATTTCAACATGAAAAAAGTCCTGCTCTCTAGAGTATTAATACTGTTGAATCAAAGTAAATTATCTAAACATAAAAAAGTGTAATATAAACCCTGACTCCTTCTGGCATTACAAGTTGTTATAGCAATTGTGACATACCTCAAATTTTGCAGCCACTCTCCATCATAGGTGTCTTTGTTGGGGTAGGTGTAGACACCGTGACCTTGTCTCATACCCTCAACCCACGACCCTGGCAGTCAGAAGAGGCAGTGGTAAGAGTTTTGCTTACAGAAACCAACATCAGAGCTTCAGCTGGCTTTAAAAACTTTCTCAGGACTGTATAAAAAATAATTTTGATTGGTAGAAGTACACAACACACTCATGTAAAGCACATTTGTTATACCTTCATATTTGGACCCATCGGGATAGTAGAAGGTTCCCTGTCCATGTTTCATGTTCTGCTGGTAGTTCCCTACATATCTCGCCCCATTCTTGAAGCGATATGTCCCCTAGTGGAGAAAGCGGTTATATTTAAATATATATTAGTCCTTACCCGAGTAGCATCAGGGAAAAGCGTGAAATATTAAGAAGAATTTTCTTTGGGACTAAATATTTAAATAAAATTGTAATTAGAGGGTAAGACAAAACTGCTTTAAACTGCTTAATGTTCTCACGCACTGTCCACACTGTTGTCTAATTTAGCAGCTTTTTCTATATCTAAAGGATAATGTCTTTATGTGCTGATATGCACATACATGCAGAATGTTCTGTGCTTTGGACTGCAGGGGTCCAGCTCAAACGTCCTACCTGTCCGTGTCTTCTCCCGTTCTGATAGTCTCCCTGATAAATGTCTCCGTTGGGCAGAATAGCTTTCCCGAATCCGTGCCTTTCTCCAGCTTCGTTTCTGCCTCCTTCATACTCCTGCTCGGGTAAAAACAAAATAGGGTTTTACCATTAGCTTTAGTTCAACGTCGGCAGCAAACAAACTTAACACGATAATTATATTCTCTCACCCCGAGTTTATTTTGTTCATCCTCGAACTCCTCAGATCCTACGTCCGACATGTTTCTGTCAGTTTCTGAACGACTGTGTTGTAGTTTTAGTTGAAACAGAAGCGCCAAAAACGGGGAAAATCCTGCACCTGCTCTTTTAGCCTACTAGTTTACAGTTGCTATGACAACCGTCGGTCACGCGAGCTAAAGACCCAGGCGCGCTCTTGCCTGAGAAGACTCTTGCTCAGCATTGATGTTCATTTGTGTACTGGACGGATGCAGCCACAAGAGGGCGCCCGTCTGACTCGAGAATACGTTGTAAGTTACTATGGGTTTTTTAAAATGTGATAGTAGCTTTTTATCTCTACTCTATTAAACTTTAAAGCCAAGTTCCCCACTTCTCCATAATGAAAAGTAACGAGTGTATTCAATGTAGTTCAGTCTATTTTGGAGGGTGTTATTCTAGCAGTAAACATAGTGAGCCACCCCTTATTTCTTTATATTTTAATTCCAAAGAGTTAGACTTTCTTCCTTTAATTGGTTTGAAGAGTTTTCAAGTCAGTTAACAGATAACTTCGCAAAGAACCATTTTTAAATGATGTATTCAGGTACTTTGTTACTTGTGGCAAAAATACATGACTGGGTCCCATTTAATTGAATCTATGAAAAATGTCAAAGATAACACCTTGACAGATATATATAGTATTTTTGTATGAACAAGGTAATTCCCAAGGGGCTATTAGCCAACAAATATACCTTAAAAACTGGACAAAAGAAGAAGTGGCAGTCCTAAAAAACTACAGAACATCAACAGTGTGTGACAGTCATGTTGTAAAGTGACAGAAAAAGGGCTTGACACAGCATGTGAGAGCTACTGCACTGAAAGCTATTCGTCAACAATAATCTCAGTGGAAGGGTATGAGGTATTCCAAACTACCAGTGTTGGTCAAGTTACTTGAAAAAAGTAATCAGTAACTAATTACTGATTACTTCCCCCCAAAAGTAATCCCGTTGCTTTACTGATTACTAATTTTGTAAAGTACTTAGTTACTTTTTAAAAACATGATTTACAACCTGAATAAATCTAATAAAACTAGTTTTAATAGTTTTAATCTTTTAACTTTATGCATCAAGCAAAAAGTCAATTATATGCAGCATTCTCTGACTGGAAGAAATTTGTTTAACATTTTAATAAATTGTGTCAAACTTAGTTCAGTTTTGCTCTTTTAAAATCTGCTTCAAAGCTCCAAAGGGCTTTTTTATGACCACACAATCAAAAAAAAAAATTCACAGCATTTCAATAAACGATTCATGAAAAAACATTTTTCTTGATATCTTGGCAAATCAGTATGTCCATCAAATGACACCAACATAATAAACTTAATGACCTCTCCTTTGCAGCTCTTTATTTAGACAACTTGAACTTGTTTTGACATTAACTCATAAGCCCTGAGATTTTGCCATCTGTTGCATTAAAGATTAGAATGAACTCTGGTTGTAATCCACTGTGTTCAGCTGTTCCCTCTGTGACTCGAGATAAGGTGCCGTTTAAAATTTCTGAAGCAGGCATTCAATAACATACATAATAAAGATAAATGAAAGGCAGTTTGTGGCCGTGGTGATAATCTCTGTGGCATCATTGTCCCTTTGAGGACAGTTCCTAAGAATATCTCACTCCTGATTAATTCCTGAAACAGTGCATATTTAAGAAAGGGGCAGCTAATACCTGGGTTCACTGGCTGCTTGTTCGAGATTTAGCGCCTCACTTGTCAATTTATATCCATCTAATCTCTCTCTCGTGACGCTGTCACTGGTTTTTAAAATAAGCGACAGTTTAACAGCCTATGACCTGTTTCCTGGGCATGATTAAACACCTGGCACCATCTGCCTGCATACAGAAACATTATACCAATAATGTTAAAATGTTGACATATCTGATGTAGATAAAGTTGCCCAGCACAACTTAGTTAAAAATAAAAGTTATACATTGATTTGCATGCCCAAGCAAAAGATGACTTGTGGAGAAATCCTTGTTGGCAAGCACAGCGGTAGTTTGTCACTAGATTGGTGCACATCTCATGAGGGGTTTTGGGACACTTCTCTTTACAGAAACTCTAAATCTTTTAGTTTTCTTGGTTGCCTCTTGGGAGCTCCCTCCATAGATTCTCTGTAAGATTGATGCGATGAAATCATCCTGTATCTTTAACAGAAAAAAGACTCAAAGGAAGTTTCCACCTCTGTGCTTGACTGTGGGGATATTGTTCTTTAGGTCATACTCAGCATTTCTCTTCCCCCAAACACAGCGGGTCAAGTTGACGACAAAGAACTTGTAGTTCTTCATGTAGTTTATAACATTTATGTCATGTGTTTTTTCTCAATTGTGCTTGCTATCCTGTCTCTCTCCATTAAAATGAAACTACCATAAAAATGAGAGACTATTCATTTCTTTGTGAGCAAAAGCAGAAATTTAGCAGGAGATTGAAGAATTATATCCTCCACTGTATGCCCTCTGATCTCAGCCAGAATTGACATATTTTTCATGAGGTTTTTTAATAGCCAATAAAATGTCATAGAAAACTTTTTTGCATTTTTCAATGTACTATCAAGGTTTAACAAAAACGTTTAAAGCTAAGGCAACCTCTTTCTGCACTAAAGTGATATTGGGTTGTTTTTTGTTTTGTTTCTGTTGCATCTGTCATCAAGTGTCCCTCAGACATGATTCTTTGGGACAGGAAAAAAAGAAGTCTCAGATTCTCTAATGTGACCGCTAGTCCACTGTGATCTCTAAAGCCATCCCAGAAGGATCCTGGAGGAATTTCTATTGAGGGCTTTATCAGCTATGACTTTATTTATAAGCCTGTCATGACTATCAGAAGTGTCACCGTGCACCATTAATGGTACATTTCAAAACAATAAGCTTTGGAGATAAGGTAGTGAAAAATGCATTTTGTTACATTGCTATGAAGACAGAAATCCTTGCCATGACATATGAAGTGTATTCACCATATGAATTTTTGAAATATGTCGGAATGTAAGTAAATCAGGACATAAAATAAAACCCTGTAAAACACAGTTTCACATTTTTTATGTAATTGTTTCATGACTTTATTTGTGAGAAAATTTGTGATACCACACTCATGTTCATCTGAAACTGGAAAATTAATACACACACAAACACACACACACAATAGAAACCGTAGAAAATGACAGATCTTTCAGTCAGCTATGTGTTCTAATGAGCAGTGCCAAATCATTTCAAAATTTCACATAAGTAAAAAGTTAGCTTACAGTATTTTACTCTTAATGTCTTGAATTGGATACAGAAAAAAAAAACACGACACCATCTTTTTTTTACTCATGAGGACATAATAAAATCATTTGGTCCTTATCACGTCTTAATATTAGATAAATACAACCTCAGATTAGCAAAACATTTTACACCATCTCATTATTTATTTAATTTAAAAAAAAGTAACCCTCACTGCTTCCATATGAATTAAGAAGAATAAAGAGTAGTAGTAAGTAGCAGGCGATGCTTATACTTGCAGATTGCGGCTTGAGCCTGGTTCTGCTGGAGGTTTTCTTTCCTGCTGTCACCAAGTGCTTGCTCATAGGGGTCATTTGATTGTTGGGGTTTCTTTGTATTATTGTATATACTTTGTATTGCACATACACATTCCAGTTGTAAAATAAAATCAAAATTCACATAATTTTCAGTAATGAGATTAGACTTGAGCAGTGACTGCTTTGCGTTTAATAACTTTGTGTACCACCAACTATTACTGGCTTACAAATGCATTCTTTGAGCTTAAATTGTTCAATAGCTGCTTTTAAGTCTAGACACATCCTTAATGTCAAATCCAGTTATAATCTTGGAGATCAGTGCCCAAGATAACAAACACTTGGAAAGTTTATCATCTGTGTGAGCTGTATCTCTGGCAGAGGTCACCCTCCTTTGGCATTCATTCTTTTCTTGAGCTGCAGTTGCTCCACGGCACGGATTTATAACAAAAGCTCAGCACCATCTGCATGACATCACATGCCAAGCTAATCACTTTCCTCCACCCACGTTCAATGGGGGATTTGACCTAAATATAGTTGTTTGCTGTCTATGCTAATGCATCTTATAAAAGCAGTAAGCGCCAACGCTTCGTACTTTTTTCTGCTTCATTGTCTTCTGGCTGTGACGGCTACTGACTTAACCAGCAGGAGCTTTGATTCAGGTGTCTCTAGAAGGAGCCATACGCTGATTTTCTGGGGTAAGATTTGATCAGGATGATGATCAAATTCATTGATAGATGAATTCTAACATTAACCCTTGATGTTTTAGTCCCCTGGGGTGTACACTGCAGAGATGAGTTCAGACGCTGACATGGCTGTTTTTGGGGAGGCCGCTCCATATCTGAGGAGACCCGAACGAGAGAGGATTGAAGCTCAGAACAGGCCCTTTGATGCCAAAACTGCAGTGTTTGTGGCAGATCCAAAGGAGCTCTTTGTTAAAGGCACATTGCAAAGCAAAGAGGGTGGCAAGGCGACTGTTAAAACTCAGTCAGGACAGGTACATCTGCTCCATGTATCTCTATACTGGAGATTTATAGGCATCGTTGGCACATTTTATTTAGATTGTCCACTGATGAGCTTTTTAATGTACTTTACATTGCAGAAGCAATATAGAGAGCAGGCTCTAACTTCATATATTTCTTAATGAAGGTGTCTTTCTTACCATCACAGGTTGTAACAGTGAAGGAAGATGAAATCTTCCCTATGAACCCACCCAAGTTTGATAAGATTGAGGACATGGCCATGATGACACACCTTAATGAGGCGGCTGTGCTGTTTAACCTCAAAGAGCGTTACGCAGCTTGGATGATCTATGTGAGTACTGCACCAGACAATGCCTGACAAGCTGCTGCTCAACTGAAGCATGCAGACCAACAGCAGAGGTGCAGTCAGCTGAGGGTTTATTTGGTCTGACAGTAGCTACTTTTTCTTTTCTTTTTGTCTTTTTTTTTTTTTTTAATGCTTTGAGGTTATAGAAAAAGTCTAGAGAAGTGTATATCCAAATCGATCCTCGAGTATCTTCCTGGACAAGTGAGCCTATTCTCTTTTTCAGGAAGTGTTATAAATGAAACTAAACATAAATTAATGTTAAAATATTCTTCAAACTAATAACAAAGTCTTACAAATTCACTGAAATTTTCATGATTTGCAGGGCAAATGCAAGTTCACTGGCAGACAGACTCAAGCAAAAAGCAAACTTCATTCGGGCTGATCTCAGAGTCCAGATTTGCACCATGCAGGAACACACAACAGGACAACAACAATAAACAATGAGGGAACAAATTAGACTCTAAATTAAGAGTAACATATAACAAGAACTACAAGTTCCCAGAATGCTCAAGAATAAATAAAGAACAGTAAACAAAACTATGAACACCTGGAAAACAAAGAAATGAACTTCAAAAAGCTCAAAAACACAAAGTTAGGCCCAGGATCATGACAAAAATACAGGTGAAAACACCTGTATAAATATAGTTAGCCTCAGCGTTTAAATAATATGGCCCAGTTTTGGCCTAATTTTGTCCAATACTCATAGTTTTAAGTGATGGAATTTTACAAAATAGCAGCCAGTCCAACATCCAGGTAAAATATATGTTTAAGTATAAAAATTACATTACTTAAGTCATCTAATGAATGATGACAGATCACTGTGTGAATTAAAGCATCTCATATTCTAAAACCCAGGCCGATCGAATCACTATCCAGTGTTATTTACCAGAAAAAAGAAAACAATACATTTGAACCATAAACAGAACAACACAAAAAGAGAAAATCCAATTAAATTAAAATGTTGTTTATATACTGCTTCTGACTTTGGAATTAAGACTTCATAGTTACCACTTGTCCTTATAATCCATCACATCCTCTGTCGTGAGAATCAGTGTCACCTGTGTCCTAAGCTGCCTGGTCAACAGCATAAATATATGGTGTCCTTTGAGACTAAATTCACCAGGCTGACTAATTAAAAAGCAATAGTTATTCTGTCAGATAAAGCTAATAAGCTTATATTGACCACAGATGTTGCTTTTGGTTGTAGACCTACTCTGGGTTGTTCTGTGTCACTGTGAACCCTTACAAGTGGCTCCCAGTGTACAACCAGGAAGTGGTGGTAGCCTACAGGGGTAAGAAGCGCCAGGAGGCTCCACCACACATCTTCTCCATTTCCGACAATGCATATCAGTCGATGCTTACTGGTAAGCTTAAAAGTTTTATTACCATTTTTCTGTAATCCAGTGCACCTCTCTAACATGACTGTTTGCTTTTTTGTTTGTTTGTTTGTTTTTTAGATAGAGAAAACCAGTCCATCCTCATCACGTAAGCTGCATTTAAAAGATTGTACAACAGCCTGTCTTTGTTACTTGGTTAAAGATTTCTGATTGTACTTTATGTACTGTAGTGGAGAATCCGGTGCAGGAAAGACTGTCAACACCAAGCGTGTCATCCAGTACTTTGCAACAATCGCAGGCTCCGGGGACAGGAAAAAAGATGCTGCTGCCACTGGAAAATTACAGGTAATATTTAAATATATATGGACTATTCATCAGCTGCCTTGTTTGTATTTTTAATATTTTGCATTGTTCATTGTACACTTAAGGGGAATCTGGAGGATCAAATCATCTCTGCTAACCCTTTGTTGGAAGCCTTTGGAAATGCCAAGACTGTCAGAAATGATAACTCTTCACGCTTTGTAAGTGAAGACTTTTTTATTTATTTTAATTCCAAGTCTTCTTTTGCTCTCCATAGATAACGTTTCTTTCATTTTTCAGGGCAAATTCATCAGGATCCACTTTGGAACCACAGGAAAGCTGGCTTCTGCTGATATTGAGACTTGTGGGTATTAATAAGTAATACAATCTTGTCAGAATCTGTTGTATTCTTTATTTAAGCCAATTTTGTGTGTTTTTGGTAGATTTACTGGAAAAATCCAGAGTAACATTTCAACTGGCCGCAGAGAGGAGTTACCATATTTTCTACCAGATAATGTCCAACAAGAGGCCTGAGCTCATAGGTGACACAAGAAATTGCAACAAAGTCATATACACAATGTGTGTATGGTGCAAGGCACCAAATTGAGGGCTTGTTATGTTCTTTCCAGAAACTCTCCTCATTACCACCAACCCCTATGACTACCCATTTGTCAGCCAGGGGGAGATCAGCGTGGCGAGTATTGATGACAGTGAAGAATTGATGGCCACTGATGTAAGTCAGATGAACATTTCCTGCTTTTCCATCACTGCTAACTTTGCTCTTAGATCAGCTCTACTTTCATGTGCATTCAGAGTGCTATCGACATCCTGGGCTTCACTGGAGAGGAGAAGATTGGCATCTATAAGCTGATAGGTGCCGTGATGCATTATGGGAATATGAAGTTCAAGCAGAAGCAGAGAGAGGAGCAGGCAGAGCCAGACGGCACAGAGGGTAATTGTTATTCATAATGTTCCACCTTAATGATTTTATTTATCTTTATATATATATATATATCTCTTGTGCTCATTATCGTTTGTTTTTGGTATGTGCAAATATAGATTTTAATCTTTTCAAACCTTAGAATCTCAGCCTCTTTTATCACACTCTGCCTTTATTTTTTCTTCTCTTCTCTTTTTCTTTGATAAGTGGCTGACAAAGCAGCTTACCTGATGGGTCTGAACTCTGCAGACCTGCTGAAAGCTTTGTGTTATCCAAGAGTAAAGGTTGGCAATGAGTATGTGACCAAAGGGCAGACTGTTCAGCAGGTAACTGGCAAATTTTAGTGTTAACGGACACATAGAAAAGTTCATATCAGGTGCACAAGTGGAAATTCATCCTATAATAATAATAATAATAATAATACATTTTATTTATAGCCACCTTTAAAGACCTTCAAGGTCACCTTACATTAGTATAAAAAATAAAAAATAAAAAACAAGTATAAAAACTCAACAAGGTAAAAATAGACTAAGACGGAATCATGATGAAGGGTGTGCAATTGTGAATAGAAGGGTTTTAAGGTGCAATTATAAAAGTGGAGAGAGAGTTTGTAGTCCGGAGATCTGGTGGCAGAACAGCTAAAGGCTCTGAGTCGTATGGAAGTCAGTCGAGCAGGTGGAACAAACAAAAGGGAAGCTGAAGAAGAGCGGAGTGTACGAGGGACTGAGAGCATATGGAGAAGATCAAATAAATATGGGGGAGCGTGGTTATGAAGCGGTTTGACGTTAAGAAGCAGGATCTTGAAATTGACACGGAGGTGAACTTGAAGCTAATGGAGCTGTTTAAGAACAGGTGTTATATGTTCAGTCTCATCCTCTTATCTACTTTATCTTCAGTGTTTGCCTTGGTACAGGTTTTTGCGAAACTATTGGCACTAACTTAATCAGCTTTGTGAGGTTCATATTGTGTATTGATCATTTTTATTGTTAAATGACAGGAAAGCCTTGTCAAACGCTTAATGTCTTTGAATCCATCAGTTGTGTCGATGCGAGAATATAGCCGGCTTAGCTCAGTGCATTGAGTGGGCAACCACATGCCATATGACTGAGAGTGCCCGGCCTGGGTTCGAGTCCACCCCTTGGCCCTTAGCCACATGTCTTTCCCGTTCTCTCTGCCCCCGCTTTCCTGTCATTTCTTCACTGTGTCGATCAAATAAAGCTGAAAAAAGGCCAAAAAAAAAGAATAGAGCAAGAAACTCTAACCTTACAGTCCTGAGAACTCTGACATCTAATCCTGTACTTTGGGGGGAAAAATAACATCTTGGAAAAATGTGGGTTAATTGTTTTTGATGTGTGCTAGAGTTACTTTTTTCTGGTTCCCTGATTGTTATGACCTGGTAGATCATTCTGAAATGACAACTGTATGTATTTGGAGAGCTCAGGGTTGGAGTTTGTGTTAATCAAAGAGGACGGCAGGCACGTGTCGTCTGGACTAAAAATGGCATGTGAAATAAGTTAAACATCTAGCAAATATAGTTTTATCAAATTAACAGTAATCTTGCTCTGTGTATAGATATTGTCTTGAAGTGTGTTGCACACAACAACCTTACAACATGATGATATTAAAGTTGCTGTTGAAATCTACAAATTGTCATTATGTACAGGTCTACAATTCTATTGGCGCTTTGGCCAAATCAGTGTATGAGAAGATGTTTCTCTGGATGGTCCTCCGCATTAATCAGATGCTTGACACGAAGCAACCTCGGCAGTTCTTTATTGGAGTCCTGGACATTGCTGGATTTGAAATCTTTGATGTAAGTTTTCTTTCTACGGTCCATCTGATTATTTGTAGAAAAATAAATAAGCTCTACAGTAAATTCCATGTTTTGCAGTATAACAGTCTGGAACAGTTGTGTATCAATTTCACCAACGAGAAACTGCAACAGTTTTTCAACCATCACATGTTTGTGCTGGAGCAAGAGGAGTATAAAAAGGAAGGCATCGAGTGGGAGTTCATTGACTTTGGGATGGACCTGGCTGCCTGTATCGAGCTCATTGAGAAGGTTTGTTTATTCAGATGCAATATGACCCTGGACAAAGATCCAGAAAGAAATCCCTGTGATCCCAGCAGGATTTTCTGACTCACTATCTTCAACAGCCAATGGGCATCTTTTCCATCCTTGAAGAGGAGTGTATGTTCCCTAAGGCTTCAGACACGACCTTTAAAAACAAGTTGTATGACCAACATCTAGGAAAATCGAGCAACTTTCAGAAGCCCAAGTCTGTCAAAGGCAAGGCTGAAGCTCATTTCTCTTTGGTGCACTATGCCGGGACTGTGGATTACAGCATCACAGGCTGGTTAGACAAAAACAAGGACCCGCTGAATGAGACTGTCGTCCAACTCTACCAGAAAGCCAGCCTGAAACTACTGGCTTTCCTCTATTCTAACTATGCTTCTTCTGAGGGTAGGAGTATGAAATACCTAATATTTTATTCTCTATTAAAATGGCCTGTTTTTAATATTCTAAATAAATAAAAACAATGATTATTTTGAAGAAAACACAGGTGGAAGTGGTGGTGTTAAGAAAGCAGCAAAGAAGAAGGGCGCATCGTTCCAGACTGTGTCAGCCCTCTTTAGGGTAACTTTCTGAAAATCTGATCAACAATAGTCTGAAAAAATATTCTGATTGAAAAAATAAATCATCACTGATCATTTCTAACAGGAGAATCTGGGAAAGCTAATGACAAACCTGAGGAGCACCCATCCTCACTTTGTTAGGTGCCTGATCCCAAATGAAACTAAAACTCCAGGTATTCCTCGTGACATTTCAGACTATTTTACTTGTACTGTATGTATGGCAGCCTGAATACAGCCTAAAGACAGTGTGGCTCTACCTGACTTGTAGGGATTATGGAACACCATCTGGTCATCCATCAGCTGAGATGTAATGGTGTGTTAGAAGGAATCAGGATCTGCAGGAAGGGCTTTCCCAGTCGGATCCTGTATGGGGATTTCAAGCAAAGGTAATCAACAAAAGTCTGTTTTTCTGAGAATACTTTAAAAATTGTTTGTAATAAGAGATTTCTTTGTTTAGGTACAAAGTACTGAATGCCAGTGTGATTCCTGAAGGACAATTCATTGACAACAAGAAAGCTTCCGAGAAGCTCTTGGGCTCTATCGATGTAGATCACACACAGTATAAGTTCGGACATACCAAGGTAATTCATTTTGAGTGTAAGTGAAGGCTTCGCCATATTCGAAATGACATATGGTAGGGTTACCATATTTTGATTTCCAAAAAAGAGGACACTTGGCCCAGTCATGAAGAACTTTAATAATACTGTTAGCTTCAAGAAAATTTTAACATATTTAAACAATGCCTTCTCTGTGCAGTTAATAAATGGTGAAATAAAAAATGTCATATAGGCTTTTACAAGTCAACAAGTGCAAAAAAATTACTTAAAAACCTCTGGAATTAAATAATGGTACAGAAATAAGGCCTCATCTGTATAAGAAAAATTACGGGACGGTGCGAGGGAAATTTCTTTTGCAGTTCGTCTGAAAAGCTGCACTTGTGCTTTGGCATCTTTTAAACATCATCAGGCATGCTGTGTCCCGTCTGTAAGGCAGAACAGCTATTCACAAAGCAGCAGCTCGGGGATGATGTCACACATATGGGTCCTCTGTGGGCCCATAGAAAAACCAGGACATTTTCATCAATCTCGAAAATCCCCCCAGACAGAACGTGAAAAGTGGACCTGTCCGGGGAAAAGAGGACGGTTGGTCACCCTAACATACGGTGAAACTGAAACTTACTGTTGGAAGGCGGACAGTATTTATCCCACATTGAACATAAGAGTAGGGGGACTGTCCACTTAGTTCAATTGCTACCTAGCTAGCCCAGCTACTCCCATCTCATGTTCGTATACCACTAAGCAGATCATTGTTTTGATAGTACCAAACTTTTTCCCCACAGTCAAACAAACTCCAACATCATCGTCTTCAACTGTAGTCAGTAACAGTAATCTAAGTACTAGTGAAGAACTGTTATGTTGTTTGTTGTAACCAATCATTTTTAGTATCATTGAGAACAGTGGGTCTGAACATAGTGTTGTAGTTTTTAAGAGATATACAGACAAATGTTTCTTTTCTTTTGTAGGTGTTCTTCAAAGCAGGACTTTTGGGTCTGCTGGAAGAGATGAGGGATGAAAAACTTGCCTCTCTTATCACAATTACTCAGGCTTTGTGCCGTGGCTTTCTCAGAAGGAAGGAGTTTCAGAAAATGATGGAGAGAAGGTAATTAAAATGAGGCCAGAGTAAACTCAAGGTCAATGTTCAGCACACTAAATACAGTAGAACTTTTTGTTCCACCTCTTTCCAGAGAGTCTATTTATATCGTTCAGTACAATATTCGCTCCTTCATGAATGTGAAACACTGGCCATGGATGAAGCTCTACTTTAAGATCAAGCCACTCTTGAGGAGTGCTGAGACGGAGAAGGAGATGGCCATGATGAAAGTTGAATTTGCCAAGTGTAAGGAGGATTTAGCCAAAGCTGAGGCTAAGAAGAAGGAGCTGGAAGCCAAAATGGTTTCTCTACTTCAGGAAAAGAACGACTTGTGTCTGCAGATTCAAGCTGTGAGGAGAGAAACTATGAATTTTGCAATACACAAGTAGAGTGCAGTCTGCATAAATGCTAAATGGGATTTTTGTTAAATAGGAAAGTGAGAGTTTGGCAGATGCTGAGGAGCGATGCGAGGGACTGATAAAGAACAAGATCTTGCTCGAGGCTAAAACCAAAGAACTAAGTGAGAGACTAGAGGATGAGGAGGAGCTGAACGCTGAACTGACTGCCAAGAAGAGGAAGCTAGAAGATGAATGCTCTGAGCTGAAGAAGGATATTGATGATTTGGAGCTCACCTTGGCTAAAGTGGAGAAAGAAAAGCATGCCACTGAAAACAAGGTGTGTTTTTGGTGGTCACCTAACCCTAAAAGAAGGCAAAATTGACTAATTTTGAAAAAACATAAATAGTTTATCATGTGTTTGTCAGTTTCGTTTGTTTTCCGATTGCCACAATTAGAAGAACAATAAAAAAAAAAATAGATATATATATTATGCAATCTGATTGATTAGAGTTGCAGTTACGGTTAGGGTCATCACTGATGACAGCTTCGACCTCATAAGGTTAAGATATGTGTTTTACACATTCAGGTGAAGAATCTGACAGAAGAAATGTCGTGTCTTGATGACACTATTGCTAAGTTATCCAAGGAGAAGCTGGCCCTCCAAGAGGTCCACCAGCAGACACTAGATGATCTGCAAGCAGAAGAAGACAAAGTCAACTCTCTAACCAAGGCTAAGATCAAGCTGGAGCAACAAGTTGATGATGTAAGTCTATATAGCCAGTAGTTGTTTTTAAAAAAATCAAATCACACATCATGTATAATGTGTATATCCCCATGTATTAGCTTGAGGGCTCTCTAGAACAAGAAAAGAAAGTTCGAATGGATGTGGAGAGGGCTAAAAGAAAGCTTGAAGGAGATCTGAAACTTGCTCAGGAATCCATAATGGATTTGGAAAATGGCAATCAACAGCTGAAGGAGCATCTCAAAAAGTATGGATGGGCACATCTTTGTTTAGGTATAATTTTAAGCTTCTAATGTTTGCTTATATAAATAGATATGATTTTGTGCAACAGGAAAGACTTCGAATTAAGCCAGTTTGTATCAAAAATTGAGGATGAGCAAAGTGCAGCTGTACAATGTCAGAAGAGGATCAAGGAGCTTCAGGTACCTACAGCAGAAATCTAGTGAATTCTTTTTTCTTTTCTTTTTTCAAATATCTTGAAATCTTGAAGTCAGTGAATGTTAATGTTTTTTTTTTGTTGCTTTAATTAACAAGGCATGCAATGAAGAGCTAGTGGAAGAGCTTGAAGTTGAGCGTGTTGCTAGGGCCAAGGTGGAAAAGCAAAGGTCTGATCTTTCCAGAGAGCTTGAGGAGATCAGTGAGAGGCTGGAGGAGGCTGGAGGAGCCACGGCCGCTCAAGTAGAACTGAACAAGAAGCGAGAGGCTGAGTTTCAGAAATTAAGACGAGACCTCGAAGAATCGACCCTACACCACGAGGCCATCGCTGCAGCTTTAAGAAAGAAGCACGCTGACAGTGTGGCTGAGCTGGGAGAGCAGATTGACAATCTGCAGAGAGTCAAGCAGAAGCTAGAAAAGGAGAAGAGTGAGTACAAGATGGAGAGTGATGATCTGTCTAGCAACATGGAGATCATGGTCAAAGCAAAGGTAAGCTAAGATAAGACATACTGATGAATACATATGATAATATAACATCACCATTACCTACATGATGCAGGTTCCATGTGTTTTCTGCAACTAATCTCAGCAGATCATTTAACCTTCTGAGATCTAAGTGGCCATAACCCTAACTCAGTTAGGATTATCATCTAATTAGTGTATAACTTAGACCTCAGAGGGCAGAGTTGTGTGCATTCAAATTAGAAGGACCTTTACACTTACACTACAGAGACAATCTGACTTGATCATCTGGACGTAACAATCATTTGACATTTAATTGCTCTTTACCTCTGCTCATTTTTGCCCACATCTTGACTCCTAATCAACTGTTCCCTCACTGTTTAAAGTTCCCAAATTGATATCATGTTTTGCCGTATCATTATATATACAAAGATACCAATTTTGGTAAAACGTTTGGCCTCTGAAAGTAAAGTGGGAATAGTGCATTCAAAATGTAATCAGCAATTAGTGGATTGTGACTTGCATATAATCAGTATGTTAGAAATACAAATAAAACTGTTATCCATATTATCAGATTAATTATGAAAAGCTGTGCCGCTCTCTGGAAGACCAACTGAGTGAATACAAAACAAAACATGATGAGAACACACATCTGATCACTGAAGTAAATGCTCAAAAGGCAAGACTTCAGAATGAAAATGGTAAGCAGCTGATTAAAAGGTTTTTGGAGTGAAAGTGCTCTTGTTTTTTATGCCTTATTTTCTGAACCCTCTCAAACAGGTGAGCTCTCTCGTCTGCTTGAGGAGAAAGAAGCAATACTCTCTCAGATGTTGAGGTCCAAGGTTGCCTTTACCCAGCAAGTCGAGGAACTGAAGAGACAGGTTGAGGAAGAAATAAAGGTTTGTTTCCACCGTGCCAAACAGTACCTGTTAAGCTAGCGCTAAATTATGCTATATCTTAGCATAGCTTAACTCAACTTAATTCAGAAGGTTAGAAGTGCATTCATCATCTTGGTCCCCTAGGTTGACTCAGTTAGATTTTTTTTAACAGGTGTGGAGAACTGGTTGCTACACTGGTTTTAAAGGAAAAGTCAGACGTTTTGTAGAATAGGTTTGTTTACTAGTGGATAATCAGCACAAGACCAGAAACCAGTCTGTCTGTGTCCAAAGTTAAAAAGCTAAATGTAACTAGGCTAAAGCTAAAAACAGGAAAAGGAGCAATGCAATCGTTCGGCTTCTAGTCCTTATATTATAAAACTAACTTTAAAAGCTTTAGTTTGTTGCCAAAAATGTTTCCAACTAACATGCTAATAAATGTACTTTATATTTAAAAAAAAACATTGAACTTGCCAATGCTTACAGTGACAGGATTATTTGACCCTTTATGTGTAGTTTTGTAAATAAAAATCCAAATCTGCCTCCATGTCAGGCAAAGAATGCCCTGTCCCATGCTCTTCAATCTGCCCGCCATGACTGTGATTTGCTGAGGGAGCAGTATGAGGAGGAACAAGAGGCCAAGGCTGAGCTCCAGAGAGCAATGTCCAAGGCCAACAGTGAAGTGGCTCAGTGGAGAACCAAGTATGAGACTGATGCCATCCAGCGCAATGATGAATTGGAAGAGGCAAAGTGAGACTTTTTCTCAAACACATACATATGTAGATTTAAAAAAAAATTTATAGAGTAAGAAAATTGCCATTATTATGGATTCCCAACTTTCTCAGGAAAAAGCTTGCACAGCGTTTGCAGGAGGCTGAGGAGGCAATTGAGGCTGTGAATGCCAAGTGTTTCTCTTTGGAGAAGACAAAGCAAAGGCTGCAGGGAGAAGTGGAGGACCTCATGGCTGACGTGGAAAGAGCAAACGCTCAAGCAGCTGGTCTGGATAAAAAGCAGAGGAGCTTTGATAAGGTAACTGAAGCATCTTGTAACCCACTGCTGCTAAGAGTCAAAGCATTTCATAAAGGCCTTTACAGATTCTGCCTTAGACAAACTACTTTTTGTGTTTTCTATAGATTCTTTCTGAGTGGAAGCAAAAATATGAGGAAACTCAGGCTGAACTGGATGGTGTACAGAAAGAGTCTCGCTCCCTCAGCACTGAACTCTTCAAAACAAAGAATTCTTATGAGGAAGCGTTGGAGCAGCTCGAAGTCCTCAAACGAGAGAACAAAAACCTGCAACGTATGTAGAGGATTTCTTATAGATGGTTCATCACATTTATTTACCCATGCAATCATCCATGCATCCATCTGTGTATCTGTCCATCCAACCATCCATCGATTGCTCACAGTAGCTGTGATCACCTGCTGTTTAAACATCATGTTTGCAGGAGGCAGCCAATCAGAAGATAGTAGATTTACCATGATAGCTCCCTTTTTAGAAAATAACTGATTATTTTTCATGTGATCAGTAACTGAGCGTTACATGCTGTTTTACATTTATAGAAGAAATTTCTGATCTGACTGAACAGCTCGGAGAGAATGGCAAAGCCATTCATGAGCTGGAGAAGACTAAGAGGCAAAGTGAAACTGAGAAGACAGAGATTCAGACTGCTTTGGAGGAAGCTGAGGTGACCTAATCTGATTTTTTTTTAAACATAATTCACACAAACTTTATTATTCTTTTTTCCCTTCTGTGTAACCGTTCAGTCTTTTTACTCTAGGCTTCTCTGGAGCATGAGGAATCCAAAATTTTGCGTATTCAGTTGGAGCTCACTCAGGTCAAAGGGGACATCGATCGCCGGCTGGCAGAGAAGGATGAGGAGATTGAGCAGATGAAACGCAACCACCAGCGTGTTTTGGAGACAATGCAGTCAGCTCTAGATGCTGAGATGCGGAGCAAGAATGATACCATTCGAATTAGGAAAAAGATGGAGACTGACCTCAATGAGATGGAGATACAGCTTAGCCATGCCAATCGACAGGCTGCTGAAGCCCAGAAGCAGCTGAGGAACATACAAAGCCACCTCAAAGTAGAATATGAAACGCCACTTTAAGTACATCGGTTATGAATGTCTAATCATGGGAAAATTAGACATCGTCTTTCTCTCGGTAGGAACAAACCATTCACCTGGATGAGGCTCTGCGGACCCAGGAGGACCTGAAGGAGCAGGTGGCCATGGTGGAGCGCAAGAGCAGCCTGCTACAGGCAGAAGTGGAGGAGCTGCAGGCTGCTCTGGAACAGTCAGAAAGAAGCCGGAAATTGGCTGAAGGGGAAGTAGCTGATGCCTGTGAGCGAGTCGGGCTGTTACACTCTCAGGTAACTCGTAATAGTAAAAAAGCTCTTTTCTTTTTTAGCTTTAAATCCAGTATATATCCAAGTTATAAGAAATATTTCTCCATATCAGCAAATAATAGTGTCAAGCAATGTTCCCTCTAATTTTTCATGTGTGTGAGTGAACACACAAACTCTCTGAGCGTCCCTTGGACCACTGTGAGCGACAGCAGACGTGTGCACTGTGGTCACGCCGGCATCGAATGCATCCAAGTTACATGTTTATTAAAATAATCAAATTACAGCATTTATGTTAGACTACTTTTAATTAACTGCTTTAGCCCACTTACAATGAAAATTTAAAAACAATCTTGTTCATGACCTGTGTAGCATGTTAACACTATTGGAAGCAAAAAAAAACTTGAACTCCAATTTTGAAAACACAACTTTCTTTTCTTTTTCTGACTTGTATCATGAGTCTGAGTCTGTGGTCTGGGAGAGAGTCTGTAACTCTCTGTCTGCAAAATACAGTATATAATGATCAATGTTGGGCAATTAATTATATAGTTACTTCTTCAAAAAATAAGTTTTGCAAATGAAGTTTTTTGCTGCTGTTTACCTAAAAATGCAGCCAAGGCGTTTTTTAAAATAAACATTTTTAAAATATTTACATAACAATCAGCTGTTCTGCATCAAATTTGATGCCACACAAATTATTTGTGCCGCTCCAAAAAATAATTTCTGTCCACTATGAGATGAAGGAGAACAGCCTGATACCTGCAGGCCTGACAGCAGCAGATGTATCACTGCTGTAACACCTGTAACATTCAGCAGTCGCCTCATTGTTCTGACACACACAACAAAACTACTGACTACACTACACACTAACTACACAAGATTTGCGCTAAACGTCGCAAATCTCTCACATCTCAAAACACCGCCGTCACTCCTAAAACTTGCCCCTTCCTAAACAACTAAATCCCATGTTGCCATATCATTTTTTGATTGGTCGACATGGTACTTTTTTCCACCAATAGGAAAGGCTGGAGGGAGGGAGGGGTGGTTTTGCTTTTGCTCACATTTGGGCGTTTTCCTTATAAAATGCCGTTTTTACCGTTTCTTCCCGCAGTAAATATAAACAACTATAGTATTCAGGAAGAAAACAAACATTGCAGATATTTTTATCATAACTCTGGTTTTATGTGGCCGATCAACACAATTTAAAAACTGCTATAAAGTCCACACTTTTTCCGTCAATTGTTCCGTCTGCCCTGCTCACATCTCCAATGGTTGTACACGTTGTCATTAACGTGGCTTCACTCCTCATCAGCCGCTTTGCTAGCTAAAACACCGGTGTCTGACGCTGTCATAGCCTGTCATCGACGTTGATTAGCTGCGTATATACGAATGTGAATCGCATTATTGGCTGGATTATGGGATAAGTTGGCATCGTTCTAATCCCATACTGGAGCAGCCAGTCACTCACTGACTAACACTGCAAAACAGAATTGTTAAAGTATTAATTTTAATTTCAATTCAGGTTAGATGGGTTTTTTTGTGCATGCCAGCAGTGCGCAATTGCGCACGCGCGCAGCTTAGAGGGAACAATGGTGTCGAGGTGTGTGCTGTGTGGCAGGCAGTCGCAGGACTCAGAAACAGATGGTTAAACACAAAGCGCAGCTTTTATTGCCGGGAAAACTCGGATGATAAAGTACAGAGAACCGAACATAATAACTGGAAACAGAGAACTAAGAGGCTAGAGACTATGAGACGGTAAGAGTGTGTACGTTAGCGACGCGACAGCAAGGAGTGAATGACAAAGGACTAAAATACACAGTGGAGTAATCAGGGAACAGGAGACAGGAGGAAAACACAGCTAGGACAAATCAAGCATGACGAGACAAGGGAGGGAAAACTAGACACGCTAACAAAGCACACACGTCTATCAAAGTAAAACAGAAAATGTGAAACATACACACAGACTCAGAGACCCAGACACAGTAATACCAAAATACAAAAAAATACAAAATATCTGCAGGTGGGTAATGGGGCTGCTGATATAAAATTAAATATGTTGTTGAACTTGTGAGAGTTCACACATGAATTGTTAGCACAAGTTCGCTTTTATTGACAGCTGGTTTGTTGTCATTTGGCTGCAGAACACCAGTCTGCTCAACTCTAAGAGAAAGCTGGATGCAGATGTCAGCCAGCTGCAGGGGGAGGTGGAGGATGCCATCCAAGAGGCTCGTAATGCAGAGGAAAAAGCCAAAAAGGCCATCACCGATGTAAATGTCTTTATCCTTAATTTTATTCAGCAATCATTCATTTTCCATTTTTCAATGACAAGGTAGACTTTGAACATCAACCTAACCTCCTGTGCAAATGTAGGCAGCAATGATGGCGGAGGAACTGAAGAAAGAACAGGACACAAGCAGTCACCTGGAGAGGATGAAGAAGAACCTGGAGGTATCTGTGAAGGATCTGCAACACCGCCTGGACGAAGCAGAGAACCTGGCTCTGAAGGGGGGCAAGAAGCAGCTTCAGAAACTGGAAGCACGGGTATCACAGCCTTTCATAAACAGTACCTGAGAAGCATCACTTAGAACGATGACCACAGTTGATGCTAAATTTGTTGAGTGCTGACTTTAGGTGCGTGAGCTGGAGGGGGAAGTGGAACTTGAACAGAAAAGAGCCGCTGATGCCATAAAAGGAGTCCGGAAATACGAGAGGAGAGTCAAGGAGCTCACTTACCAGACTGAGGAGGACAAGAAGACTGTTTTGAGACTACAGGACCTCGTAGACAAGCTGCAGCTCAAAGTCAAGGCCTACAAACGACAAAATGAAGAAGCGGTAAGATCTTCCCGTGAAGTGAGAAATTTGATATTCTCATCATTATTATTCGGTAGCTAAATTTCAGACTTTTCCTACAGGAGGAGCAGGCCAACGTTCATCTTGCTAAGCTGAGGAAGGTGCAACATGAGCTGGAGGAGGCGCAGGAGCGTGCAGACATCGCTGAATCCCAGGTTAACAAGATGAGAGCTAAAAGCAGAGAGTTTGGAAAGGTAAAGTTAGAAACCTGAATATTTTGTTTTCTCCTGCAGTCATTCACATTTACATTATCAAGCTGTGTTTAACCACCAGTTAAAAAAGCATACTTGTTGCCTATGTGTGGCCTAACATGGATGGAAACGCTGGGAATGGGCATCAGTGGCTACGGAGACTGCAGCAGGAAATTAAAAAAGAATAATAAGAGTGGATTATTTTATATTTTTACATATTTTATTTTATTTCCTTTTCTTCTTGTCTCAGGCTGCAGAATCCGAGTAAAACATCCAGCGATGGCAGAACTTATTAGCATAAATGGAAATGAACAAACATTTGTTGTTTTGCTGTGAAACTGTAGCAGAATAAAGTGATTTAAAGCATAACGTTGTTTAATGTTGTTAGTTTTTTCTCTGCATTCAGTATCAGCCATCACAATCAAGTGCAATGTTCCACCAGCCCACGCAACAATCTCAATATTTCATATTATATCTTAATATTAGCAGAAATGAGTGGAAACCTTTCCTTGATGTGTTCATGAGCAAGTCTAACTTCTTTTTGTGGTGCTAATTAGCCAGCTAGCGACAGCACTCTAACAGATAATCAGTTTCACAGGAGTGAGAGGTTTATATATAAACTGCTATGTATGTGGGCAGTTAGCATCTAATTAGAGCAACTGTTTGCAGAGATTAGGGCAAGGCCTGGTGACATTTACATTCTGTGTTAAAATAGCCATCTTCTTCACTGTCACTCATCTACATCTACTTAATCCTCAGAAGGCTCTAGAGGATTACCACAAGATGGACTATTAGGGTGTGCCACTCAATTCTCCACAACACATGGATCGTGTTTTTATTCATTGTCAGTGCTTTAAAGTCCTCATCATTGCAGGTATTGAGTTTGTCTGGGGGAAAGACTGAAAGCCAAAGTCTGACATTGACATGTTATATATCAGAAAGACTGAATGGAGTCAGAATAAGACTCTTTCCCTTCATTTGGTTACGTTTTTTTATTGGTTTTCCAGCACTTGATGAATTCCAAGAAGCTTTTGTCCTGTCTCATTCGTAATGTCATTTGAACTTTGTTTACCTCATGAACTAAGAAAGACGTTTGGCTATTTTTTATTTTTGTTTTGCTTAAAACTTCAACAAGGTCAACAGCTAGATGATAACACTGCCTACTGTTTCTTTGCTGCTGAGTAGTAATAGTCTGCATTTGAAGATTGCTGCTATGAATAATAACGCCTCTTGGCCATCGCTCTCTGAGACTGGTTCTTCCTGTTCAAAGGGAGTTTTTGCTTCCCACTGTCGCCACAGTGCTTTCTCGTAGGTTAACTGATTGTTGGGGGTTTCTCTGTTTTCTCTGTATTACTATAGGATCTTTACCTTCCAATATAAAGTGCCTTTTGGCAACTATTGTTCTGACTTGGCACTACAGAAATAAAACTGAACTGAATTAGAATATGAGTTGTACATGTAGCACTGGGGAGTTTCATGTGAATATGATTGTATAATGTTTCTTTCAAAATGTACCCGTCGCTTCAGTTTATTTCTAAAAAAAAACCCCAATAGCTTTGTCAAAACGTGTTGGTTTAATCACACAAACACACTGTATGTTAATAAATGTGAATAATCTGAGAGCAGCTGCTGTGATTCATTTCTCTTCAAACATCTTTTTCCAGAAGTGTCTGCAGGCTGATCTCCATTTTTGTTCCCTCTTTGTCCTTTTTTTTTTTATCTGTAGAAGAAACAGACACCCAAATATTAGAAAAAGAACATGAGTTGAGTGTATGAGGTGAAGTTTTGATATATATATATATATATATATATATATATATATATATATATATATATATATATATATATATATATATATATATATTACCATTCCACTCTTCAGTCTCCACAGAGCATGACTCCGCCATCTGAGAAAGTTAAATATATAATTGAAATTAACATTAGGAAAAGAAAAAATGCTAATACATGTCATTTTCAGACAGCTGGAATTAACATAACTTCACTCTGAGTAGGAAGCTGATTGAGAGTCCAGCTGGATTCAGCCTGCTTTGCTCTGTGTTCCATGTCATGGAGTGCAGAGATGATGCCATCTCTAGCCGTTGTGAGGTTTTCATCAAAGTCCATGAGGTGGAAGGATTTTGAGTGGTTAAGAAATTTTTTGTAAATGTCTTTCACCATGTTCCAGGCCACCAATGTGCAGCCCCGGTTGAAGTAAGCCCATGTGAAAGATGCAACCAGGGAGAAGCAAGCAATTGCTGCGTCAGCCAGCAGTTTACAGATGTGAGCAGCAGCTTTTTAGGCCCTGCTTTTTAGAAAAACAGTCAAACTGGAGCTCTTCTTTGTGGCCTGAGGATGTGAGGGTGTGACTTCCACAAGTGAGTCATCCAGAAAGAGGAACTCAAGAACAGTATTTACCACCAAGCTGTGGTGGTCAGCTGCAACTTGATGAAAAGCATCCGTTTGGAGCGCTTGCTTGTGTGAGAGCTTGTAAAAGAGCTGAGCAGCTTGTTGGACAGGTTTGTGAGGAAGGTCCATCAAACCTTAGGGCAGGGATAGCTCAGTAGGTAGAGTGGTTGCCCCATGATTGGAAGGTTGGGGCTTTGAATCTACTGAGCGCATACCCTGAGGTACCCCTGAGTAAGGTACCATCCCTATACACTGCTCCCCAGGCGCTGCACTGGTGGCTGCCCAATGGGTGAAATGGAGAGGAGTAATTGTCCTACAGGGACTAACACATACACATTACCTGCTCTGCTTTAGGTTGGAAGACTGAGGGACACATTTGAAGACCCTCCACAGCGACCTTTATGTAGCAGGTAGAGGAGAAGTGTGAAGGACCGTGTTAAGGATAATTACTGGTTCATTTCAACCTTGTGTATTTTCTATTAATGTAGCTGCTTTGTATCTACGAGTCAGGCCAACTCCACACTCTCCAGCTCTCATGTAGAGATTCAAGGCAGAGAGCGTTTTCCTCTTTTAGGACAAAAAAGCGGAAACTGCCTGAGGCTTTTTTTCAAACAAAGCTTGTGCATTAAAAACACGGTCATGGTGACATCAGCCATTGTTTTCTGGTTAGAGATCAGCTTGCTTTAAAAGTTTACCTAAACCACTGCATGTATGTGCCAACCACATGATATATTTATTGAGATTAGCGGCTGAGACTATAAACCCACTATAAAAGTGTTTATCGAGGTCACAAATCAAAGGAGCATTTGGACGTTGTCCCATAGACCAACTGGACTTCTTTTATAAACCGTTAAAAGCAATCCAGTGTTAAGTCCCACATGGGTTTCATTGTTCAGACCTAGTCTTTTATATTCAGTCTGTGGAGCCATATCAATAGGCAATAACCCAGACTGCAACCAAACCAATTCTACGTTAAATTCTTTACTCATGAAACACCACATTAGATCGTTACCTCTCTTCTGAACAGCTTTGTGAGACATTTCTCTTCTTGAAATTCCTCCTGGAGCTCTTCTGAGTCTCCATCTGAGTGAGACAGAGTTGCTGTGCAGAGGTCCAGGCCTGTGCAACAGGCAGTCCACCGTCTCAGAAGGAAGACTTTACATTTCTGCAATTCTCAAATATCTGTCAAGCACTATGCGAATGCACAATAAGGTTAGGTGAGATGGTGCCATTCTATCAACATTAAATCCTTTGTATATGTCTTCTCTCTAAGCTACCGCTACTGCTTTAATGAATTGTTAATGTACTGATGCATTACAGAACATAACTATAAATTGCTCACAGGGGCTAGTTGTAGGTTAGATATCCTCCTTCACTTCAAGAGAGACTGACAGTGTTATTCCAAACGCATTAAAAAAAATCATGCTCAAAAGATCTTGGTTTATTGACTCTGGGTACGCAGCACTCCATCAGCTCCATCTGTTGTCTAAATTCTCCCAAATAAGCACTCTCCAAATAATAACAGGTGTGTTTTCTGATGAGAAAAAATGTTTAAAGAGAGGTTAATGACAAAGACTTTACACACCTGATACAAAGACAAAGTTACAGCAGTTTGAGTGAAGGACGTGTACTTTCAGGTTATATCAGAGCGGTCTGTTCAGTAAGAAAGAGTATGTGATCTTGCGTGTCTTGATGTGTGTGTATTTGTGTACGTGTGTGGAATATGCAGCAGATCGCATGATTTTGGAACTTGACATGAAACAAAATAAAAGTCTAAATGGGACCAAAGTTCCAAAAATAAACAAAAACAAAACAAGAAACCCCCCCAAAAACCCAACAACAGTGACAAGTCTTGTTGTCACATGAAATGATTGTGGGCTTAATTTAAACAGTTGTTTTTGCAGCATTTTTGTGAAGCAATTAAAGTTTCATGTTGTGCTCCACAAACTCGCACTTCTGCTTGATAACCAGTAGTCTGTAGCAGAGAGCCTTTTATTTGTGGCTGCATTATTGCTCAAGACTCTTCCATGATTGTTTACTTTAAAAGAACACGCCACTAATTTAAATCATTCAAATCTGTTAGCTTGTCATCTACAGTTTGAAAGGGATTAAAGAGAAGAAGCAACCGAAGAGCTTTATTCAAAGTAACTCTTTATTGATTTTTTTTTGTTTAGTTGTTTATTATTTAGCTTATTTTTGTATTTTGAACAGCAGTGTAGTGAAAGTGTGGCCATACGAGGATAGTAATAAACTGCTGTACTAATCCTCTAATTACATTATGTCACACAGCCTTGAGTTAACATGTACTTGTGTTGTTTAATATCTCATTTTTTGTCTTCTGATTTGTGAGTGATCAGCTTTCTTTTTTTGTGAAATATGGTCTCTGCTTTACTGTGCCTCATGCTGATCTGATTGTGTTGCCTGAATAATCAATGATATGCCATGACACACTGGAATAGGGTAAAGGAAGGAAGTCTAAGCTCATGTGATCATGTTCATATTGAGGGCAGCATTGGTTCCTAATACAGCTGCTTCACTTCAAGTGAAAATAAACAGTTTAGGTAACTAGACAACTAGCCTCCGCTGTTTTACTAGACATGCTTTCACCTCCAGTAGTATTCTACTGATCGCAATGATTATTGTGGTGCCAACCAACTTTCCAAATGCAGCAACAGAATTGCAAAACTCCTCAGTGCAAACCTAATAAACTCACTGAAAGGTAGATAACACAGATTGATGAAAAGATAAACAGTCGCATTGTTTATTTATTTATGTAGAAATAAATAAATTCACAAAAACTAACCCAAAAAGTTAAAGCAGTAGAAAAACTATGACTCATCTTCCTCATTTTAATGAAATTGAGTAAAAGTGGAGATACAGCCCTTTCTTCTGTCAAGTACGCTATGATAAAAGCTTTCCGGTTAAGCTTGTCAAAGTAAAACATAAAAGTGCCCACGTGCACATACACCAGGTTTCTGTGGCGAAAACAGATACCCAACAAAACATCTGAAAACATGCACAGAATGACGTCAGCTATTCATGTGAGTCAAATTCTCAGGTTTCATATTGCTTTGTTTCAGTCATTTTTTGTCTTCGTGATGTTATAGAAAGGGGATGTCCCGAATCTAGTCATCTCTAGGGAGGGGCTGTGGGTGTGAGCACAAAACCCCCCACCCAGCTGGCTTAAAGGTAGGTGGGGAGGCTTGTTTCACAATGAGTCCCCAAAAGTTTATTCTGTGCATCTGGACATAGCGTTTTCAATGGGAGAAACGTTTCGTCACTCATCCAAGTGACTTCTTCAGTCTCAGCTGACTGCAGGTCTCCCCAGTCTTATAAACAGTCAAGATTTACTCACCTGGATGATTGAGCATACATCAAGATGTTTAACAATGAGAATAAATCCGTCCAAACATAAAAAAATAAATAATTGTTTCACTTTTAATGATTTGAACTAAATTAATGATGAACAAACTCTTATTTTCATTGTTTCAAAAAAAACAAAAACTGAATTTTGTTTTCTTGTGCAGTGTCCCTTATTTTCTCGGTTTGTCTCATTTGTGTGTTTATTTACCTGCATGGCATATAATTAATATATGTACACACGCGTTGCTCAATTACAGAAAAAAACCCCGTGGTGAGGTTTGTGCTTTTATTTTAAAGGGAAACTTAGCCAACTTCCGCTTTCCTCTGCCTCGCTCTTCCTACTTGACAGCCTTGTAACGAGTTTCTGAGACAGCATGCAGGCTGGCAGGCACACTGGAGGAGCAGAGCGCTGAGGGGCGTCCTGACAGCAACAGCGGTAGCGGCGGTACCAACAGTGGGAGGAAAACAACCTGTTCTCCAAGTTCTCCACAGTTTCACTCCGCCTCTCTACAGCTCTAAAAACCAAACTCCAGTTCCATTAAAAAGTTTGCTCTTTCCTCTGAGGGTGGTGGAGATCATCATCATCATCGTCGTGTGGCTTCTTGAGTGAGCAGTGGTCATGTCGGGATCGCACTGCAAAAGTTTGTACCCCTTCAGCGGGGAGCAGCACCAGCAGGGACTGAGCTTCGAGGCAGGGGAGATTATTAAGGTGGTCCAGGCTCTGCCTGGAGGCTGGTGGGAGGGAGAGAAGGATGGAGCCAGGGGGTGGTTCCCCTCCAGTTACGTCCAGGTCCTGGAGGTAAGGCTGCAGAATCGATTGTTTTGACTTTTTAGGACTGCATTAGATGAAAATGTGCTTGAGTAAATTGAACTTATTTGGCTTTAATTTTGATGAAAACAAGCAGAAAAGTGTATTTTTAATGCCTCTGTGACTCTTGACACACACACACACAGTAACAGCTTGGTTTGAACCACAGATGCACACTTGAAGATAAAGACAGCATTGAATGATGCTCTAACAAATAGTTTTCCCGTGCTGTGCTTATCAGATTAACTCAGACCTTCCCAGCAGTCACCTCTCCGCCTGGCTGAGCCGCTGCGCACTTCCTCATTCCATACGCATTCCAATGAAGCGCTCAGGTCTCCTCTCTGTGCGCCTGACTGCTCTTCATGGTCAAAACCTTTCAGTCTTCGCCCTATCTATCCCCTCTGGGGGTTTAGCCACACTGCTGCTACAAGTCTCACTAGATCTCATACCTTAACATCGGCATGTATGGCTCTGAGAGGAGTAGTCAGTTTTTGACACCACCCTGTGTTCTGAGAGTTGGTTACAATCATGTTGGGCACTAAGCCCAGCATTCTCAGCGATGGCATTTTTATCTTATCTAGATAGCATATGCAGAAACTTGATTAGTGACAGCTGAATGGTGCTGATGTAAAAAGGGCCATTTGCAGGGGTAAAACAAAAGACCGTTCAAGCACAGCATCTCTTATCTGGTCCCAGACCAGTTTAGGGACAGAGCTGATGGGTGGGGCAGTCGGGTGGTGCAGGTTGGAGAGTTTCATCAAGCAAACCACAGTGAGCTCTAAAGGTGCAACATGTTGGAAATGAAATGGCAGAAGGGTCTTTCTGCCTAATAATAGGGTGATGTTCACGTGTTAGTGTTTTAATCATGAGTTTCAGTATGATATGGTTCCAAATAACTTTAATGAATCATGACACTGAATGGTGTGAAAAGTTGCCTTTTATAATGAGTAAAGGCCAGGCAGAAGTCAGAACTACAGCCCCATACACTCCCATGTTACACTGCTAACACAAACCCCCTTTGGGGTCGTGTCAGGGAGGGGATCCGATGTAAAACTGGTCAATCAAACATGCGTCGCTAGCCGCTGTGTTGACCCCTCATAGCAAGGGAGCAGCAAAAATAGCTTTTTAAAAAGATCTCTATGGACAGTTTCCCTCATCATAGTCAGTGCATGATGGGTAGTTTGTTTTTAAATCTAAAATATCCACATGTGCACTGGTAAGACCTAAATGTAGGGACATTGCTGCTTTGACTGATGCATGGACAGAGGTAGCTAAAGCTCCCTCGCAGACTGATCAGCACCAGAGCCCAGATTACTGTAAGAAGTTTGAATACTGAAATAACTCGAAATGATTCACCGCGGCATGTGCATGTGTGTGTGTGTCATCTAGGAAAAATGTGGTCCTGGAAAGAAGTACCACAAACATAGTTTTGTGTGCTCTGGCAGGTGTCTGTTTGTCTGACTGTCTGCCGGTCCATGGGCAGATTGTGTCAGCTTTGTTTGAGATGTAATTACAAGACTTCACAGGTGTGTAGTAGAAGGCTGCATTCCACAAGGATGTGTGATTCCTTTTTGTGTCTTTGACATTGACGACATTTCATCTCATTTTGATTTTATGTGTTTTTGTATCTTTAGGTGTTTTTTGTTGTCTTTGAAGTAATATTTTTCTGTTTTTTCTGATCATTGTTTCTCTGGACTTATTTTATCCCTTTTTTTTGTTTTTTGGTTGTTTTGTGTCTCTTTGTGTCTTTTTGCTGATTTTTTGTCCCATCCTGTAGTTATTGTGTCTTGTATTTTTAGGATTATTTTGCATGACTTTGTAGTCATCTTTGTCTGGCTTCAAACCTTTTGTTTCATCATGATAACAAAGCAGTCCTTTTAAGCATAGTGCAAACTCTACATGTCAGTAGCACAATAAACCAAACATTTGCTTGTTTCTTACTGGTATAATCTTCATTGTTGCTGTTATTCTGTGGATGAAGGATGAAATCTAGTTGCATCAGAGCTAGACTGAATGCACTACGATATGTTATAGGCCAGAAATCACCTTTGAAATGCTCTTAAAAACTCTGATTAGGTGCAGTCCTCATGGTAAGAATACTAAAAAGATGACAGAATATATAATTTTGTAGAACCGGCCAGTCTTCCCCTGCTGGGTGCACTGGCACTTTTTGTAAATCTCTGATGCAATGTGAGGAAAGAGCTTGCCCCTTAAACACGGGTGCATTTGGAAACAATAGCTTCCTTATCTGAAACAAGGTGTGACTCATCACACAAATAAAATTTCTCCCCAGTTTATTGTGAACCCACAGAACTCTGCGGTCTGCAGATCACGTTTGATATATTCAATGTTGTGGGTACAACCGCCAGAAGTAACCGCTTACCCACAGTTCCTGTCTGCACCGGAGTGGAATCTTCTAAAAATAACCTTACACATCAGAGAAATGACACAGTAGTAAAGTGAGGAAAGTCACTCATCAGTTAGCTTTGCTGGTTCAGTATTGAGCTGGTAAGGTGTTTTTTCCCCCTGTTCTCTAACAGCATGAGTCAGTCTGTTTTCCCCAACAGGCCAATGACGTACACTGGGTTATGTTAAGTAGTGATTCTAAAGCAGACCATAGGTATGAATATGAATGAGAATATGAATAGTTGTATGTAATATATCTTAGTTCTGCAACAGATTGGTAGCCTGTCCAGAGTGTACTCTCCCTCTTGCTGTATATCAGCTAGGATGAGCTCTAGCCCCCTGTGATTAGCAGAAAATGGGTAGAAACAGTTAATGACATTAACTTTGAGTGAACTAACAGTTAGTTGACAATATGAACTAAAACTAGCATTAACGGCATTTTTTCCAGCATCAACAAAAAGTGCAGGTTCTCCCCAAATTAATTTACTTTTCCAACTATGATTGTAGGGGGATAGTTATAGTGAGATTAACCCAAAAGTTAGCAAAAGTACCAGTTCCACGAGTGAGGTAAAAACAGAAGTCGAAGTGGCCACAACCCTATAAAATACATTTTAACTTTAAAATTCAAAAGGGTGATGTGTGTATATCTCTCTCTCTCTCTCTCTCTCTCTCTCTCTCTATATATATATATATATATATATATATATATATATATATATATATATATATATATAACTGCCATATACAGTTAAGGTGATCGTAAACATATAAACCAAAATAGGTTTTGCACTAAACATTCTTTTCAATGTTGTAAAGATTGTCATTTTAACATAGGAGTCGATGATCATTGGCTCTCTTTTAGATGGCTGCCTCAAGTGGCCATTAGATTAACTGCAGTTTTTTTTTTTTTTTTTTTTTTTTTTACTCCTACATTTGCTTCATTTTTCAGCTCTGCGTTTACAGCGATGCCTCATTAACTCAGCCGGTGCTGTTTGCATGTTGTGAAACTGGTGTCATTAAAAGTTGCCCAATTAGTTATTGGAAGTAACAGTTTGCAATGCACCCATGCATGCACAGACATCATTGCTGGGTTTATCTTGTATGAAAGAAATGTTAAAAAGGTAATTACTCTCAGATAAGATTTAAATTGTTTCCCATATTTCCTCAGAGTTTAAAATTCAGGGCAGAAAAGCAGTTAAGATATCAGTGATTAAAGAAAAGATTTAATCCCCCACCACCTCTTTCCACCCCTGTAATGTTAATCCTGTCCTAATGAGCTTAATGCAATATTAGGTTAAAGAAAACAGAAACTAAGTATACCTCTGTCAACACAGACTCTACTACCAGGATTATAGCATTATAATCTGGAATGAAGGTTGACCTCCCACTTCATGTAAGCTAAAGTACACATATTGAAACCTGAGATTTCACAGTCAGTGTGTCATCTGGGCTGTAGGTTGATCAGACATGTTTTGAAGGCTGTAAGATCGCACAATGAAATGACTAATAGTGGAAAAAAAAGCCACTTCTGTATTTTCCTCATTTAGTTAACGTATTCAAACCTCTGTCAAAAAAAAATCTGTTCTCTGGCGCAGAGTAACTCCGCTCCCTAACCTTCAGAATCATAAGTGATCATAAATACAGGACATGCATTAATCCCTTTGTATAGCTGGCACATTTAACAATGGAGCTGTGACCTGGCTCTATTGTCATCTTCAGCATTGTCGCTTTGTTCTACAAACAGCGTCATTCTTCTGAGCATAATGAATCATTCACATTGTAGTTCTGCTGTTTTTAACAGACCAACACTTGTTGCTGCTTTAAAGTTGGGCTAATATTCAAAACAACTGCCTGTTAAAGACCAAAAGCTGAACTCTTAGCAGTAAAACACATTTAATATTTGCTTGTGTTTATCTTACGCTGTGTTTTCAGGATTTATTTTCATCTATTCTTTGTCACCGTACAACTTACGGTCTAATTTTAAATTTAATTACAATGGTTACTACAGCATGGACCTTTTCTAGACTTCTTGTGAACATATCATTAGTTATTGTAACATTGTACTCCCCAACGTTATTGCAAGGATGTTGCAACATAACTATAACGTAGTCCGACTGAGTCAGAGACAAGCAGTAAGAAAATGATACATGTTATAAGTAAGCTTACAAGGCTTTTGTAGATTCAACCAAAGAAATGGGAACAAATCTTGTCATTGCAACAGGCAGCGAGTAACAAAGTGTTTAAACCATTTTAAATTGGTTATGTTATGTGGTTCATTCATTGACCTCGGTGTTTCTATGCTTGACATATTCATAGGTCAGTGTAAGTGGCTTAACAAAAACAACAGAAAAAATGGTCAGGCAATAGCCAGTGTGCAAAGAGGAGATCTTGAGAAAGCCTGGGGAACAATTGTTCAAGATCACTATAAAAAATTACAAGAAGGTCTGGCTGCTTGGAAGCAAAATATAAATCACTGGTGTGTGACTCAAGACTTTTGCACAATACTATAGCTGCAGGTGATGTCACAATGATAAAATCAGGACTTAACCGCTATAAAGGAGCCACTTGGCAAAGGGTTGGAGGTGCCTGTTACCTTTTTAATGTAATGGCTGTATTACATATATAAATAAAATTGAATTAAAATGAGTTCAAATGTGTCCAACTGCTCCTAAAACTGTTTCCCACATAGTTACCTGCAATTATTTGGCCAAATATGAGAAACAAAGTCACGCTGTCATGTTTTTTTTAAGATGACATCCTCCCACAGTTATCTTGCAAAATCAAGTTTTTATTTGATAAGAAATTTAATAATGCTGCTCCCAAAGATGTTGTGACTAAAAACAGTGGTATGACACATTACATCACTGTTTGGCTCCTTAATGTCCAACTATTAAAGAGGAAATGAAAGAGCAGGTCGTTAAAGAAGTGATTGACTTTTTTCTATTAGGAGTTCGTGCATGGTTCGTGAATGACATCACTGCATAGAGTTTAGATGTGAGGACTTTTGTCAGCAAATGAATACCATCCTTCCGTCTTTTTAGAAGTTCCTTTCATTCGTTAGCACATTTCCATCTCTATTCTTAATCACCCCAACCCGCTGCACATCCTTTCCAGCTTGATCTCCCTGCCTAGCCAGTCAGTGCAAATTCTTTTCCCCTTCCTTTTGGTCCAGCCTCACACACACTTCAGTAAAAGCCTTTTCTGCCTTTGCAGTACCCCTAGCCTCCCAGCACTCCTGTCTACTTCTTCATCTCTCTGACTTTCCTACTTTGTTAACCTTTGTTAACCTCTTCTTTTGAATGCTTTCCTGTACTTCCCCTTGTGTCGCTTTGTCCACGTTCCTCTCTCCAGAGGATACACCAAAAACCACCTCGGCGGTGTTCCTCACTATTCCGTCTGTCCTTTGCCAGTCAACTGGCAACTCTTCCCTGGCATCCAGAGTCTGTCTCCTGAACTCTGCGCATCAGTCTTCAACTTCCACCTTTTAATCCTCACCTCTGCTTTCACTTGCTTCCTCTTCTTAATTTCCAAAGTCATCCTATAGGCTAGCATTCATTCTCACCTGCTACATTCTCTCCTGACACCATATTCACATATGAATTTACTTAACAATTGGGTCATGATGAACTGACAGGCTTTTTTTTGCCAATTCACACACCGGTTGAATTTGTTTATGCAAATAAGATGGCAGGTTAACTGATAATAGAATAATTTGTAGTTGCAGTCCTGGCTTCAGCATAAACAGACAGAATCCAGGCCATGCTGAGGTGACCCTTCTAAAATGGGTTTAATTCACTGAATTGTTGACACAGTGGGTTATAGCCCTTAACAACTGGGCAGAGGGTACTTATATGCTCTCGTTACTCTGGGGCTATATATGACATTTCCATAACAAATCAGGGCTCCCCATGAAGTGTTACACTATCAACATGGGCACTTAACATGTAACCAAAGCCTTGCAGCTGGGGGCTGCCTGGGGCCATCTGGAGGGAGACTCCCCACCCCCTCAATTCCTTCATATAGATAAAATATTTTTAGTGTAGGTTTCCCAGTAACTTATGGTTAAGTGCGAGTTTTCTTCCATGGAAAATGATGTAATTCTAATTTTCCTATATTTTAATATCAGTATATATTGTTTTTCCTCCAGCTTAAATGCTTTATTATTAAGTCTTCATGTAGCCAGGGGAACTACTGTAAGCAATTTGGAACAAGCTGAAAATGGTGGAGAACCACTTTGTCTACTTAATGCTTGTCCCAGCAGAGAGTCAGCTGTGTTTATTGTGAAACCGGAGCACTGAGAGCTATTTAGGGGGCTTCTAGTAGAGGTTTTAGGACGGTGATTTAGGCTGGCATAATCCGTGGTGTGGAATGCCGGGGGTCAGACGACTGCTGGCGAGTCTTCAGCGCACAGCCAGGTGTTTCCCCTGCGTGCTGGAAAAGTAACACCACCGCTCCTGCGCTGATGTCATTCTGAAATATAGTCACTTGTTGTCACGGAAAGCAGTTTGTGTGGAAATATCAGCTGGATAACTGTGAAGTACCCACCTTCACAATCACACCTTATCAATCACAATCTGTTGTTTGTTTTGACACTGAAGATGAGCTGTGTTGTTTTTATATATCTCCTTGCAGAAATAATAACTTGGTGCATTGGAACAGACAAAGCAAGGTAGAATGCTTTCATTTCTATCGTTCTGCTGAACTCGCGTGCAGCTATTTTAAATTGTAGCATGAGACACATTAGCTCAGTTAAAGTGCAATCATAGTTACTTTCACTTAGGCCTAATTCAGCCAAAATGTGTTGACACATTACTCCGTAATAGTGCGTAAATCTGTGTGCTGGGAAAACTCAAAATGAATGAACATATTAAACTGTTGTTTAAATCTGACTCTCACTCATGTGTGTAAAGCTTCTTTGGACTGAGCTCGGCTGAGGGTTGTGCTGTGAAGAGTATTTGCAAGCACGCATTGTCTGAGCTACATGGAAGATGGATGGTGTTGGTAATAGTTTATGTATCGAGTGTTTTTGTTGCTGGGATTATAGACTTGTTTAGGCATGTAAATCATATGGTCATGTCAGGAAAGAAGGTGGACTCCCATGGGAACTCCTGGGATCTTTAAAATCTGTTGCTGCTGTACAGCTCCATCTCCAGGCAAATGTTGCTAATAGGTATAACCATACCTCTAGAAACTTAGTTAACTGTACTAAACCTAAAGGGTGGAGTCCCTTTTTGTAAGCTACAACTGTCTAGTTTCTGTGTGATGAGATTATACTGCTAAAATAATAACATAAATCTAACTTCCTTCCTTGCTATGAGATTGTAATCACTGGAAGATGTGGGGGTGGTTGTCAGCTTGTTAGTTTCTAAAAGGTGTTGCAAGGGGATGTTTTTCCCTCTGTTCAACAGTGTAATAATAAACATGATGTCTACCCTTCAGGTCAGTGCTGAGACTCAGAGGCAATGTTTCTTTTACCTAAAGCCATAATCTTATTATTTTGCATCCAAAGTTTCTGGTCACAGCTGAGAGTTGGAAAATGTGTTGATGCAATGATAGTCAGCTCCTTCTTCCACTCCTACTCTCTAGTGCAGGGGTGTCAAACTCCAGGCCTTGAGGGCTGGTGTCCTCCAGGTTTTAGATCTCACCCTGAGTCAACACACATGAATCAAATGATTAGTTCATTCCCAGGCCTCTGGAGAACTTCAAGACATGTTGAGGAGGTCATTTAGCCATTTGAATCAGCTGTGTTGGATCAAGGACACATCTAAAACCTGCAGGACATTGGCCCTTGAGGCCTGGAGTTTGACACCTGTGCTCTAGTGGATCAACTGTTTCGAAGAAATCCTCCGATTTTGTAGGTATTATGGATTTTATTATGGACTGTGAGGTGGAGATCTTCACAGGACCAAAACAGTCTCTGAAAAAACACAAATCGACTGTAAGTAGATTTATAGATCCCAAGCACCGCAAGACCCAACCTGAGTAGACCAGAGAATAAGAGAATTTATCCAAAATGATGCTGACCTAGGAACCCAACCCAAACTCTGCTGGTATTTAGGTATTGAACATGTTGAGACAACCCAATTTAAACTAACTAGAATTTGGTCAATTTGGAATTGGGTAAGGTCGAAACAAGTCAGTTCAGGTGGGAAACGCCAGATAAATTATAACATCTATAACGAAGTCTATCAGTAGGTAATTCCCAACATGACACACACCGTCTTAACCAGGAGGATTAGGTGGGACAACCTGTACTAACTGGAACATTTATGACTCTTTTCCACTAGCACCTAGTGGGCTTGACTTTGCTCTGCTCTACTCTATTCAGTTTCAGTCGTTTTTCATTTCAGTTGAGCACCACCTCGCTGTGGGTGGGATCGTTATAGCAAGGCGCCCCGAACGTCCCGTGACGTCTTTTGTATGTGGCACAAACACAGCACAATAATGGAGGCGATGTTTTGATACGTACTCAATCATCCAGGTAAGGAAATCCTAAAAAGTTTATGCCCTTCATCTGGACATAGAGTTTTACAACGCAACGTCGAGATGATCAGAATCAACTTTTTGGGAATGGAGGAGAACGTATAACTGCTATAGATATAGGTGTATAGATCTGTGTCAGACTCTAGGTAAAAGACGAGAGCCAGAGACCACACTGTTGGTTTGTGGTCAGCCATTTCCTTCATTGGTTTGATTCTTGTTAAGAACTCACTCTCATGATTCATCCAGTGTCATGACTCCCTGGCCAATCAGTGGCATGCAGTCTGATGGCATTGCATTTGTGGCTCGACATAGCTCGGAGTTGAGCATGTAGTGAAAGGTATCTGGTATCAGGTACTGCCACCTAATCGTAACCCTAAAAACCAAGTAGAGTAGACTCGAGTTGAGTGGACTAGGTAGTTTTAGGATGGCACAGTAAAATCTAACTCCTCATTTCCTCTAGCGCCAACTATCAGCTGGTCACGGCAAGAACTGCATTCGTTTCCGTTGAGAGCTCAGTGAGTTTAGTACTCGAGTGGAAATTGGAATAGAGGATTGAGACCATATCCGATCTTGAGATAAGCAGGCTCGTGCAGATAAGCTCTGCACACTGGTGAGCACGTTCCTCCGCATGCAGAACATAGCATAGTAGGACATTATTTGTACGGGTGAAGTAGAAAAGTCACAGGGCATGTGAAATTCACATAAACTTGTAGAGGGCAAGATGTAACAGAACGGGCTTTGTTTGTTGTAGTGAAACACACTCTCACACACACATATATGCATGTGCTCAACGATGAGGCATTGGACAGACAATGACAGTTTGTGGGAGCATATGCACAATATCTCTATGTGACTGAGTGCATGTTTAAACAGGCATGTGAATCCCTCCTCCTCCCCGAGTGTCTGATGTGTCTCTAAATCTGGGAATGTGGCTTTGCTTTAGGCTCCCACATCTGCCCAAACCAAAACAATGTCTCCCAAGTAAAGATATGGTCCGCAGACCCTGTCACTCTGTTTCCCCCTTCAAGAACTGTTTAATTCTTTCACTGCACCACCCCTCCTACATTTACTTTCGCTGTGTCTTGACACTTTTATCTCCTTAGGTCTAGTAGGCGGCAGCCCAACACGCATGTGAGAAATTTCTCCCCCACTGAGCGAGCCCAGAGGGTGAGGAGGTCAGTGGTACAGTCTCCTCTGAGGCCCATTCATAACACAGATGATAAGATATGTTTTCAGTGGTTCGCATGTGAGTCCTAAAGTTTTTGTTTCACATCAGTTTTTGCCAGTTCCCAGTATAACTTTCATCTTTACTGTTTCCTTTTCTTTTTCCCAAAAATGTTTAGTTTGTATTAGTTTTAGTCTTACTTTGTTTTGTGGATGTTATTTGTCAGGGGAAAGAATATCATATTTGTGACAGTTTCACATTTTGTGACCACACCTGGCTGGATCATCATCAGATCATTTGGTCCCGGGTGAAGGTGTTGATTGGGCATCTGTTGTTCTTTTCACACAGACATCAGTGTCAGCATTTCATGTGTGAACCCAGGATGTGCAGACATGACAGTGTCGCCCTAGAAAGGGAAGGTGGAGGTATTTATGAGTGAATAATAGGAAACAGACACTTCCACTTGCTGTTACACCTTTGTTCCCATGCCTCTCTGACATGTAGCGTTAGGAGATGGAGTGAGCAGGGAAACAAGATCGCTGCTGCATGCCTCAATACGATTCTGCAGAAACTCCAGACCAGAGATGGCCCCCACTCTCAGGCTGCATCTTAGAGTTTGTGTATGTGGCTTATGCTCACTGGTGGCTGTTTACGACTCTGCTCCAGTGTGTGTACAGATGGAATTTGTTTGGTTTCTCCTCAAGACGTGCCCGACTGTATGCAGCAGGAAACGACTAAACTCTGATGCAAACTACAGGCTGCATTTTATTTTGTTTTTGAAGGTCTAATTAGAGTAAGGATCAGGATTCTTGTAACTTTGTTATTATCTTTGGTAATAACTGAAGCAGACATGTACCAACCTAACCAACAGATTACAAGCAGGGATGAATTAATACTTCATCATCATAGGTGGTAACCTTAATCCTAATCCTAAAAAAAAAAAAATACAAACAAGACAGCACAAGTGAGAATAGCCCACAGACGTTGTTTGTGATACATAGGCTGAGCTGTCCGTAGGCTGTGCTTAGAACCACCACAGAAGCTTATTGGATCAATCTAATCATACTTAAAGTTGGGTTTTGTCTTAAGTGACTCATATTCTGCTAACTCCATAGTTCTGATATTTGCACCTTACTAGTGAACTAGCTTTTCTTGATTCACAGACCAAGATAAACCTTATTTGCCTCACACTGGGCCTCGATGCAGCCTCTCCATTTACTGTCTATCTGAAACTGCTCGCTTTTCTCTCCCTTTAAGCCAGCTTTTTTTCTGATTAGCTGCACCTCACAAACAGGAAGGTTGAACATATTATGGTAAATGGACTGATTCTTATATAGCGCTTTTCTACTCTCCCGGAGTACTTAAAGCGCTGTATACAACATGCCACATTCACCCAATCCCACCCATTCTCCTAAGCACTGACTCTAAACTGAGTGCTTTTCTAACAATATTCACACTCTGATGGACGCATCGGAGAGCAACTTTGTTAGGGGGTTGGTATCTTTCCCAAGGATACTTGATACTTGGCATGCAGACTAAAGGAGCCAGGGATCAAACCACCAACCTTCCGATCAGTAGGTGACCTGCTCTACCTCCTGAGCTACAGCCACAGTGGGAGTGGATATCTACTGACATCATAAAGCCAGGAGTAGAAAGGGAGATCTTATTTCTTCCTGCCATTGTAGTCTTGTCACAGAAATGCAGAGCAGACTATACACTGTACGTATTCCGTGACTTGGTGTAGAAGTATGATTAACATGGATTTCATTTGTTAGAAATACCCATAATTCTTTGTATCAAGTCAGTACAGCTGACCTGTTGCTGCCTGCACTTGTTGCTGCAAATCCACATGTTGCTGTGAGGGCCAGTACCTCCTGAAATTACAGCACCGACTCTGTGGTGCAATTTACAAAAACAAACAAACAAAAACAAATATTGAAATTCGTATTGGCCGTCCTGTCACCGGCCGTAGCGCCTAATCTGCCTCCTCGGTCTGTATCACGTGTAACTCTGTATGGAGTCATGCTTACATTTGCAAAACGGTTTCTTAATTCACAGACAGAGAACTACAACAGCAGGCTTTGGAAAACAGGAACAACTTTAAACAGCAACGTTTGTGTTAGCTTCTGCAAAGCCAATTTCAGATGATGTGTTCAGGTCATATGTTATTAAAAAATATTCATTTTCAGTTTCAATTTCATCCACTTTCCTTAATCTTCAACTCATCTATTTTCTTCTCTCTTGTTCTTTTGTGGCTACGAATGCAGTATTTACACAAAAGCCAATTTATTTTGTTTGTTACTGAGACTAAATCACACTCATTTTTGCAGGTGCTGGTAGTGTGTCCACAGTGGGCACAGAACAGGTGCTGTACCTTCAGAGTGTGGTTAGCAAGCCTGTTCTGTGTGGACAAATTCTGTTTCACTGAACTGTAGTTGGTTTAAAACACTATCTTATGTAGGAGGTCTTCCAGATGAAGGGAATCTAAGTAAAAGTATGTGGGAAGAGGGTGTAGGGGATTGGAATTCAGCCTATATATAGCACCAGTTGTCCATTTGCTGGATCATCTTTGAAATTACAGTAGTCAAGCTTTTCTCTCATGTTCCTCTAATCCAGGGGTCGGCAACCCGAGGGACGCTTGCAGGGTTAACTAATGGCACGACCATAGCTGGACTGGCCATCGGGCATACCGGGCATTTGCTCGGTGGGCTCATGATTTTTTTTTTTTTTTTTTGTAACAGTATAAACAATGAAAGGTGGTGGATTGGCCAGACGCTCGCCGGTGTGTAAAAATAACTCAGTTGTTTGGTGGTGGCTATGGTGTAGCTTCCACAGGTTCAGTAACATTAACAAGTGGTGGAGGCCAGCAGGTGTATTTTCGTTATGCTGACTTTTTACAGTCAGTTACAATAACTCGTACTAGCTAGCATGATGGAGTTTCTATACAGCTGGGTGGGTGCTATGATGTTACTGATAGTGAACTTTATTTAATTCATAAGGTTAATTATTAGAGTTGCCAACCATCCCGTAAAAAACGGAATCGTCACGTATTCGGAGAAAATATTACGCGTTTCGTATTGAGGTGAAAAGGAACACAGTTTGTCAGGTACTTCAGCTACAATGAAAAAGACACAAAGCTGGAATTTTTCTGTGTCTTTATGCTGCACAACTGTTTCTTCTCTCATTCTCTCCCCCCGGTTGTTATTTCAATCATGAAACTGATCAATGATCAGCTGATCGCTTTTCTCTCTTGTTTGTTTATCGCCCACTTTCTTCCTGAAAGCGGAAACCAGCGGATGTCGCGCTAAACAACAGCAGCACGTTTAAGCTTGATCAGCTGTTGTTAGAATTTATTTGATATTAATTTCTAGTATCAGCTGATGTTTGCTGGAGCCACAGCTGTAAAGCTGCTGGTCATGATGTCTGTTTGGTTATCTGGTGAGAGGGAAACATGAAGATGAAACCAGGAGATGTTCTTACTGAATCATCAGAGCTGTGATGGAGAAACAGATTTACCTTTTAGGTGACATGAATGAGTTGAAGGGAAGTTATGAACTGTTTCTGAGAGACAAATAACCCCAGGATCCTTTTCTAAGTAGCTGACAGCTGGTAACTGTGCAGGGGCGGGTCTAGCAAAGTGTTGCCAGGGGGCCAGGTAGGGCATTAACGGGGAGAGGGGGGCACAAAGAAATACTTCCTTATTCTCATTTAAAATATCTAGCTTTTATTAAATAATTATCTGAAGCTTACAACCAAAGTTTTTATCTGATGTAAAATGTATAGAAATCATACATATACCAACAAGACTGTACATCACTGTCACAACAGCGTTTGTTTTCATTCATAGGCTATATGTCTTTAATACCTGGGGGGCCGGTCTCTAGTCAAAATGCCCGGGCCGATTTTTTTGTCCCAGTCCAGCTCTGGGCACTACACGCAGTGAATTAATCTGAGAGGGTGCATTAAAAAATAAATGGTCGCGCCAGCGGTGCACATCGCAAATCAGCTCGCATAGACACATTAGTTGTGCCGCTTCTTAATGACGGTATCTTAGCTAACAACCCCAACTACCAGATTCAACTTGTAATTGGCTAAAAATAACTTGGCCTACTGGTGAGAGGGACGTTGTTAGCTTTCCGCATTTCCGCTCAGCGCAGCATCAGCACCACGGAAATGCACGGATACATCCGTAGACTTGAGACAGAATTCACAATGTGTTTTTGGGACTTTCAGGTGTTTGGACCAATGTTTTATTTTCTGATCAAACCAGAAAGCTTTAATGAGCAGCTGGATTTGTCTCATAATGCCAGTTAATGCAACACCGAAATGCAGCTGGAATCCATAGCTGTCTGTGTTCATGGAGCTGCATGTTCACCTGCTGGACATCACTACCTGACAAGTTTAACTGTCTTCAGAACATTGCAGAGGCCTTATTGACAGTATTTGGCTCTACATGTCTGTGTGAGCAGATTTTCTCTCACATGAAGAGTGTCCTCAGGTAGCCTCTGAATGCTGGACACTCGGAGACCTGTGTCTCTGAGTGGGAGACCAGAGATCACATTAACATGTTTGTCTCTGTATTAACAAACATGCCATATTGGCCCAGTTTATTTTTCTTATCATTCTTGTGAGGAGACCATAAATAGCATTTGCATTTTCTGTTGTACAGTTCATTTGCTGTTATGGATAAAAAGTCTTGTTTCAAAATAGCTGATAACTATTTGCTGATAGCTGCCAACATCTGCAAACAAATATAATTCTATAAAGTGGTTCTACATAGTGTGTAACTGTTCATATAGAGCGTTATTAAATTTATTGCTAATGCAATCATATGGCACATTGACTTCTGAGGAAATTTTAGATGGCACTCGTCATCAGAAAGGTTGCCGACCCCTGCTCTAATCCAACCACATGTGATGTTTTTCACTCTTTCATAGCCTTTGCGTTTTGCCTGCTCCTTACCTGGTTTTCCTACCTGTGCATGACTGCTGCTGGTTTAGGAATGAAAAATATGGATTTTTCCTGCTTTCCTGTGTTTCAGTCCTCTCTTGCTGTAGTTTAGAGTTTCTGCCTTCAGGCTAAAAACACATCTCTGGAAGGCTTGTAGCTGCTTGTGACAGACAGCTTGGAAATAAAGTTTTTTAAATGTAGTGTTCTTGGAGCATAATTCCCCCTCTTTGCCCTTATTTTCTTTACTGGTGCATTTATGTGGATGTGGAGCTGGAATCTATACATTTTGCATAAGATTGATTGGATGATTCAGCAGTAAAATTGTGTTCAGTGACATTTTTTTGCAGCATTCAGTGTATCTATTAACTCCACTGTTCCATGTTTAATAAGATCCATTTGGTATTATCAACTGAAATCCCTGGATTGTCTTTGATTGCACGAGGCTGTTTTCGGTGCTAAAACATTTGCGGTTGGATTAAAGAAAGAAAAGAAAAAAAAAGGCAAATGTTCACGACAGATCTGTGATTTTGCATGAACTCTCATGGGTTCATTGAAAATCAGAGCCGTCTACTACATTCTTACTTTCTGATTCACAAGATAAAGGGTACTTAAGGTTTAGATTAGAAGAGCAAGGATCTGTAACTGATGGTCTGACCCCCACAGAGTCACGACATCATGGAGTCAGTCTGGGGTTACGTGAAGAGTCAGAGGATACTCTTCTGATACTGAGTTGTTTATAGGCTTTCTACAAACTATTTGTTATATAATTGTTGAAAACATTTTACTTTTATTAGGGTAAAACCTTTACGTGGAGGTACTTGACATAAATCTGGGGACACTGAGCTGTGTAAAACTGTGTCAAGGGGCTTTTTTAAATAGATGACCCCTGGTTTAGGAGTGTAGGCTCATCAATTACAGCTTACATATGAAATATGAATACTTGAAATTATCTCTGTTTCTGGATTCATCCTGCTGAAAGCCAAACAGCTGCTCTGACAAAGCCTCCTCTCAGACATCCATGTGCTTCCACAGGGATCACTAGAGGTCAGCGATGCAAGATCAAAAAAACAAACTCTTTTTTTCACACATCCTGTCACGAATCGGGAGAGACTGAGTCACTCAGACATGTTTGATGACAGCTAAGCAGTAGTCCTGTCCAGTAATCTGTAGAAACTCTGGATCAGTAAGGCTGCGTGTCGGTCCTCCTCCACACAGCCAGTGTGTGGGTGACCAGCGTTTCTCAAACCATGTGATCCCAGCGAGTGACAGTTTCATCTGATGATTCGCCTTAGATGGACAGTCTGATGTCTGTGTTGTCAGGATGCTAACCTGCCGAAAGCTTACAGATGGATTTGTCACTCAGACTGTTGCTCAATGATGGAAACAGCTCACAATCTGAAAAGATCATGTCTGATGTCAGTGGAAGGTTATTCTGCATTTTCAAGTTGCTCAAGTCAGCAAACAATTTTGACATCTTAGGGATTTTTAAAATAGCATAGAAGTTGAAGTATACCTCATTTTCTCAAAAGTTAGATCATGAACAGAGTCTGAACTTCCTTTGAAATGTTTCTAGTATTCCCTTTAGTTCTCAGCTGAGACTGTTAAAGGGCGGAGGGTTAACTACCTAGTTTACTAGGCTGTTTTTCTCTTACTGACCTCAATGTGAGACAGCTATTTATTTAAAGGCATTTTCCAAGGGAATTTAACAAATTATTCTTGGTTTTCCAGGCAGGAAGCCAGTGTCCCTGAAATAGAGAGACCATGAGGTATTTTGTTTTCCATAATAAGAGATGCTGCCTGTGTTTGGGGATTTGTGGGAAATGTCTGTAATCGGGGGGAGAAAATGCTGGGATCTGTTTATGATAGCAGCGCGGAGCATTTCGTGGCTTCGTTTGGAAAAGATAAGATAAAAAAAAAAAATTTCAAAATTTCAAAAAGTAAAATTTAACAGTTGTGGAAAATATGATTAAGGCTCCATAGTTCATTGTAAAACAGCCGTAATCACAATTTCAGCTTCCACTCTTTGTACATTTAAGCACATTAAACTTGTGTTATGCTTTAGATTTATGACGATAATTCAAACATTTCTACTCATATTTTATTAACAAAAGATTTAAGCCACTCAAGAACAGCACAACAAGTTGTAGACTAAGCTAAACTGCCCTTTTCTGTTGTATTGGTTTTATAAATACAGTCACACATTCAACAGACAAAACCTTCTTTTCTGAGACTTCTAGTGACAAACCTTACTAATTGCTAACTAGTTGATAACTTTATCTGACAGCCACTTGGTGCTCGACAGACGGAGTGGAGTGGGTGTATTGGTTGTTTGGTTTGTTTTTCTGAACAAACACTTTCTTGTCCAAAAAGACTAGCTAAAGTTGCTACAGAGGTAGCAAAAAAACCCTTTTAGCTAGGAAAAAGAAATGCTCTAATAGCTGTATTAGCAAAAGACCTCAAACTCGTCAGACTATAGAGCAACTTCAGTTGGAATTCAGCGGCAAATATCGCAGTTTATCAACTAGAACTTCAACATCAATTTTAAAAAATGCAGCATCACTCTGTGGCTTTGAAGCCTTGATGGATGAAATGTGGACAAAGGCTACGTTCACACTGCAGGTCTTAATGCTCAATTTTTTTGATCAAATCCGATTTTTTTGTCTGCTTGTTCTCACTACAGATAAAATGTGACAGCAAACGCGCTCTAATGTGAACACTCAAAGCGGCCCGCATGCGCAAAAGAAGACGTCACACACAACGCGCTCTGTTCAGACCCAGACCAAACAGTATTGTTTGACTGATGGCCTTAATATAAAGACTTGTTTCGGACTTTACGTTTCCCATATTTGCTTTAAGTTATAAAGTTATTTTATTATTTACATATGGCCTAATAATTATCCTTATTGCTGTTTTAGAGAGGAGCGGTGCTTCAAAGGATAGTTGCAGATTTCTGTCAGAATCTGCAGATTATACAGTACAAATAAAATGTTCACGTTTCTCCAACGTTGTCTTCCCAACAGTTTCACTGGAGGGCCAGGAAGCATTCACGATGTCTTCTCCGGCGCTGATAATTGGGGTCTGTCTTGTGTCGGTGACGTAAGAGACGGATTTAATTTGACGTGACCATTCAAACAGCAGTCGCTTTCTGAAACATCAGATATGTATCGGATTCAGTACCACATACAAAAGTGACCCAGGTCGGATTTGAAAAGATCGGATTTGTGCCGTTCACACTGTCGCACCATGATCGGATATGTGTCGCATAGGCTCAAAAAAGTTGGATTTGATGCGCTTTCGTCTGCAGTGTGAACGTAGCCTTAGTGTAGTTGATAGTCCCAGTCTGTTGTAGCTGAAAGCTGTCAGATCAAATCACTGTAGTGTATGATATGTAAACATTTTTAGTCATCAAATCCAGTCGCTGCCAGTTTTATCAGTTGTGTGTTAGTCAAGGTAAATAAACAACTTTATCAGAAGTTGGCTTCATTTTACAAACTCTAGGATCTACAGGCATCAACCGTATACTCGCAGGTATGTTTGCAACTGATGCCGGTTTATACAAGAACACACAAGGTTGTCAGAATAGGATAATAGGTTGTCTAGAACTGGGATCCTCAGAGATACTGGTTTTTCAACTTTAGTTCGTAGCAGAAACTGATCAGACGCCTGCTTTTCGTTGAGTATGTTCTCTTCTTCTTTTTTTCCCAGACGAATGTAGAGTTTATGCAGACTTCCCGAAAACTGTGTAATTGTTATTTCTCAACTTTGAGATAAGTCATCTTGGAAGACCACGTGTGTTTGGTGTTTTGAACCTTTAGAAACTCATGTTGGTGTGTATCATATTGTGGGTCTGCAGAATGTGCTTGTGCATGTTTTCTACTATGGAGCTCAGATTATCAGAATTTCCTTAGTAAGTTGAGTTGTATGCTCCGCCTGGACAGCCAAAGTCTTAAGACTTGTGTAAGTTGGTAAAAACTTGTTGTTCTGTTTAAGGTGTGTTCCAAGCTTAAGAAGAATACCATACCCCTCTGTGTATTTCCATGTTTTCTGTCCTCTATTGTGACTGTAAACAGTTGAAACGATAGCCTGGAAAAGATGAGACAGAATTCAAAAAAAGCAAACATGGTATTCATAACTTCAACCTGATAGTGACATTTTAATGAAACCACAATTCACTCGTTTAGATCATTGCTCAAACTAATATTTATCTTATCTTTAAGATTCTCTAATGACATCTGAAATGACTAATACGCCTTCAATTAGAGGTTTATCTTTTAAACTGGGGTCTGCAGAGCCCGCAGAGTGCTGAAACGATTATAGTGGTTGCTCATCAGTCATCACAGGCCCTGATGAGTCCTTGCTTTCTCTACCAGGGGCAATTCTGGCAAGACATGAGTGTGGAGCCAAAGGCAGTCTGGGGCTTAGAAGGTTAACCATCTGGAATGGTGCATTATTTAAAGTTGCATATGCCTAGGCAAGCTGGCTCTGATTCTTAATATTTCCCACTGCCAAGGTGTTCCCATTCTCTCATTCACATCTGATTTTTATTTTTTTTCCACGACAGGGCTGTCAGATCTGTCACAAACTTCTGTCAGGAAGGAGAGTTTTAACTTGTGCTCTTGTGGCTCGGTCCAAACTTTGCTCGCTTGTGAAATTTGTTGATGTTTGAAGAGACTGAATTTTAACACAAGACTCAGAGACACTCTTTTTTTAAATTGTTGTGCTAAAAATGAACTAAAATGTCTTCGTGGCCAAGAGTTTTTGCATATTATGTGTCCTCAGCTCAAGCAGCCCACTCCCATCTGTCTTTGCCTGCTACTAAGAGCCATATCTGCTCAGCTCCGAGAACAACAATACTGGCCTAACATTTCACTGATAATGAGCATGTGACCTAACAACAGAAAGACGCCAACAGGAAAGCAGCCAGGAAATGCAGAGAAAACTCCAAGGGTGTTTTGTTAGTGTAGTACATGAGATCTGTTAACCTGGAAGATCATTTAGGCTTTGGAGATGTATCGATGGTATGTAAATGAAGTCCTCTGATAAAAACAGACCAGAATCTCGTTCCGATTGATGCTGTGGAGGGCAAAACATTCCTGGATGTGAGTTTAATTTTCCCATTGTCCAGTGTTATTGTCGAGTGTTAATAATATACATATTACTGGGTTGCTAGATGAACTAGTTAAGTGCTGTAGTTGCTTATAGAAGTGTTTAAGTGTAATAATAAAGTTAAAAAAATGTCTACAGGTCATTCTAAAAAAATTGTTTGGGTCACTGTAGCTAAGGTTTACCTTTACAACAGCTGTATGGGGTTGATTTTTATAAAACTATAAATGTTATAAATGTAGAAAGTTTATATCAGTGATCCCCAACCCCCGGGCCACGGATCATTGCCAGTACCGGGCCGGGAGAGTTGAGGCTTGGTGTCACGGTCTGCGGCGGGCGGACCGTGTGTGGGAGTGTGAGGTTCCAGGTGCAGACATAGACGAGGAGACAGTACTGAACTTGAAATGAAAAGTGAGCCTTTATTTGGGCTGAATAATGTGGCAAACAACAGAAAGCACTGAGGCAAAGCTAAACTAGAAGCTGAACTGGGAAAACTAAGAACTGACACTTAACTCAGACAGCAGGGAAGGCTAAGACAGGGTGACAACGATGCATATGACGGAGACAACTATGAACAGGACTCTGTGCTGGAACAACAAAGAACTGTGAAACATATACACGTAAGCAACGTGGACATGACTAGCACAGGGTCCTGAAACCTGGCGTAACATGGGGGAAGTTGAACAGACGACGCAGCGACGAACAAAACAAGACTGAGGACTTAAATACACACATGAGGTGATCAGGGGAAGTGGAGACACATGAGAACACAGCTGACAAGAAGGAAACATAATGACAATACAGGGGAGAGTAACACTAACTACAGTGAACAAAGAACACCATACTCTTTCAAAATAAAACAGGAAACACAGAGACATAGACATGGAGATAGAACATGAACTTAACCTAACCAGAGACATGAAACATGACAGGTAGACACACGGACCAGGGAGAGATGACAAAAGGGACTAAGAAACCAAGGACTAAACTGCAAACTAGAAAATAACTAGATGCGTTAAACTACACATGTGGATACAAAAATATGCATTAGAACTTAAACCCTGGGCCTCATGGCCCAGTACTGTGACACTTGGGTGTGAAATTTATGGTTTTCAGGGTTTTTAACGTTTTTTATCGTTATTTTTTTATCGTTTTTATAGTTAACTTGGTTTCCCTCGGTCTTTTCCCGTGTGTTATGAATAAATCTTCTTTTTGTTTGGTAATGGTTTTATTTTGTTGTATTTATCTGTGACACCTTAAAGGTGAGTCTGTGAAAATATTGTCAGACATAAACTGGTCCGTAGCGTAAAAATGTTGGGGACCACTGGTTTATATTATTTGGGTTGTGGCGTCTTTGAATAGCATGTGGATGCCACCACAGATAGCTGTAGCTGCTAGCCGTCTATTAGGCTTTACCCTGGATGAGACGTCTTGACAGATGATGTGGTATTAAGGTTTTATGGAGCATTTCTAAAATAATTATCTGGCAAATGGCTTTTGTGATGTTAAACATGGTCACTTGATGCTCGAAAAACCAACACATCCAGAAAGATTTCGATTCAGGATTCTTTTGAGTTCCATGTTTCTATCTGCTCATTTCTCTTCCCTGGATAAGTTATTAGGTCTCACCAGACAGGAACTTTCACTAAAACACGATTAACATCTAGACAGCCGGGCCCAAAGGCAGATTTACTGTGTCACAAAGACCAAATAACAACGCAACATGATAAGAGCCCTAAGCTGGCTCCTGCATTGCTGCTACGTCAGACATTGGGTCTTGCTTACACCCTTGGCTTGGTCTCGTCTTGTTTTCACAATTCTACTCTGAAACTGTGAAAACGAATTTGCAAAAGCACATGTTTGACTGAGAGACGTGCGAAGTAAATGAAGGCCGTCTTCCCTACGCAGTGCACAACCGTACACTGTAGCACTAAGCTCTGCTGTAGCTGTATCTGTGGTTTGACTGTCATGTTGTCTTTTACACTCTTTCCATTTCTTTTTCAGTGCACAAACCACACTCTGTCACTGCTGCCACTGGAAATAGCTCTGATTTTCTTTTGTAGCATGCCGTTTATCCATCGTTACTTCTCTGCGACCACTTTTCATTTCTGTAAGAAATTACCAGACGATTTTTCAAAGACACATGAAGGACAAATATAAAAGTGACCACCGAGACCATCAAAGAGAAAACTTAGCTGAGATGCTGTCGGAGAGTGTGTAATTACACATAGTCCTAAGTCTCCCGAGGTTGACATGTGTTCATGCTCTCGAGCCCTGTGGGACCACAGAGGTCTGGGTTTTATCCTTCTTCCTTCCTTCCTATCCTTCTGCTTCTTTCACTGAGGGCAGCAGTTACATGTAATGGATTCATTCTCCAGGGACATTTTGGGCTTAAATAGTTACTGACTAGCAATTGATTACCCCTAAATGGGTAATGAGATGGTTTCCATTAAGAAATGTGTTGTCTGTCCTCATCCCAGGTGCCTCTAATGATAATGAAGTGCATTCCTGTTTCCTGGATTCCAAACTCGTACCCAGAGTGGCCTTTCAGGACAGTTAGTTTCACTCATTACTGGTTTCCCCAGTGCTTCCTGTTATCATTCTCTCACATAACAACACTTGAACTGACCCAGAACCTACTAGTTTGTTTAGATGCAGAGAGCATGCTTTTTCACCATCTGAGTTTCACAGTGATTAATACTTAAAAATGCATCATTTGAAGACCAAGATCAGGACTTGTAAATGTCTAGCAAATACAACTGGTCTTATAGTTTAAAAGGCTAAGTAATGCCACCCTCCATGCCTAAATGCATAATGTTTCTCCTTCTCCTTAAGCATGATTATAAATTCAAGGGTTTAGAGTCAGTATTCCGAGATGGAGTTTACTGTGCGGTTTGTAAGTGCTCCAAATCTTTATCCTTCAAAGACATATCCATTTACCACCAGTGATTGGCTCAAATATCTTCGCAGTTTGTAAAATGAACCTCTTATGCCAGACTTTCTGTTGAGGAATAGAGCTGGAATTTCATTTGGCTCTCTCGGGTCTCCAGACAGCATCCCCACAATGTGTTACAATAGTCCCAGCCCTTTGTTTTTCTGCTAATCAGTAGCAGATGTGCGCAGTTTGGCTACATGTTCTCTCTCTCGATCGTGTTCTTCAGCTGTCGGCTGTGTGTGCTCATGTGCTGACTCTGGAGCTCTGGAGCTTTCCGTCCAACCTCAGGGCCATGCCAGTTTCTTGTTTTCTGTGTAGCAGCGGCAGCAATTCCGCCTGCTCCGCTATGATGTCATCGATGGTTGCGAAATGCTTGAGGAAATGAGAACCTCATTGAACCCAGGCTGTACATGTCTTCTGCACCAGTAGTATAGCCTAATCTTTCTTTTAACTCTAAACGTTAGGTTAAGAAACAGTGAGTAAACTAAGACTCTTCATCATTATTGACATTTCTTACTTTTCTGTTTTGATAGAGGACAGCATCTCTGAGTCAGATTCCTGTCGAGGATCTCAAAGATCCCCTGCCTCCTCACTGGAAATGCTATATGTCTCCACAAGGGCGGCGATACTATGTCAACACCACAAACAATGGTAAGCGAAAATGTAATGTGGATTTTTTAGACCTGCTGTGAAAAGAAGCCGGAGCCAGAATATCACTAGCCTGGCTTTTTGTGGCTTGCTTTCCTATTCAAGCCTAAGGGCCCTCTTCAGTTTTTGTTTTCAGTCCCAGAGGTCACTGCTTAAATGGTAAATGGAGTGGTACTGATGTAATGCTTTTTTTAGTTTATGTGAGCGCTCAAAGCTCTTTCTTACTACAAGCCTCATTCACACAGACCTAAGCGCTTTTTAACCTAACACTTACACTGCAATGGATGTATTGGGGAAAGTCAGAGTTCATGTCTTCCCAAAGGATACTTTGACATGCAGATGTGAGGTGCTATAATCTAATCACTGACCTTACAATTGGTAGACAACCAATTGTTAGCCTAAGACCAGATTTACTAAACAGAGCAAAATAGAAAATAAAATAGTTCTCATAGGTGTGGTTAGTTTTACAGGCGACTTATAAAAATTGAGCTGCTTTGTCCGTTAAATTTAACATCAAACGCAAAGAATAAGTCAATTTTTTCAGCGATAAGTATTGACACAATTAACAGTAAATTGCATATCATAAATGTCAGTAAATCAGTTTGTGTGTTTGATCTTGTCATGAGGTTTCATTATTAGCTTTAGCACGCTATGGAGTCAAGCCTAGCAGTTTCGCTGTGTTTCATTCCACATTAGCTAAAAAAATCAGCAGATGCAGCTTTGAACAGAGAAATGGAGACCTGAGTGAAGTAGTTTTTAGCTGTTATTACTTATTGTTATAAGCTTCAGAATCTAGCTAGCTGGTGCCCCCTGCCTACATGCTAAGCTAGGCTAATCACCTCCTGACTTGAGAACCATACTTGGCACAGTGTTGCCAGGACCAAACACACTACCATTTGATCAAAACTCTTTACTTCTGAGTTATATTCTGAAACCACATTCAAAAGGCATCACACCAGAACATTTATAACACTGTGCCTTTCCTCCTCTAGAAAAAAGTGCCAACCACACACTTCCTTCCAGTTACACAGTGAACGTCAAACTGTGCCAAAGCTTCAGTTTTCACTTTGTATACTACACATGATAGTTAATATTAAAAGTATGCTGAATTAGCTATTAGCAGTTTCCGTTTGGAATTTACCCCTGAATGTAGTTACAGCTATAACCAGGCGTTCTGATACTAGTTACCCTTAAGGGCAAGTTCTGTAGTTACAATAATCATCACCTTTTGGTTGTCAGTGTGTAAATGTAATGGAGCTATAACTCAGAGAAGTATTGGTATTTTTTGCAAAACCCACTAAATCAGTTTACTGAGAAAGTAAAACTCAGGTTTTTGTAGGTTCACCTGGGTTTATTAGTTGGTTTATTTCTGCAGATTTATTTCTTCAGCTGCCATTATTAATTTTTGCACTCTGACGCTTGTGCTGTCTGTTGGGGTTTCTTTGTTAATACTTGTCTCTAAAAGACATGCTTATAAACATTCATTTCCCATTTGCCACATTGAAGTAAAAGATTTCCTGCTTTGCTCTCAGACCGCTCTTTGAATTCTCAATAATATGTTTTCTTTCATGAAACAGAAAGCTAGCAGAGCTCTGTTTTGATCTTTAAAATGATACCTGCGTGATTTCATGTGACTGTAATCCGACTGAATGTTCACTCAGTGTCTGTTGTAGTCATGGTACCAGAGAGAGACGCCGTCCATCAGGGCCTGTAAGGACAGACCCTGCTGATAGTGCCTTGTTTCTGTCAACACAATCACCTCTCAGTGTCTCCCTGATTAGACACACACACTGACACACTGGCACAGAGACAGCTTAATACTATCCCAGAGTGAAGTCACTATAAAACTTGACTGATGATACTAATATCTTACAACTCTTGTGTGCCTTTGAGTTAAATAATACAGGTAAGAGTGGTTTATACATGCAACTGTCACACAAGCAGCATGACAACATTACATTCTACAGCAGTGCGCAAACTTGTGTAAACCATGCATACATTTAGTCTTACTAGCATCCTTTACCTTCAGGTGAAAATCAACAAAATCAAGAAGTCAGTAAATGAAAACAATCCTCATTTCCTCCTACTGAGCCAAAATAAAAACAAATTATATTCAGTACATTTTTCTGTCACTCAACTTCAAGGCAGTTTGGCAGGGGCTCTCGTTTCCTGCGCTGCGTTCAGACAGAGAGCTGGCTCTCAGGCGTGGAGATTGGACCAAACGCTCACTTTTCAGTGTGAATTCCTACCAGAACACATAACCACGTGTCAGTAATAAGACCTGACAGAACAGTTAGAAACATTATTCATACTTGGCCTTGTGTTGTGAATCAGCTTGTTGTACTGGTTTCACATGTGCACCTATCTCCTTCATATAACTGGGATTGTGGCCTAGCAGTCACTGATGACCCTCACATCAAACCTGCTCACAGCATGCTCGCCTCTGATCACGGCTGCGGCGGTCAAGTTGCGGTCATTAGCACGGATCTAAACTTAGCTGAGGTCTCCACCCAGGCACGAGCCAAGGGTTTCTCCTTCTGCTCCTTTAGGATTTAATGGGGTGCTTAAGTGCTGCTGTCTTAAAAGTTGGACCCAACTCGCACTCTCACTGGATAAGACTGTTGTTGAATTGTAAAAACATCTATTTCTCCCTTTCACATTATTCCACTGAGAAGTCAGCAGATCTTACTTGTTTTTATGCGTTTGGTGCTATAAAAGGAGTCCCACAATATTTCCTATGAGAAAAAAAATGATTAATTTTTCATAACTTTTTTTGTTGTTATTTTTTTCACACATCAGCAGCATCTGTATCCTGGCTCATAAAAAAAGCAATATTGTTGCTATGGTGTTGTGAAACTGGCCTCACAGGGCACGGGAAAAACCTGCAGGACTTATTTTCTGAGTGTTAGCTGCACGATGACTAAAAGCTTAGAGAACGCTTGGTCCTGACGCACGCACACAAACGCTGTACTACAGGTCTTGTGGTTTTTTTTCCTCTTCACTACCACAGCAGCTGTTTCCAAACAAACACATTTGATACAATTTTTAGGTATTTATAGCAACTCTGCTATTTTCTTTGGACTTCCCTTTGGTTACGCTAAAGTTCAGCGAGATTAGATTGTATATGTGTGTGTACGTGTGTGTATGTGTGCACGCGTGCGTGTGCATTTGTGTTTCTGTGTCACCATGGTAACAGCAGAGTGCGTGGGTGAGGGCTGCATGTCCTTGTGTTGGGGATTGTTTTTTTTTTTTTTTTTCCTAGGTTTTCCTTCCTGTGTTGCTGGGTGCAGCAGAGCCGCGGTGCTGGCTGTTGCAGCTTGTACCCGTCTCCTCAGAATCTCCACTCATCCCAGTGAACCAGTGGGCTGCTGGATAAACATACTAAACCAAAGTCATTCCAGCCAGAGCACACATGCTGTAGATACAGATTCAGTCCCAGGATTTTTAAGGCCGAATTGTAAAAGCAATTAAATCTGCCCTGTTACAACATACCCTGTTTTGTGAAAACATGCAACATTAAATGTGTATAAGTTACTTTTCAAATACAGTAAACTACTAAAATTCAGCTCAACATTCAGTTAACAACGTATTTGATTCACTTTTTCCATGAGATTAAGTGAACATGACTAATAAGTAGTTAAATGATATAAATAAGAGCCTAAAGGTCTTATCAAGGTGGCTACTGGCACGACTGCTTCTAAAGGACTTTACTTGAATCTGACAAAAATGACTTTGCAATGTTATAAGTTCACATAAGGTACACAGACAGTGTACAGTATTTATGTTTAGTGTTTTTGATTGTTTTCCCCCAATTTTTCTGCATGTTAGGAAAAGCACATGTCAGTGCGTCTACAATCTGGAGATAACACAGTGAGTGAACGGGCTGCTTCAACTGATAAAAACCAGACACAGGAGGTAGCTAATCCATCAGGGACCTGTGTCATATGGTTATGAATAAAATATAGCATCAGTGTCAAAGCTAACTAGGCCATTCTCCTTCTCCCTGTTTCGAATCGGGGATCTCTCTCGGTGTGGCGTCGTGGACAATAAGCTGTCAGCGTGTTGCTATCGGACCTGCTGTCGACTAGTTTCATTCATTCATTTTTACTTTTAAGCATCGCTGTCTTCCGTTGTCAGTCACACTGTGCAAAATGAAAATCCGAGACGTTTGCTCAATCCGAAAAGAAACGAATGCTTTTATGATCCATAAATGAGCCCGTGCTGATGCAGCTTGGATCATTAGATGACTTCATTCTGTCATTGATTTCATGAATCTGCTTCATTAAGACCCACGTGAAACCTGAAAAGGGCGGATAGAAAAGCGAGTAAACTGCACTCTTTGGTCTCTGTTCTGTAATCCAGGCTGTCAAAGTAATTTAGGATGATTGACAGCTTTTTAGACTTCATCTCCTCTGTGACAAGGCAGGCTGATGAAAATCACTCCTGCTGCTGCATATGTATCACTGTATCTGTATGAACGAATGCAGCAAATGTTAAGACTGATGTGTGTAAAAAAACAAAAACAAAACAACAAAAAAAACCCAGGTTCATGGAAATGATCAGAGCCAGTTGCCTGGAAACTCAATCTGTCCCTCTCTGGGATTGAACATATAGTAAATATGTGGGCTTTCGCACCTTTTAATACAAATAAAAGTGCTATTTGGTTGGAAAAAATATTTACGGGCAATTCATACTGAAAATGATTGTGATAGCCTTCGTTAATTTGTAAATCTAGTTTAAATCTGACTAACAGGGATTTATGAAATTGTATTTTAATGATGTTTTGAATGCTATTCCTCTGGCAATACATAGAATGACAATAACAAGCAATTTCCCTCTGCTAAGAAGGTTATACAATAATTTTCTGCTTTAATATCCCATTTTTCTTACTGTATCGATTTGTTTGTGACAGCCTAACAGAGAGGAATTGATACATTTATGGCCAGCGAGTGCCGGCTCTGCCCCGATGTTGTACATCAAACATGAAGGCACAGCCTCTCTCCATAAGCTCGCTGCCAGTTATCCCCTCCATGCGTGTCATTTGAGCTGATGGGCTTGGCTCAGTTGTCTCCTCTGCTGAGCAGCGCCAAATAGAGCAGGGCCGGCCTAAAAGACCCGAATGAAATGAGAGCTCTTTACATGTTTGTACCTATTCTCTCTGTGATCATAGAAAATGGCTAATTGAGCCCAGCACTGTGGTCAGAATGGACATAAGGGAGTTCAAATGAAAGGGGTATCTTCTAGGATCTGCATTGGACTTGCTTTTACAATCTTCAATTGCCAGCAACTTTTCCAGCAGGAATGAAACTGGGATAGATGTTGGGAAAGTATCATCAGTACCTCTGAGAAGCTTCATTAATACTTTTTTTTTTTTTGCTTGGTTCAAAGCTTGAACCTTTTGTACAGGTACAGTTCAACCAGGAAAAGAGAACAGGTGGTTGATAAAAGACGTGTGTATATATATATATATGTATATTTTTGTAGCAGCCAGAACAGATGTCATTAAAAAATAAAGGCTGGGTAGACCTTCAACTTCCACATGACTTCAAGTGGGAGTTCTTGCATTTCAGTTGAGCTATAGACGTGTCATAGGCCAAGTAAAGTTTACTCTGTGATGTTTCCATTATTAAGTGTATAGTACTTTTTCTAACTCTGCGATGCAAAAAATAACTAAACTTTCACCACTGGAAAGAGGACAGCGTTTCCTCAGTGGATGTGTTGAAACACATTCTTGTGTTTGCTAGCTTTTGATATTTCTAATTTTCCAGAAAAACATGCTAGAACTGACAAAAGGCAAATATTTTATATTATTATGGCATACTATATTTCTACATATTTGTGTCTGCATGAACAGAGACAGTGGCTTAAATCTCTATAGTACAATCTTGATATTTGGCAAACATCCTTCCACTTTGACTCCATTTGAGCTGGAAGCATCGCCGATACAAACACTGTCCCTGTCCTTCCAGTGTGGTAAATGTTCATCTTGTCCAGTGCAACAGGTTGATCCAGGAGGTTTTGATGGAACAAGGTTTCTGTACAGCTGCAGCCGCCACGCAGCAGTCTCTGATTTTCTGTTGCTAAGTGATCCTGACTCTTAGAGGAATATGAATCAAACAGACTTCACTCTTATCCCGTTTTTCTGGGTGTGATGAGAGGCAGAGCAGGTCAGAAGGTTGTTAGTTTGATCCTCGGTTCTTCCAGTCGGCATGTCCTTAAATTTCTTTGGGCAAGATGCTGAACCCCATGTTGCCTTGACGTATCCGTCCAAAGAATCAAAGACGTATCCTTTCAGTTCTATTCTGAGCCTTCAAGACTCAGAATAAAAGAGGCGCATTAAGGTGAAGTCCATTTGAATACTGACAAAATAATGTCAGTACGGTAGTCAAAAAGTTATATAGTCTGACCTACAGACCTATCTAGCTACATCTTAGCTACTAAAACAGTGACAGTTACATTTAACACATTTGCAAATGTTGTGGTCAAAATAGAAATTGACACACATTATCTCTTTGATTATAACAGGTCCTAGAACACTTGCACTGTTCCTGTGTTGTCAACAATGACTTTTTTTTTTTTTTTTTTTGTACTACTCGAGAAACAAAAGAGGCCTCACGTTAAAAATACGAACACTATAAATCAAAATTATAGCTGATACACGATGTAGAAGTGAAACAGAATGGATGCCCTCTGACTGCGGTCGAGATGTGGCTTTTTTCGAGTGTAACTGCTGACTACGACAAGAGCTAAGTTCCATCTGTGAATCACTTCTTCTTATGGTTTCCAAAGTTGTTTCCAAAGTTGTCAACAGAATAACAAAAGAATGTAGCAACTGGTGTTACTTTGTTAATGTCATTGTGTTCTTTTCTTCCCCTTCTCCCAAACACCAACAGAGACAACATGGGAGAGACCGTCGAGTGCACCGGGGACGCCAAAAAACTCCTTCCGACACAAGAACTCTCTGCCAGCAGGTACTGAATATTTATTTCTCCAACTCAGCCTCTTTTACTTCAACTTCCTCAAGTTATAATGCCACAGGGCTGTGAATTCTCTGAAGATTCCACAATGGCACAAAGCACCCACTCACATACACACCACACACAGTCACTTCCTGTAACTAACTTAATCTGTAGCCTCAACTAAAGAATTAAGGCCTGCAGTGTCCCTCTTTTGGCTCTGCTCCTAAAAGAAGACAGAAGGAAAGAAAGAAGCAGTAAGGTTTGTAAGTGGTAAAATACAGGAAGCGGGCTATGTTCATTCACTTTGGTTAGAAATTACTTTTCTTTTCTTGCCTTGTAAATAAAAGAATGTAGAAAAAGTTGGCCATGTTGACTGTGTGAGTTACATTAGTGTTTAGTAAGTGGACGTTAGCTGATTCTTAGTAAAAGCCATTTAACGTCTCTTTTCAGTGGTCGGAATTGTTTGGATTGCGGTTGTTGTTGTTTTCACAGGCAATCCTGCATTTTCAAATGCATGACCAAGATTTTCAAAATAGGTGTAATTTTTTATTCAACATGATCCAAAATGAGCGACTGACCACATAAAATATTTACCGAGGTCAAAACAGAGAATAGTTTTCTCATATCTGCTGGCCTTCAGGTAAAATCCAGGTTTAAGACACTTCGATATTGGCTTCGTTCTTCTGACCCAGAAGCTACGTCCATGTTTTTCTTTAGGTTCTTAAACCAAATGATCAATTAAAGTTTGTTAAGCTGTAAACATTCATACTATTAGAAAATGTGTTAGGTTAGCATAAATTGACATTTCCTGTAAATTGCATTTTAAACTAAATGAATACTTTTTAGATTTTCTTATGTATGAAAAAAATAAATAAGTCAACACACTAATGGATCATTAACAATAAAGCACAACTATTTTCTTTTTATCTAACAACATGAACAATGTTTAGCTGTAGGCTAAAATTGTTAGCTAATTAGCTGCTATAGCAGTATCCTCTTTCTGGCTAGCCACTGATCCATTGGCTTTGTTATTCTAAATCTCTATCTGAAAATATGTCAATTCAGTGATTTACTGTAAAACTGAGATTTTTACATATATAAACCTTTAAGACATTCCCATGTAACCTGGTGGTGGATTTACCTATACCACAAGCTGGTGTAATGTAGCTAACTGATTATGTGTGTTTGTTCCATTAAAGGCATTTTCAGACCACAAAGCAGAAATAAGTTCAGTTCAGTTGTGGTTTGGTTCAGCTCTTAAAGATGAGGAGCAAACTCCCTTATGATAAGAATAAGTTTACATCTTATCCATAGAATCCTGAATGTCTTTCTTTCTGCCTGTCTTTATCTGTCCTGGTGTCTCTCATTTGTTTTTCCAGTGAATGGATTTCACACAGGTGGTAGTCCCTTGCATCATGTGGAGCACTCACACAACAGTCTGGTTAGGAAGAGCAGTACAGAGCCCCAGGTAAAGCTGTCTGATTTTATTATTTTTAGTCCTTGACTATATCACTGAAAGCATAGATGCAAAAGATGTGGATATTCAGCTGTCAAGGCTTGCTTGTTTGCTCCTTTCGAAGAAAGTCTGTCGCTGTTTTTTTTAAAGTTTTACTATCCCAAAGACTCATAAGCGATGTGAGTCCCCCAAATTTAGCACAAAAGTTGTGAAATGTCACATGGAGTGAAATTAACTAAAATTAGTGGTGTTGGTGTCTTTCCAAGGTTTGAGAAAACTTGTCTCACTGCTGTCTCTTCGTGCTCTAAATCATCTTCCACCCTGCCAGGTTTTTCACAGGCATGACATTTAAACAGTCTGTTTGTCCTGCTGTATGCTCCCCGCCACATGTAGATAACTGCTTATTTTAAGAACAAGCGTACTATGACTCAGTTTTGTCTCATAGTGTATCAGTTTAGGACACATGAGGACAAGAAGTTGAGGTTAGAGCGCCACAGGTGCAGTACAACTAACCAAAGTACTTGGTAATGGCATTGGAGTGCAGAAGAGATAAATAACCCCTGTGAGGGTGGGACGAGGCTGTTTGGACGCTTTGATTAAGACTTAAAACAATTTCCCAGTAAACTGGTGCGGCTCTATCAGGACGTTATTGTGGATATAATAATAAATGACCCTGCTTCTGCTTCTCTGTTGCAAAATCATTGCTTTAGGTTAGTTTGTCTGCCAACACAACTCGATCCATATCCAGTGTTTAGACACAATTAAAGATGTAATGATGTACAGCTATACTGATGATGCATGATGTCATGATCAGACCACCTCTCTCTTTCTCCGCTCGGTATTAATGGAGCAGCTGATGGCAGTTTGAGCACATTAATCCCTCCTACAGTATCTGCTCCCCTGATCATAATTAACCAGGCACTCAGGGTGCAGTTATACAGGATCCACCCACCAGTTTTTCACTCGCTGTCACCTCACTTCTCTCCTTTTCTGCATCGCAGACTCGTGTACACAAACCCACTCATTCAAAAACTGCAAACACGCACATGATGCTAATGACTCAAGGTCCTGTTCCCTTTTCTATCTTTAATTATTTTGTGGGAAAAGAGGTGATAAACGCCCTATACTTTCTATCTAGCTTTACTGTTTAACACTTATTTATTTCACCCACTGCTGCTTCAGCCCAGAGCACTGGAAATGACTCTATTCTGAGCTTAAGTGTTGGAAATCACACACACATGCATCAACATTCACACAAAGAGAGAACGCAAGCCGTGCTTTGCTTTGCTCTGCAGAACTATCCTCCCTACTCTGCACAGCAACACACACACACACACAAACACACATCCATACACACTAGCAGCAGCAGCACCAGGAGCACAGAGAGCGCCAGACAGACGCTAACAGCGCTCGCCTGGAAAACAACTGTGTTTGCGTGCATGTGCGGGTGGCGGTGTGTGTACGCCGAGCAGTCATGTCTGACACGGAGGATGGAGTTTTTGACGGAGCGTCCTTCTTCTCTCTGCAGTGCCCAGGATCGACGTCGCCCACGAGGAAACACAACAAGGAGACCACGGTCACGGTGAGTGGGGCAACTACTGGGAACTCTTAACTAACCATGAACTCACCCCAGAGCGCTACAATAGTCCCAAAGGACCAGCAGGGAAGAACTTGAGTCTTTATTTCTGAACTTATTAGCTAAAAAAAAATATGTCTAATGCAGACGTCCCTCCTGGTGGACTTTTTATCCAACCTCATGATTTCTGCATCATTTAAAATACATCAGTGCATATACTAACTAACTAAACCTTAACTGTATTGTAGCTGTAAATGCTTTTCATTTTCTCTTCAGGCTTGCTTTGTTTGTTTGTTTGTTTGTTTTTATCTGTCCGCTCCTGTGAGAATTGTTCGATGCTTATTTTCAGTTGCTAGTGTACAGATACACAGTGACATCATCCTGTTCAGCATCCAGATGATTTCTCCTCTGCTGTCAGGTCATTACTTCCTGTTTGGCCTCACACTAGGAAAATAGCAGACGTCCTGCTCCCAGGAGGTCATGGATTAAGCCCAGGCTTTTATTTTCTCAGGATATATATATGTGTATAAAAAAAAACATGCTTGAAATGTAAGGGGGAGGGGGCATTTCTTGGCTTCCATAGCAACCAGAGCGATGCTATTGATAAGCAGATAGTTATAAGAGGAAACAGGAGTGAGAAAAGGGAGGTGAGAACAGCAACAGTCGATATCAAATAGCTACTACTGATGCCGTCTGCTGACAGCGAAGTCTTGAAGAGGTCAGGTGACCTTCAGAAAAGTCACGCTTCTCTTCTTGCACAGTAGATACACATTTTGCAGTGGTAGAGCATTGTTGTCACTCTGCCAGGCGGGCGACGTTGATAAATGGCAGGATTGTCAACTTGATACCACAGGTGTATCTACTAAAAATCTCAGACAAGTTCAAATCCCTGTCACCTCGGCCTCGAGGCCATGGTTAGAGATCAAGTTTTGATTGTAAATGCAATCAGTCGAAAAGGAAGATTGAATGATTGGTGAATCTACTAAGAGGCTGAAGCTGAGCTTTTATTTTTATAAGACAAAAAGTCTTTATTTTAGCATAACAAGAACAATTTGTCCAAGATTGCTGGATTGTAAAAAATCAAAACAAAGCAGTGCACACTGATTGTAAGCCTTATCGCTGATACGGTAGTATTCAGTGACATGATAACACCAAACACCAACCAATCCAGCTAATGACATGTTGTAACTCTTGGCCTCCAAAAGAACGTACGTTAGAAAACTAACAGATTATTGTGCTAATTACTGGACATGCTGTAACTTGTTCACTTAACACACATGGTCGTCCATGTGTGACGCAGCAGAGGGAAAGCCAGCAACAATGCTGACAGAGAATCCAAGCTGTGCACTAAACAGCCAGGCAGTGATGCAATCAACAGCTGGAATTTCCACAGTTTTTTTTTGTTTTTATCTTAACTTTACCGTCTGCAGCAACTTGAAAAACTGTGTTCTTGAACAGTTTCTGATGTATTTTGCCCCAAATCCTTTTAAGCTGTGAGCGCTGTGAGTATGACCTGACCATTCAACCAGTGAAATAATTAATGATGCTGGCAACTTCTCCGTCTTTGGCTTGTGGCGATTACTCGATTGGGATCCATTGATGGTTTCTTGTAAACGTAGTGGAGTTTTTAGAAGAACTTTAATCCTATGAACATGCTACAAGTGAGTACTTATCTTTACACATTGTTACTAAACCACAATATTCAAAGAAAAGACACAGTTTGACTTCTTCAATCGTTTCTAGAAAAGAAAGATTTATTAAATCTAAAATCGTGCTTGTTATTAATCTCTGGCTCTCGTCTACAACATGTCTGTTATCCTGTCTTCCTTCTCTCACCCCAACTGGTCGCCGCAGATGGCCCCGCCCCTCCCTGAGCCTGGTTCTGCCAGAGGATTCTTCCTGTTAAAAGGGAGTTTTTCCTTCCCACTGTCGCCAAAGTGCTTGCTCATAGAGGGTCATATGATTGTTGGGTTTTTCTCTGTATGTATTATTGTAGCGTCTGGGTGCTGGTTTAGCTCAGTGCGTTGAGCAGCTGAGAGCGGACAGGTTCAAGTCTGGTCCACGTCCCTTTGCCGCATGTCTTCCCCTGCTTTCCTGTCCTTTCTTCACTGAGTCCATCAAATAAAGCTGAAAAAGGCCTTGAGGCGACTGTTGTTGTGATTTGGCGCTGTATAAATTGAACTGAATTAAAAGTCAATCTGAAAGTTTATGAACTAAGTAAAACTTTAACATTTTGGAGTTGAGGTTTTCACATGTTGCATCATATTTTTGGTAACTTCTAGCTTTAAGACAACACCTTCAGAATTCTATAATTAGGTGGAGCTATGTGTCTGCCATCACACTGCTTCAAAATGTGAAGAAATCCCAATCTGTGCCCACTGTGAGTGTTAAGCTCAGACTGGATATTGCTGGGAGGAGGGGCAAGTTGTTAGGGTCACCAAAGGTCAGGAGAGAAAGTGCTGGAAGCAGTGCCTCTATGTGTGTGTGTGTGCGTGTGCGGGTCTGAATTCAAACAAACTAAGCCTTTCATTGGATACTTAGTTGGAAGTCTCTTTGCCCTCATCTTCACCAAAGGAAAAGCAGGGGTCAGTTTAAAGCCCTGGTAGCTTTCAACCTCTGGACCTCCACAGCGATTAAATAGGAAGCCATTACTTCAAACAAATTATAAGCTTCATAAGCCAAGAAAAGGTTAAATTAGAGGCCCCTTTCTTCTAACTCATAGCATGTCAGAATATTGGCTCTGGAAAAGACATCAGCACAACCATATTTGTTGAATTCCCCTGAAAGGCGTGGCTTTGGTATTAGACCAGGGTGCCACTGAAGTTTGTTAAATAGCAACTGTGCATCATCGCTGCTGGCTGATTACCTCCTGAGGTTAATGGGAATGTGAGAGAAAGCTCCTGTTGTTTGCTCTGAAGTGAAAACTTGTGTCTTTATGTATGTCTTCACTGTGGAGACGTGTCTACTTTTTTCTGGGCTCTGTCGTTTCTGCTTCTTTTTCTTGTTGGCTTGACAGCAAATGAATCTGCAGAGCGAAGTGTAGATTTTCATGGCAAAGCAACGTTTTTGTTCTGCTAAACCTAGAAGCGATGAATTGTCAAAGCAGCTCTGAGATCTGAGAATCTATTATACTGTGTGAGTTCACTCCTGAAAGCGGTGAGATTACCTGTGGTTGTCTGCTACCTTTCCACACTAGTGTAAAAGTTTGGGGGAAAAAACCCCCCAATAAGAGCAGAGAGTAGTAGAGCATCATCAGTTGTGTGCAGTCCCTCTGCTTATTAGTGCTTCACAGCAGGGAGACTTGAAGCTAACAAACTCAAGAACACTGCTGCTGACAATTTACGACGCCGCGATAATTAAAGGCAATCTTCCGGAATCCATCCCACTGATTGCTCTGAAACCAGAGTAGAGCAGAGAGTGTCGGGCTATAGAGCAGAACAATGTATCCTCAAAAAAGCTAAGAGCCACAATGGCGCTGTGTTGACAATGCTGTCCCTGAGGACAGCGAGCGCTGAAAAAAATAAACGAACAATGTCAGCTTGACTGTAAATGTTTGGGCTTTTTTCACATCGGCATCTTCTCATAGCTGCACGGATGAGAGAGGGTTGCCAGAGCAACAGAGCACGCGCTACCTTGAATAGCAGTGCAGGTGTCTGTGTATGTGTGAGAGAGTCCGCGTGCACGTGTGAACTGCCTGTCAACACAAGGAGCAATAACAGGTGTGTGAAATCAGTTATTCGTCATGATCCCATAAACTGCGCTCGCTCCCCCCTCTCTCCTGCAGATCAACTGTGTGACGTTCCCATCACCTGCCTGCATGCCCGAGCAACAGCTACTGAAACCCAGTGAATGGAGCTACTGTGACTACTTCTGGGTAAGTTTACCTGAGTAACTATTTTCTATAGATCAAGTCCAGAACCTACAAAAACATAATCTTTTCATGATTTTAGTTTTTATATAGAAAGATTTGCAGTTGACCATCCTTATGTGTCCATGTTATGAGAAACAACACTGGATCCTCTTCATCTTTCATCGTGATTTCATATTTATGTCATCCTGGCCCAACTGCACGCTGAGAATCAGTATTGGCTTTAATAACATCCAAGACACAGCGCAGCAGGGAAACGCATTACATGTAACTGGCTGGAGCACAGTGAGACCAGCTGGCCTCAGCTGCTCTTGTTTGGACAGCTCCTTCCCCTGCAGTGTAATTTCTACCAGGTGCAGTTTGTGTGGTAACACACTGTAATCACAAACACAGGTGACAATGCAGTAGAAAGAAAGAGAGAGTGGAGAAAGTGGATGGGAGAGTCCAGGAACGTCTGGTTTTCTGTAAAATGTGCAGTTCCCAAAATTCAGGATTATCTGTTCTCTGAGCTCCGATGTCAGTTTGTCATGTATGGTGTAGCTCCCAGTCTACTGACTGCTTTCTGCAATTAAAGCTGTACGCACTGTCCAGTGTTTAAGTGATTTCTAACAGGCTTTAGAAGACATTAAGAGACTCTAGACACAGTTTTAAATATAGCCTGTATATAAAAAAGGTACAACTCAGCACCACTTCATTGAAATAGCTACTGCAATATTGTGCGTAGTCATGTCCAACACTGAAGATGTAGTCCTGCTGTCGTGTTGACTGTCTAGCCATCGCAGTCTTAGCTAGCATCGTCTGCTTGCTGTCTAGCTCACTATCAAATGTCATTTTATTATGTCCTCCATTAAAACTCTAAAAAATTAAGAAACACAGTCCTAATCAGTGTTGGTCAAGTTACTTGAAAAAGTAATCAGTTACTAATTACTGATTACTTCCCCAAAAAAGTAATCCCATTACTTTACTGATTACTTATTTTCAAAAGTAATTAATTACTTAGTTACTTAGTTACTTTTTAAAAACACGATTTACAACCTGAAGAGGTGATAAAGCGATAGATCTTTCAGCCCAATTCTACTTTTTCTGCATAATCCATCATACAAAATGTAATCAAATGGAATAGTCCCTTTTTAAAACTTGTTTTATTAGTTTTAATCTTTTAATTTTATGCATCAAGCCAAAAATTTAATTATATGCAACATTCTCTGACTGGAAGAAATTTGTGTAACATTTAAACTTATTTTCTGCACATTCCAGCACATAATTCTTTTTTTTTTTTGTGTTTACACTCAGTCTTCCAAATAGATGCAAGTAAAACACAGCAGAAAATAAATAAAGTCAAAGACTAGCGGTCCTGTTGCTCTATTTTCACCTGTAAAGCAGGGGTTGGGTAGGCGGAGGTTTACCCTGGTGCAGGTGTGCCGCAGCGGTCAGTTGAAGAATCCGCGAGTTTCTCTGTGAGTTTCCCATTACGTGGTAGAGCACTCGGTGCTTGCTTGGAAGTTTAGGGGTTTTTTTTTCGCTGTAAAAAGAAGTTTTCTTCCCACGCACAACGGACACTAATGTTTTTGTCACTTTTTATGGAATCAAACTCAAAATAAGGTCAGTACTTCCACGCTTTAAACGCTGCACGCTCATACTCTCTCCCACAATCGATATGTGATCCACTGTTGATCTGCACACAGCTGTTGTCTCGAATGTTGCACTCGCTTACGTCACTGTCATGAGACATTCTCGCAAAAAAATCACGGTTTTAGTAACGCAGTAACGCAGCGTTCCTACGTGAAAGTAACGGTAATCTAATTACCGTTTTTGCAATAGTAATCCCTTACTTTACTCGTTACTGTAATCCGATTACTTTTTTCAAGTAACGCGTTACTGCCCATCTCTGGTCCTAATCAAGTGTGTTTAATCCAATAACAATTTAATTTTTAAAGCGCTCAATCTTTTAGTTCAGGGCGCTTCATACTGTAGGGTAAAGACCCTGCAATAATACAGAGAATACCCCAACAGTCAGATGAATCCTCATGCGAAAGCACTTGGCGACAGTATTCTAGGGTTTTACTGTTGGGGTAGTCACCGAAGACAACTTCAAACCTCAAAAGGTTCATGTCAATCGAAAAAACAGGATGAATGGATGGATTGGTCATCCCATGGATGCTGGGCATTGGAAATATTTATGTAATGTATCTGCTAAGGTAAGCTTTAAGGTTCTTAGTGCCAGCGCACTTTTAGAAGCATGTTACATGTCGTCCCTCTCTACATTTTTACTCATGTCGTTGTAACCAATGATTAAAAAAAACACGACTTGCATTTTAAGGTGCTATTTGCTGCAGTAAGTGAGTTGCTCACCCCAAGACGAGATAGCATACAGTGGATATGTGACATTAGAGCAACATAGTACAGCTGGAGGAAGTGAAACCAAGATAGGAAGCTGAAAGCTGTTAAAATACTCTCTGCTAAAAAACTTGGTGCTTGGAAGGTAATATCCAACTAGTTTAGGAAACACATGTCCAGCAGCTGTTTGCAGAAAACAGCTGGTGCGAGCTCTGATAAAGCATTGTAGCAACAGCAATGCCATCGATATGGTAACGAAATTGGTGGTTGGAGACAAAAGTACAATCAGAATTCTTGTGACTGTGTGCAATGAATTAGAAGACGGTTAGCAAATCCGACTGCTCAGAGTGATACAGCAGTAATAAAAGTAAGTCATGATATTCATCATGCATATAATGATCATATTCATCATAATATTACATTGTTGTTTTGATGGTCACTGCAACTATTTGCAACTGGTTGCCAATCACCAACAACTCATTTTACTAAGTCGCAAGATGGCTTTTTGCTCTGATGTGACAGAGCCATGAATAAGTGAGCAGAAAGAAGCTAAAATGTCTTTTGAAGGTGAAATTTTTCACAGAAAGATTGAAGAATGAGGACGATGGTGGCAGAATAGCGCTAATCAAAAAGGGTTCTACAGTTTTCAGTGAAGCCACCTGATTCAGTTTCCTCTGGTGTCATCTCTTTGAGGGAGCATGCAGCATGTTGTTTATTTTACTTAGCAACTTTGTTGAGGTCTAATGTTCACGTGTGTGTTGCTAAGCGTTTGTTTATTCACTGCATTTCTCGTGTGTTCGCCTTGTTTATCTCGTTAGGCTGATAAGAAGGATCCCCAGGGCAACGGCTGCATTACAGGATTTGAGGTTTTGCTGCAGAAACAGCTGAAGGGGAAACAGATGCAGAAAGAGATGGCCGAGTTCATTCGAGAACGGTATCTGCTACGTTCACTTTTTTAATGTTTCATTTTGTTCACACTTCGTCCTCGGGTTACTGTGACAACCATACAATTGTCATTAAAAACAAACCATTTCTCCTTTTTTCATGCTTGCTCTTTCATGTACATCAGTGCATTGCACAATAAAGGAAATGAACATGGAAACATTGTTGCGTACATGCCGTGTGGTAATCACCCTCTACTTCCTTCTCAGGATAAAGATAGAAGAGGAGTACGCTAAGAATCTCTCCAAGCTCTCACAGATCCCTCTAGCAAGCCAGGAAGAAGGGTGAGTGGCTGTGAAGAAGAAAGACACACAACCTGCCCCCATCACAGAGCGCCCTGTCACACATGGGTGCGATCAATATATTAAAAAAAAAAAGCCGCATGTCAACATTTGAAAAGCACTGTGCCAGGCTTCTCACTTTGAAGCTGCTTTAGAGTTGTGCAGGTTGTAAGTACTGCGTTTTAGGCTCCTTCCTTAACAGTGTATTCTGTAATTGTATTGCACAATAGAGGGTATATCTCTTTAAGATATTTCAGCTTTAAACATTAGAGCTGGTTTAAATTAAGTAATTTACAATGACAGTGAACTTTGCTGATAATTTATCCCCTACATATATTAAATGTAGGATACAATAAACATAAAGTTATTCCAGGTTTAGGTAACAAGCTTATACACCTACTTACTCTTAGCTCATGTGCTACGTGTTTGATCAGGTAAGACTGTCACATCAAAATTGCAGAGTGTTTAAAACTATACAAATGTGAATTTTATTTCTTAGGAATCAACTTGTCCCTTATAATTATTTTCACCTATTTTATACTTTTGTACTCAGTTTCCACAATCGAGCTTTAAAGTCTGCCATGAGTGATATTGCTAGGTGTAAATTGACGCTAATGCCGAATTAGTCGGCCAATTAGACAATCCAGCAGACAGCTCCTCAGTGAGCAAGCCAATCAAGTAGCCAGTCGCGCGAGACATCCCGATGTGAGCTGGAGTCTGGAGGCCCTGTCAGTGAACCTGTGAAGCAATAAGGCCATCCTGTAAAACCACTGCATGCTTTCATCTCCATCCTGCAACACATTCCAGCTATTAAAAGAAAGCACAGGAGAGGAGACACAGACGCATGCGAAGAGTGTGTTAGGAGATTGAAGGGGAGAGGGGAGGGGAAGGTGTGAAGCCCTGCTGGGGGAAAGAGAGTTTCCAGCCACTCCTCTTTTATCCTGTTTGACAACACACAGGATATCATGCAGAGGTGAGAGCAGCTCTTTGTCTGATTCACCGAGGGCACACAGGAACATGTATGTGAATCTCTTAACCTCAGCCTTTAATAGAAGCTCAGGGGTTAACGCAAGTTAAACTGCTGATTATTTGATGTTCACACTATCTAAATACGGACGAAGCACAATTTTTATTCAAATTATGATACATGTGGCCATGATGAAAGATTGTAGTGGCAATATAGGGCAGCAGAATCCTCAGCTAATAAAAAACTAATCACACAAACAAGGAATTTGTTGTGTTGCAAAAAGACAGTGGTGCAGAGAAAGACTATAAATTATACTTTTACTTTATACAAATACTTAGGAATAATTAGCATTGCAGCTAATTCATAAAATTATCCTAAAATATAATGTTAAATAATTAAATGATACCTAAATTAACCACTATTTTACAGTTCATGTATTGTTTTTTTTTACGTTTGATTTGGTTTTTAGGCATTAAAACTAAGCAGAACTGCTCTTCTAAGATGGTTTACAATAACTTGCAGTTTCCTACTTTGCCAGTGATGTAACTTTGATTTTTTTGTAACTTTTCTTGCCTAATCTCAGTGTAAGTCGTTCATGTGGTGCAACTACAGTATAAAACAAGTCTTTGGCTTGAAAACAATGTGGAAGTGCCTCTAACTTGGATTCCTATTAATGGCCACCAGATGGCGAGACATCTGGTTCCTAAAAGACTTCCAGTCTTAAAGAATTCTGAGAGAAAATGGCCCGCAGACTTGAAAACTTTATGTCAGTCACTCATTTTGGGTCGTACTGAATAAAGCATTGTTCATGTTGCTAATTTCAGTCATTCAAGGTTTCAGAAAACAAGATTACACAAGAAACACTCAGTGGCTTATGACTTGTGATTGACAGTGAGTGTGATAAGTAATAAGTGTGCAACATCTTTTTTGTTTGTTAGATCTGGTTTGAAAACACCAAGATGATGATGCCAAAAAATGCTTGAGGCTTCAAAACAGGAATTTAAACAGGAACTTTAATAATTCATAAAAAGTTTTATTTAGAAAAAAAGTGACTTTAAAACTTGCTGGCAGAATACCTGTACAAGAGTTCTGTCTTTCTTTAAATATTACGGGCAAAAACAAGAGATTCTTCTAGACTTGAGCTAGCATATTTTGAATTCAGCAAAAATAACATAGGCTGAAAAATATTGGACACTTTATTTGACATTATTATCATTTCTATCAGACAAAGAAAGAAGGCAAACTGTACACGGATGTAAGGGGAGTTCAGCTACACTTACCCTCCCTTTCAGTGTTTACATGCATATAAGATAACCCCTCTTCATGCTAGGATGGTAACAGAGTGGGATGGAATTGTCCCATATAGAATCCAGATTATGCCAGCCAGCTCAGTCTGCCCACACCCACAAAAGTGCAACACAATGCTTTCATTATGCCGTCCCTAAGGCTGGCTCTGTTGTCACACAGGACAATCACTGTTTTGTTGGTCGGTTCCTACCATCCGACCAGCCGCAGCCCAGAACCAGCCATCTATTTATTCCTGAATTTGCCATTTGTTTGGTTGGGATGTGAGGCATGTGACCATTTTTTTATAGTTACCAATACTGTACTATGCTGAATGAGGAAGTGCATGGCAAGAGATTCATTTTCCCTGAGATGCAGCATTTTGTTGCCAAGTGACTGTCACTTGGGAATGCAAGATCGCAGGCACATGGCACATATAAGTTATTGAGTGTGAAGAATGTTTGAAGTGGTGCAGTTTTTCCAGTTTGGAATCATAATATCCAGATTCCTCTTAGTTCAAGGTTTGTCTTTCATCTGATGTCTTTTTAAGGTGGAAAGATACTGCATCTGTATGAGCTGTTAATCTGGTCTATATTGAGCAAAGAATAATAAAATAGCCTTCTTGCGTGTAGAAAAGGAGTGTTTTCAAGCTTATTTTTCTACCCACAAACCAAAAAATTGATTTATTAGGTGAAAAAGTTGTATTTCAATTCAATCATATAAGTCAGTTTTTAAGCACGCATGCCAAACATTTGATGGTTCTAGATTTTTGAATGTGAGAATTTGCTGCTTTACTTAAACTCGTGTTACAGTCAGCTGAACATTAGAATAGAATAGAATAGAATAGAATAGCCCTTTATTGTTATTGTATATGTACAATGAAATAAGGATTTTATGACTTGAGCAAAATATAAATAAATAAATATCTTCAGCGCATTGGTCAGACCTCAAGGATATACAGATTACATTTCAGTGAGTACCACTGAATGTAAACAGAAGTGTTGCTTATTTATAGGAAGATTCTGTCGGTGGTGCTGTTTTCTTTGTTCAGCCATGGTGGCTGACTCTTTTAATGCTGACATCTATCTTCATTTCAGCCATACCTTTGTTACTGAGGCGTCAAACATAAACACATCTGCTTTCAGTCTTTAAAGACAACGATGTCACTGTTATGACAAAAGGGTCAATTTCTGTAGTTCCCAATGTAAAGTGTGTGTGAACTCCGATAGTTAAGGTTAGACTTTTCAGAAGACACTGACACATTCACACAGTTTCACACAGGCAAATCGACTTGTTAAAACCAATGAGTGTAGAAAACAGTCGTGGGTTAACACATGCTGTTTTTATGTGCCAGTGACTGCTCATTTTAGATGTGTCTCCCCATTCATTTAGATAGAAGCTTTAAAATAGCTCTCCAAATAAGGCCCTAGAGATATTACCAAGATGGTTGTCGAGTTGCATGACTTGTGTCTAGCAGGACTTTTCGAGAACTTTAAAAGCAGGAAACTGAAATGTTATCTTGAGTCAAGGGGTTGCTGGTGTGGCCTAGGTGTCACAGGGTGAGAGGCTGGGTATAACCTGGACACACTAGAATCAACAATTAACCCAACACCCGGTGGTGCATCAGTTTTTTTTATGCCATTAATTTTTTATGATGATATTAGCTATCTGTCAGGCAAATCATTTCATAATTAAAAAAGCAAAGAAGAGGTGGGAGAAACAAGAATGAACTTATTAAGCATTTAATAGGCACAAACCTTCACCTGAAGAAAGGTGCACAGCTTATTCCGCAACCTGATTGGACGACACTGATGATTTGGTGTAACCGTTATAGAAATCATGCTCGCTGATTGCCGTTAGGCAGCTTTTGTGGTATCTAAGCTTTAAAATGATCTCTATGATTTGAAAAGCTCGCAATGGTTTAGATGGCGTCGATCTGGAGGTACCCGAATTTGCTCCGACAGTGTTTGGAATGTTCTGGATGTCAGTGTGAGGGAATTCCACAGGTCTTCCACTCAGAGCGGCGCTTTGAAGTGACCCGCTGACCCGCGAAGACCTCCAGTCCTGGACTTAAAGCCGTGTGTCTGTGACTGTCTGCCTAAGCGAGTGATTGTTTTACAGTCTTCATGATCTTTTTGCCATAAACCATTCTGTCTAAGAATGCAAACATATATCTGCACTATTAAAAAGACAAGTTGCATGTGAAGATAATGTAATGTGCATCATCTCGTCTTCAAAACAAGCCTTCTGAGTTTTACTGCCCCCAGCTGTGTTGAGAAAGCTGCACTCGAAGCTGAGAGAATAAGTGGAGCCATATCTCATGTCCCATACATCCTAATCATCTGTTGAACTGGCGGTGGACCTCAGCTCAGCTCTGTAGATTTACCGGTTACTTGTGCTTCTGTGAACTTTTGCACTGACTACTCATGAGCCTCAAGTGTGTGTGTGTGTGTGTGTGTGTGTGTGTGTGTGTGTGTGTGTGTGTGTGTGTGTGTGGGGGATTCATCCTGCTCCCTCGGCTCCGTCTTACCCCCCATTTTCTCTGACAGCTTCCATGCCCACCCTATGAGTCTTTATAAAAGTGTGTGTGGTCTTTTATTGTGTAATATATTAACCACTCACACTCTCCCTCCTTCTTATCTGCTCTCAGTACTCTGGGGGAGGCTTGGGCCCAGCTGAAGAAGAGCCTGGCAGACGAAGCTGAAGTTCACCTAAAGTTCTCCTCGAAGGTAATTCATCAAACTCTGTCGGATCCGGTTAATAAGATATGAAACCAAATATTAACTAAACATATTTTTCATAGTATTCTGACTGCCTGATTATTCGCCACAGCCATGCCCGTCTCTCTTAAAGCACAAAAGGGCATACAATAGATGCAGACAGGAAAAGCTTAGCAACAATGTGGCAACCAGAGACCACGGAATGTCTCAATAACAGGCAAAACTACCAGTGGCAACATGAAGTGGGTGGATACCAATAAACACAAAGCTAGCATCGCTATATTATACAAGATATGTCCAGTGTTTGTTTTGTTTACAAAATACTGAATGGCTGAATGGATTCCTCCCCCGCACACCACAGACATAGTTTAGACCAAACCAGAACTGGCTTTAAGAGGCAACATTGTTTTCTTTGGCCAGATTACATTCACAACAACAGCTTAAAGTTAGTCGTGGTAAAAAAGAAAGAAAGGACACCCTCTGTCACTTTAGGAAATACCTAACCTGGTTTTAGCTGGTCTTAAAATTAGATTATATGCAAAGTGAGATTAACATGACATATTGCACCGTGCCATTATTTATTTAACACAAACTGAGAAAATGGAACATGGAAGTACATGGTGACAACATATTTTGACTTTTACACTGATATAAAAGTGAATACATGCACAAAATGAGGGTGCTGTTTTTTGTTTTATTTGTGTTTCTCTTATCAGAATGATTAAAACAAACTAACAGTTAGTGCCTTCCACTCTGGACAGGAATCAGTTTGTCTCTGCTATTCAATTCAACTTTATTTATACAGCGCCAGATCACAACAGTCGCCCCAAGGCTCTTTATATTGTAAGGTAGACCCTAGAATAATACATACAGAGAAAAACCCAACAATCATGTGACCCCCTATGAGCAAGCACCTTGCCGATAGTGGGAAGGAAAAACTCCCTTTTAACAGGAAGAAACCTCCGGCAGAACCAGGCTCAGGGAGCCATCTGTCGCGATCAGTTGAGGAGAGAGAAGGAAGACAGGATATTCTGATTGAATGCGACCTAGCTTTATAATACGTTATTTGCGTTGCATCACATTTGTAAAAAACACAACATTTTTACAGTTTTCATTCATTTGAGATCGCACGTTTATGAGAATGCACAAACAAAGGTCTAAATGAAGATTTCTTCACTTTTTGTTTTGTTTTTTTAACCGACTTTGTTTAGCCAAAGTTCAGTTCGCTTCTTCAGTCTGATGCATTAACAACCAGCCACTCAGTTTATCCACAGCTGTTTGGAAACTACAGAGTACTGGTGTGAACACTTCTGCTGAGCTTTCTGTTAAAGCCCATCAATTCCTCTTTTCCCCAGGCTCCTGCTTTTTTAAAAGTGGGTCATTTAAACCTACACTGAAAATAGGTTTAGCTTAGATAAAAGCCATAAGATGTGATCTAACCCAGTTAACTTTTTAACGTAACCTTCAGGGACCCTGAACAGTGATAAATGTGACTGTGGCCCTGTGATTTGAACAAAGAGACTTCCTGCATCTCCCTGTGAGCGTCTCTTATTCATAGAGCCAAGGCTCTTATTTCACCTTACAGTTACTGAATAAACTGGGGGATGTTTTATCAGGTGGACTAATGTTTCCAGTTGTTTAACCTCTTTAAGCCTTATGATGAAGAGGTCACACTGTATTTTATTGGCTGATCACTCCGGACGGTCGCTGCTGCTTGGTTTTACAGTACGTCCATATTGGCTGCGGGTACTGCAGCCTACAGCACATGTGACTCACTAGGCAGACAAACTGCCTTCTAATGCAGTAACATAGAGTAAAGGGCTTCCTGATGGCTCTGTGGGCTGAAGCACATGTGTGTGACACAGAAGCTTTGACTCAACATTTTATTTATTGATTTATTTTAAAAATAATTTTTAATCGCGATTTCCCCTCAAGCAGAAAGGCCGCGGGAACCGGTAGCAGATGATTTATGAGCGAGGCATCTTCTGTCTTAAGAACTCAGTAATGCTTTCAAAGTCTTCAAGGGGCCAGCTAGCGCTCTTCATTTTCAGGTTGTTTTCGATGTTTGATGTCGAAGGAAAGAGGGGAGACAAAAGACAGAGGCCAGGATTCCAGCTGGAGTGATGGAGGAAATGGAATCGGTGATGTTATCCTCCAGGGATGCACAGATGTGCGGCACTTTTCCAGGTTCTTGGAGGAGAAGGAAGGGTTTAAGTGGAAATGAATTTTGAATGACGGTGTGATTGCAGGAAGGAGCTGCACATCTCATTCATCACTGACAGCTGGGACAGGACACCACATTGCATATTACCAGTGACGGGCCTGCTGCTGGCATTCAAAAATAATATGGCCTTGTCAGAAACTTGGATCTGGAAGATGTGCTGTTAACTTTAAAAGCCACTTTACCAATAAAGGATCAAGCAAAAAGAGAAGCAAATGAATGATAACAACTGAGATTCTGGTTTTTGCTTGGCTCCTTCATATCAAAGCATTTGTGATCTAAAATAGCTCAGTGTCAGAAGATGATGACATGATATATGGAATGCAACCAGAGCGAATGGAGCTAATTAAGGTTCTGGATAATTAAATCTGATAAACAGAGAGGTGATTAAAGGGTGTCCCTTTGTGATTAATCACTAGCATTACTGTAATCTAAACTCTATAAACCTGAGTTGCTCTTGAAGAAGAAGTCATTTTATTGAAACTTCTCTTAATGTGCATTAACAGTCGCTGTATTTGTTGTTCAGTGCATGAATCTGCCTGACACATTTGTTTTCCCCTTCAGCTACCAGAATTCTGAAACCAATCAAAGTACCACATGGTTTTGAGTAGTGAACACTATAAGTCACGAAGTGCTAAATGAGACCAAACTTGGCTCTATTTTGTATCAGTGTCAGGACATACAATGGACCTGAGGGGCTTAATGACTTTTCTATGCGTTATTTTGTAAATACGGTCATGTTAAAAAAAAAAAAAGGACATGTAAAAACAACCTCAAATGACTGACAACAAATGACATATTACACTATCCTTATTCATTTAACAGCAACTAAGTATAAATGCAGAAGCAGATGGTGTGAAATATTAAGTGCATCATGTGATTTGGTAGCTTGTAGAAGCATTTGTACCTGTAATAAAGTGAAGTAAGCCTTTTCTGTTTGACTTTATGAGTCTCTCACATCATTGTGGAGGAACTTTAGCCCACTCTTATTTGAAACGTTGCTTTAGCTTATTGAGGTTTGTGGGAATTTGCTGGGATGTCCACTCCCGGGAGACTTTCTCCTTCTGTGAATAAGCTTCCTCACTTACATTTTCTGTGGTTTGTTGTTGATTCAACAAACCAAAGTCTAGGAATGCTAAACTGTTTTTGACTAGCCAACAGTGCAAATATTTGGCTAATTAGCCACTAGCAAAACTTTTGGCTAATGTCTGTGCCTCTCACCTTTTTATCTCAAAGAAAAAGATATTCAGAAATTTTGGAACTGTAAGTTAAAGGAAGCATAATCAATAATGAATCAATTCTGTCATAGCAGGAAAGCTGCAGCTTTCCTGTCAGTATTTCTCCTGTTTGCTATTTATTCCTGCTGTCTGCTGTCTATATGTTATTACGGCACAGTTGGTGTAGAGCATTGTACATGTACAATGACAATAAAGGGCTATTTTTCTATTATAGCAATGGCCAGTCATGTTTTACTGACAAACGCTTGCCTGAAACTAGCTTTTCATCTTTTTTTTTTCTGCTCAGAAAAAAATCAGTATTCAGTATGTGTTGTTTTCTTTGAGCAGCTCCAGAGTGAAGTGGAGAAGCCCTTCCTGACCTTCAGGGAAAACTTTAAGAAGGACATGAAGAGGCTCGACCACCACATCGCCGACCTACGGAAGCAGATGGTTGGCCGCTATGCGGCTGTGGAGAAGGTATCCAAACTCATACAAATATAAGAACTCATGTACGTTATATTATTTCATATGGCAGTATAAACTATTTAAGGAATCATCTCACTGCTGATTATAATTCCACATTTCTTCTATAAGCAGATGGCTGTTTCTCATCTGTTGGATATTTTGTCTTTGTTTATATATACAATAGAAAGCAACTGGGTAAAGCTCGTCTAACATCATCTGTCAGTGTCTTTATGATCAGCGATCATGCTGAGAAAGGACTCAGCAGTTTCTCTCAAATAAAGTAATCTGATGGGCGACTGAGCATTTAAAGCAGGACTGCAAATAAGTTACTGACATTGTTGGCTGTCAAAAGAAAGCTTTAACACTGAATGATGCATGAATGGTGCAGACAGCATTATCACTGTGGTGAATTGAAGAAGACTGTAACATTATTTTATCGTGTTAGCGTGATGTTGCACATTGTTTAAAGGAAAACATTTGCTGCCTGAAGCTCAGCCAGAAATTCAGATTGTTTTGTGAAAGTCTTTACTTCAGACTCTTATCTCTGGCAGGCTCGTAAAGCTCTGTCTGACAGGCAGAAAGAGTTGGAACTAAAGACGCAGCAGCTGGAGATCAAACTCAGCAACAAGATTGAAGAAGACATCAAAAAAGCCCGCAGGAAATCCACACAAGCAGGTCAGAGCATGGGGCAAAGGTCAAACCATGGGTCTTTATAGGGTCACACTTTCACTGAGGTATTTGTTGTTTACTCTGTACCCTCTCATGTGGCTGTGAAACATTCACCGTTGGTCGCTGTTTCCCGACTTTAATGGTACTGCATGTAAATTCTAAATTTCTAGGTTTAAAATTATGTAGTTTAAACAAATCTGTCAAAATGTTCTAAGAGCCACTATGACTGTATGTGCACAACATCTGTTTTCAAACTAAACTTACTTCAGCAGAAATTTACTGGATAAGGAAATGGATCCAAACCAGTGCTAAAAGACTTTGTTGAGTCTTCTCAACTTCCTATTCTACACTGATGTTATGTTATATATACATATGTGTGTATATATATGTATGTATACATATATGTATATATATATAACCCCAAAATATATTTCATCATCACATCAGCGGTAGTTTGTGGTGGTGCTATCCTCAGTTAATCTAAAAGAATAAATTACACCGACAGCAGGACTCACACAGTTTGACAAATGCAGGTCTACTTGTCATTGTGTGCAAATGTGAACATACATTTAAATTCTGTTCGTATCAGTAAATTAATCAGGTCAGCCATGAGTTCTGAAGTGTCTGAATGTAAATAAACATTCTGTCAACATTTCATATCTTCTGCCGCCGTGAATCTGTTTATCTTTGGCACAGAAGTTTCTTTCATGATTAATTTCAGTCCTCTCCCATTCCTTAGTTAGCAGCCACAGGTTGGAGCATTAATAGGTTCAGAAATAGTGTTAATAGAATTTAGATTAAATAAGTGAATCTAATAATGGGTTCCAGTCAGATAACATGCTAATTCTAAATAAGAGAAATAATTAGTCGACTTTATGCAGTTAGAAAAGCGTTGTATTAAATAAGCACAAGGCGTTGCATCTTTTGCATAATTATTATTTCCTAAAAATGTAACTATGAGACCCTCCAGTGCCTGCATGTAAAAGTGCAGACCCTGTAAATAGCTAACTTACTGAACATGAAATCTGAATCCTCCTTCAGTGTTTCTTTAGCCCTTCACTTGAGCTGGCCTATGAACCGGGATTCTGTTTGTCTTTTTGCTGCAACCCAGACTGGGAGACCCCTCCCCAACACATATTTTCCTAATAAACTGGGAAAGAGAAAAGTGGTCCCAAAACTTCTCTGCTTCTGTGTTTGAGGTTGGGTATCGCAAAGGCAGTCCGCATCTCTGCAGAGTGTTTACTGTCAATGAGGCGGTGTGTGCAAAATACGTCAGTCGCTGATATGGACATCATAAATTATGCTGAACTCCGTGCTCCTTGGGCTGGGAGATGTACCATCCTTCCACTGTTTGCCCTGCTGTAGCCTGACAACCTGTGCTGTTTTTCAAATCTTGCTAAAGAACCAATTTTGTTGCATTGTTTGATTATATGAGGTGTCTGTTTCTTCTCACTGCTTTGAAGTGGGCAAGAATAAAGGATATATTATGTTCTTTGGGGCACTAAGCAGGATTTAGGAAGACAGACAAGACTGCCAATGCTGATGATTGATTAATTCATTATTTCAGCACAATCTGCAGTTTCAGAAAGAAGCTGAGTATTCTAAATTTGAACGAATGTTACATCCATTTCCTGTGAACTATTTTCAGCAATAGAATAATCATAGATTGTATAAAAGATGTACTTAGCTTCAGCTTTTGAAAAGCAAAGCCAGCGTGGAAGGGCCTTAAACCTGCATTCTTTTTATGACAACAGTGAGGGGTGGGGGGCTCTGGTTGCAGTTGCAAAAGACTTCCGGTCCTTTAGAAGTCTGTGGGAAAATGGCCTTGGGACTTGACCTCAGTAAACATGTTAGTGGTGAGTTCATAGTCACTCGTTTCAGGTTATATAAAATCAATTTTTAGCCCCATTTTGTAAATGTTGGCCATTCTAGGTTTCAGTCGGGAAGATTATCCAAGGTGTCCTCACTGGTTTCAGTATTTGGTTTATCATTTCAATATAACTTCAGTATTTATAAACGGTATGAATACCTCTATTTAAAGTTTTTTTTTTTGTCAGTTATAAAGAGTAAAAGTAGAGCAACTGGGCACCTTTGCATTCAGCTGTGTAACAATACATATATGGTGCAATGCTGTAGTCTCCGTTACCTGTGGTGTTGTGTTTTTTTTACTAGGGTAAAAGGGTTCATCCACTGCTCCTCACAAACAAAACATTATGTCACATTGAGTGAACAATGGATCGTAAGCCACAAAATAGTGAAAGCACATGTGCATGTTAGAAGGGCGGGAGGTGGAAAAGAGCCAGAGTGGAAAAGTAGCTGCAGCAGATTGATGATTATAAAAGTTTTTACTAGCTGTGCCACCTGAGGAAAGTGACAGGCTAAGAGCCAACAATGTAAACCACCAAAGTGTGATGTCATGGGCCAACCAGGCATGACCACACGTGACTCATGACACACACACACACACAGCGATCCCTCCTCTGTTGCTTATGCAACCAGGTAAAAAAGAAAAAGCGGCAGTTGTTGACAGTGCTCGTGGTGTCTGGCTGCCAATGATGATGACTGCAGTGTGAGGGAAGCAGAAAGGAGTCTGATGCCAAAACAAATAAAGCATGGCATCTGTCTGCTTATAACAAAGTCTCATTATCGCTCTCACTGCATTGGATTTCACACAGCAGTGATAGCAGGGATTTCCTTACAGTTTAAATCAACCATCTGAAGCTGTGATCACCCTTTTATAGACTCCATTACTTTATATACATATATATATATATACATATATATATATATATATATATATATATATGTATATGTGTATATATATGTATATGTATATATGTATTTGTTCTTAGAGTCTCTTTTTTCTTGGAGGGCTTATGCGCATGTGCTTCTCATTTTTTTCTCTGTTTATTTATAGAAGCCATTCTGAGCTGAAGTGAGAGAAAACCCTGTTTACTGTAAATTCTGCTGCAGCAGCAAGAACTTTAAGAAGTGCTAGAACATTTCAAGATCCATATATATGGATGCATTGTACACAAAAGGAGCAGTTTATTACAGCTTTCTTATGGCCTGTATTTCTTTTCGTCCTTTTAGAATATTTTGAAAGAGTTGTTCAGTTTTGGAGATATCAGCTGTAGAGATATCCACGTGAATAGAACTCAGAGCGACAAATGTTTAATGTAGGAACTGTTTTATGTCTTCTAAACTAAACTAAAGCCTTAACTCATAACTGGGTTCATACTAAAACAATCTAGGTGGGTAAATATGAGTCCAGGCAAGAGGGAAGACATATAAACCAGATTTGGATATAAATGTTCTCTATACTGATATATTGCATAAAGTACCTGTGATTTATAAAGAACTAGTTCCAAATTCTTCAGCTTCACCTTAAATGAATTACTACATGGTTGAAACAGGTTGAAACAAGTTACGTTTCTGGAGTGGTCTTCCCAAAGCTTTGATGTTATCCCAATTGAAAATTTGTGGACTACGCTTGTAGGCCAGGTCTGCCCCAAGAAACCATCCATCCATCCATCCATCCCCTTCCGCTTTCACTGTACTACTGATTATACTGTAAGAAATATTACTCCACACTAGCTCGGCTGTGAGATATTTAGCAGCCACATTGAAGAGAGGAATAGGAATAATGTGAACATAATGTAGCACATATATGAGCGCATGTTGACTGAAGAAGAATGAAGAACAGAATACTCAGCATCATTTCCTCTCTGATCTAATCTTCTACATGATTAGTGTTTGTTTTGTTGTCAGCTGGATGCAGGCAGACACATTAATGAAATAACAGATTAGACCTTTCCTTTTCTCATTGCTCATGGTATCATAATGAAATCTTCTATCAGTCTAGATTATCTGTGCTGTTCTGGAATAATTGTATCAGCTGAGTAATGAGAAAACATCCCTGCACATGCATGTTTTGTTCGAACGCCCCAGCTGTGAGGGAATATCTTGGTTGCAACACCATCTGCTGGATGTAAAATGCTAGAACCAAATGAAGTGCTTGGGCTTGCTTTGTTTTGGGGTTTTGTTTTTTGCTGTTGTAGCCAAATTAGTGCATAGATTTTCAAAATAAAAGTTGCTAATTGGCTTGTTTTTCTTCTTCGTGGCAGGCGATGATCTGATGCGCTGTGTCGACCTTTATAATCAGTCGCAGTCCAAATGGTTTGAAGAGATGGTCACCACAAGCCTGGTAAGAATGCATGAGTTTTACATGTGTTAGCATAATTTAGTCAAAGTAATATTTTGCGATTACTTAAAATGTCTGTACACCTTTAAAGGTGCTTTTTGGATTTACCTTCTGAAGAATTAACTGAAACTTTCACCACCAAAAGTAAAATGTTACCATTGGTTATTTCTAATATGTCACTCGTGCTTCCATAGTGCCTTTCAACTCAATGTGAACAAAGTGCTCTGTACTACAAAGTCTTATTCACACAAGCATTCATACAGTGCTTTTAGCTATATATAAAAACTTTTTTTGCCCACTTCCAGGCCTCCATTGTGATTAAAAACAGGCCCCTTAATGACTTGCCTGGTTAAATAAAGATTATGGTCACTTATTACACCATCCTGTGGTACAAGTTAGTATTAATGTTGGGTATTAACTTTAATTACCCTTTAATACCCAACATATAAGTTTTTGGTTTGTTTTTTTTGCATTTTTACGTCTATTTCAGGGTTTTGTGGTTCATTGTGTGCTAGTTTGATCTGAAATTACTCTTTTTTTTGTTTTTTTTTCTTTTTATCCATTCCATTCAGTTTCCTAATAGTGAATTTCCAAATGAGTTTTGCGAATTCACTGCACTGCACTTGATGCTGAGTTTCGGTAACTTCTCTGTGACTCAGCTGTTAAAACTGATCTTTTTCTCAGGAGCTGGAACGACTGGAGGTCGAGCGGGTGGAGATGATCAGACAGCATCTTTGCCAGTACACCACCCTTCGACATGAGACAGACATGTTCAACCAAAGTGTAAGTGCAACGTCTGCTGTCTTTTGCAAGCAACAGGTAGCATACACCAAGGCGTCATTCATTCATTCATCCATCCATCCATCTGTTCTCTTCCACTTATCCAACTCAGGGTCTATCCCAGCTAGCATAGGGCAAGAAGTGGGGTGGCCCCATTCATATGGGAGTTATAACACATATGAGAGGTGGACTCATTTATATAGTACCAGCTGTGATCTGTGCTTCCCAAATAAATTATACCTGGGTTCAGGGCTAGGGCCTCTGCTGGGCTTGTTCTAGCATATCTTACAGAAATGCGATGATAATAATGTTATTTACCTAACCTGGTTTTAATGATGTGGCTCATTGGTGTTGCTGTGCAGTATTTAAATAAAAAAATATTCTGACAAACAGTGTTTTTATTTAAACATAAATTAGAGTGAGTGTTGTTATATAGCCCCTTGCTAATTGCTTAGGGTCTAATAGCCTGATTGTATAGTTACCTCACTAGTAGCAGCAGAGGGAGGCAAAGAGCTACTTTCTCTGAGTGACTGAAGCATGAAGAAGAGGCTAAAGTTTCTTGTTTGACGTTTCAGCTGTTGTTTGTTCTTTCAGACCATGGAGCCAGTGGATCAGCTACTGCAGTGTGTGGACCCAACCAAAGACAGAGAAACGTGGGTACGGGAGAATAAAACTGGAGAAATTCGCCCAGTGGACATCGAGATCTGATATCGGCGCTATCTGATGAACTCACACCCAGATACAGCAAGCTCAAGGCTCCGTGCCGGAGGAGAGGAAGTCTGTGCTGGGATCATCCCCCTCCCACGCATGCACACACTGATCTGTATGTGATTCCTAACAGACTGAGGGACGGTCAGTTTGTGCTGAGCTATTCTTTACGTCCTGACAGCCCCCCTGCTGACAATGATATCAGTGTCTGAGGGAGTTTTTTTGAGGGATGACAAGACCTGTCATAGTTTTGTGTTACACAAGCTGTTACTCGGCACAGTGAATGGGAACTTTATGTATATTCTTTAGTAAAGGATGCTTAGGTGAGGCAAATGTTTAAGAAGCACCAACATGTTGTAAGTGTTGAATAGCTTTATGTTAGGCAGAAGTGTAATGCTAATACTCCAGAAATGCAATGATTTAACAGATGCTGCTAAGCAAACTGCATTCAGAAAAAAAGAGTTGCTCTGTTACTTTGTAGCAGAATGAAGTACTTTAATGTCTCCAGTGTGTACATGGTGACTTTGCTAGACTCCACCCTTTAGTTACTGTTGCTAGATCTAATTTTAATTAAAAACAAAATGCAGCTTATTATGGCAGTGGTGTTTGAAGGTAAAGTTTTTTGTTTTTTTTCTAATAGTGGGTCTTCGGTTCAATCTATGGTAAAAAAAAAAAAAAAGCAGGCTTCTCTTTTGTAACACAGCTGTCGCAAGTGTTCAGTTGATCCACATCTGCAGACTCTCACATTCTGTGGAAAATCAATGCGAGCCTCCCACCTAAACCCACCAGAAACTGATGGCTTCTTTTCATACAATGACTTTATTTAATGAGGCCAAGCTAAATTTTACTTCACACCAAGTGCTGTTCCTCAAAGTTTGGCTCTTGTTATTGTACACACAAACAATTTAAGCAGGGGACATGAATCCCATTAAAGATTCAGACACAGTTAATAAATGGTGGGAAATCAGATGCTTTATGGGACTGCCACCAACAAGCTGCATTTCCTAAACTATGACTGGCAGTAACTGATCATCACACTTAGGAGTTGGGCAATAGCCAACGGTGAATTCCTGAGGACTAAAATCCCAAATCTGGCAACACTTCACAAATCTAATTTTCTCCTTTTTTAAATTTCTAATAAGAATTTTAAATCAGCCAGTTGCACTTTACATTCAGATGATTTTTAATCAACTTTTACTGTAAATTGCTGTTCATATACAAAGACATCTAAACACAAGTTGCTACAGACTTGTTTTTGGTTATGTTCATGAAGCATAACTGTGACATATATGTGTAAATATGTTTTAAGGTGATTTGCTCTGAAAGGGGATCGTAGTGGAAAGAATGTAAAATAGATTAAATAGTAGATTTTTACAGAAAACATACGGTAGATATTTGGTACTGATAATATATTAAACATACAAGTGCTTTATACACAAGAAAACATCTCTAACAGTATGATAGAGTTTTGGAATATGAATCATTTGCTTCAGTTGGATTTGGTAACCGTACTGCAGAAGCTAACTGCCATACCAAATGTTCTTGTCCAGTATTACTGCTTAGTACTGCTTGACTGCTAAAAGGAGACAAATGAGATGTTTTTGTACATTAACAGCTAAAAGTTGTCATTTTTCATTAATAAAATGGAAATACGTATTTCATGTCTCAATGCGTTGCTTTGTGGTTTGTTTGTTTCCAAAAAATGAAGAAAAAAAGCAAGAAAACAGAGTTAATGGGGGAAAAAAAAGGTCTTTTATTTCCTTAAAAAAACATATTCACATTCAACAGCATATTTGGTCAGGTCTTGTTACAGGTTTAGTCAGTGAAAAGTTCAGACAGATGCATTTGAAATCTGAAAATACACTGACATTAATGGCCTAAACTACTCCATGTGCTGACAGCACCCCAGCAACACTTTATGATAGTGACTGAAGTCATTTATAAGGCAAAAGTTAATCATGAAAAAAAAGTGTTTTGTATTTAAGTCACCACTTATGTACGGACTCAAAAACTTCCCTTTAGCATCTCGCATGTATGGTTTAATAAATACTGCAGCCAGTTTGAACCTTATTTATCTTAAAGGTTGTCACGGATTTGCTTAAATGAAGGAAATCTTGACTACAAACAGTAGTTTCCTGATTCCTGATGATCACATCGGAAAAAGAGAGCCGGAATAAATACAAAATGCAGATTTTAAATAATGAGCTTATTTACTAAGAGGAACAACATCCTTCCTGGAAATGTATGAAAAACGCTCCATCCCAAGTAACTGCCCCTCAAACCAGTTACTATGTTTGAGGGGCAGTTACTTTTTCACATAGCCCCCGGTGCTTTTGTTTACTTTTTTCTTTAATAAATGAAATCATCATGTAAAAATTGTATTTTCTGTTTACTTCAGTTACTTTTGTCCACGTGTGTTTGATCTGAAACATGCGTGTGTGACAAATATTTGAAAATCTAAGAAATCAGGAAGTGTAAATACTAATGCTAGCAGGCTTGATTAGCAAGCTGCATCCATAAACTCTGCATGTTTACAGAAAGAGAAGGATATCTGCTAAAGCACAAATGTCTGGAATAGCCTCAGCCACCCCGTATATATGTCAGTACCAGTGGCGGCTGGCCCATAGGGGGCGCTCGGGCTCCGCCCCCCCAAATGTGGAGGAGTAAAAATATATATTTTTAAAAAATTCATCAATGATAGTTTTACTATGTGTGTGCCCATATACAGCCAGGCGTATTTTAACATTTTCACCAGCTGACTCATTAAAGTTCAACCAACAAACGGTGTTTTTCTTCTTCTGGGGCGCTCGTCAAAGCGCCCTTGATATGCAGCGAAATAGCCTATCATTAAATGGTTGCCAGGGGAAAATAATAAATATTTGACCTATCAGCGTCGCTGAATTAAATGGTTTGGGGGCGCTTAAAATTGCGCCCCTGCAGAAAACGCGCGAAGATTTGCTGTTCTAGAATTTTACCTCAGTCAGTAGCCTAAGTGAGCTATAAGGTCAGAGAGAGACGATGGCAGCGGTATTGTTAACGGTTGAGGCACAGCCTCCCCCAAATTCGGTTAGATCGCTTCTAACCTACCCTTTTGCCAGAAGGACAATGGCAGAAAAACTGCAAGTTAAAGAGTTGGGACCTGACAAGCCCGAAATTCAACTAACCCAGGCAACGAAGGAGAAGTCAAAAGCATACAACAGGACTTTTTGTCGGAGTTGGTTCCAGCGCAAGTCGTGGCTGACAGGCTGTGCATATTGATTTATATGATGCAGCCGGCTTTATATTGTTGCTTGATTACACCACACAACATTGGATTGATGTAGCCTAAGTAATGAGTAAGTGGACACATTCATTTTTGCTTAAAGGCTACTGGATGCTAATTTCTTTCGCTTTCTACCTGTAACTTATGTAGCTAGAGGAAAGCTTTCTGTTGTGTGTTGCCATCTAGTGGGCATGAGGTATCACTGTATGAGTTAATCACCTAGCAACAAATTAAAATTGTGTTGTTTGATGTACTCATTAAATGGGTCATTTTAGTCGATATCATAAAAATTGCCCCCCCTGAGATTTTTTTCAGGAGCCGCCACTGGTCAGTACAGTAAAGTTGCACATTTTGATTTGGAAGTCTGTAGTGGATTGACTTGCTTTTTGAACAGCCTCATGTGGCCATTAGAGGAACTGCAGTTTCTGGGTGCCAGCTTTATTTTGTAACTATTGATGCTTTGTCTTGTCTGGCTTTTTATGTATTAAACAAATACAATATCTCATATAAAATGGTGTGTTCCAGACTGAGAATCAGCCTGAGGATTGTTCTTTAGATATTTGGAAATTTGGAACACTTAGAAATACATTTATTAGTTTTTACATACAAATGTTACAGTATAAATGGATAAAAAGGGGATATAAAGCTGGAATGTGTCAGGGCTATGAGCTTTCACTCAGAGAGGAAGCCACAAGTACATTGTAGAAAACTCAACAGGAATGTACAGCATACACAAAAAAAAGTCAGGTTCCACCCATGGTTTCAAACTTCATACTGTACCATGCTTCACTTCTGGGGGATGATGGTGAAATTGAAGCCATGCTCCTAATCAATCATGAGCTTCTTGAGGGAGTTGAGATAGGCTGGGATGAGGGAGCTGACTGACTCCTCGTCATCGTTGAGGATCTTCTCTCCTCCGCCTTCCGAGCCCACTGAACTGGGTGACCGGACTCGGCCTGGGTACGGAGTGCTGTAACCCTGTTAGAACAGACACAGGCCTTAGAGTCAGAACAAGTACTTAGTAGAAGAGGCTAACATGGAGTTATTATTTAATAAACTGCGTAATACACCTGATAATATACTGTTCCAGAGAATACTTACGGAGGAGTATCCTTTGCCGAAGCTTCCTCTGTTCTTGGTCCTAATCTTGGTGAGCGCTGATTCAGCAATGTCCGCCCTCTCTTCGGCATCATCCAGCTCGTGCACGGTCTTCCTGTACTTTGCCAGGTTCATGTTAGCTTGTTCCTCCTGAAGTGACAGCAGTGTGAGTTATTTTAAAAAGCCCACAAACACCATGCTTGGAAACGTGTTCAGAGTAAGAGGATGAGGTGACGTACGGCCTCCTCTACTTGTCTCTTGTAGGCCTTCATCTTGTTTTGCAGCCTCTCCACCAGCTCCTGCATCCTCTGCTGGTTCTTCTGGTCCTCCTCCGACTGGAACAGCAGTTCCTTCAGCCGACGCTCGTTCTTCCGCAGCGTCTTCACCGTCTCAGCGTGCCGCTTTTGTTCAGAGTCCAGCTCCAGCTCCAGCTCCTTCACCTGCATGCAAAGAGTATCTACTATTGTGTGCAGGAAGGCTTCATATTTATCCACTGAGTGTTTAGTGAAGACACACTCTGTTACAATTTGCTGTTTGTCAAAAGTTCCATAAAAGCAGAAATGTACTGCAGGCCAGACAACCAATACTCAATAATATACAGCTCATAACTTTGTTTTGTCATATTTCTGCATATGCCAGTGTGCTACATGCACAGGCATGTGCAAATGGCTAGCCACTAGCATGTAAATATAAATCCTTAATCCTCTAATTAGTTTTTATATCATCTTATTATATTGTAAAAATAAAGAATGGTTTAGAAACATCACTTTTAGGAGGATTTTCTTGCAGGTCTGACTTTTTATGTTTTTATGTACTTTAGGGTAACGGTTCAAATAAGTTCCAGGAGGCAGCATTTTCATGAAGCCTGCCCTGTAGCAAGATTTTCTTCTGGAAGAAATTTAAACTACAGCAGTATTGATTATTAATCGACTTTACACATTGAATTACTTTATAAGTCTAACAGGTAAGTACTTCTTCTGTGCAGACACTTATAGCAGGGATACTCGTGACCACACTAGCTAAAGTAACTGCACATATCCCAGAGCAGTTGCTTCACAGCTCCAACATTGTGAGGCTAAAAAGAAGCGACAGTTCAGGCATTCTGACATGTTTGTGTGTACCTTTCCCTCCAGCTTCTGGATGATCTTCTTTCCTCCTTTCAGAGCCATCTGCTCAGCTTCCTCCAGTCTGCTGCTCATCTCTTTGATCTGGGCTTCCAGTCCTTTCTTCACTCTCTCCAGGTGGAGCGTGTGCTCCTGCTCTAGACGCAGCTCCTCCCCAACTCGTGCAAGCTGACAGAACAGAACATCCGTTTCCAGCGTTACCGACCTCGTCTGTATTAATCTGCTGCGTGCTTCGACTTGGAGTCATCTCATGTGTTTTACCTCACAGGTGGCCTTCTTAGCTTTGTCTGTGCATCCTCTCATCTCGGCCTGGAGCTCCTCGTGCTCCTGCTGCACAGTCTGGAGATCCACCTCCAGCTTCCTCCTCCCGCTGAGAGCCGACTGGAACTGGACACACATCAGGAAGTCTGTGAGTGTATGTGGGTCCGGTTAGAATGAGTGAAACAGAAGCGGAGGCACTGTGTAATACCTGGTTGTTGAGATCGCTGTATTTCTCCCCGGACTCTTGCAGTTCTATCTCCAGAGCCTTTCGGGCCCTCTCGGCGCTCTCCAGGGCCGCGTGGGTCCCCTCACCCTCGCTGACCAGCAGAGAGCAGCGTCGCTCCATGGCCACCTGCTCCTCCCTGCACTCCTCGTGGCTCCTCACTTCCTCCTCCAGCTGAGCCTGCAGCTCCTGTGACAGACACTTGCTCTGTGAGCAGGGTGGTGTAGAAAACACTTACTGTACTTGCCGAATGTTGTGAGCAGACCTTGATCTGTTGCTGCATCTTCTTGCTGTTCTTGCTGAGCTCTGTGTTGCTCTTGGTGAGCAGGTCCACCTGCAGTTCCAGCTCATTGATGTCAGCCTCCAGTTTCTTCTTCAGTTTCAGTGCCTCCGACTTCCCTTTCACCTCTACATCCAGACTGGCCTGCAGGGATTCTAACGCCCTCTGGTGGCTTTTTCTAACGTTGGGCGTGAGGGAACAAGATGAAAAACATTGTCTTAGATAAACAGCAAAATAAAGATAAGTGCCAAAAATGAGCTCTAATGGCCACTTAAGGGTCCTGTTCATTCTCCTCTGTGTTCATGAATCTTTAGCTTTCATAAAAGCTTTGAGAAAAAGTTCTGTTCTAGATTTAGATGCTTACTTAAGTAAACAAATTAAGAAGCTAATGATTATGCTCATCAGAGTTAGCCACTTAGACTTGGAGCGTACACCTGGTAGTTGGGCTGGATCAAGGCTCTTACCAAAAACCAGCTGCTCTAGATTTGGCTGGACTAGACCACGAGCACCTCTTTCAAAGGGTCTCAGTGTGGCTTATTTGGTTTGCACTAGAGTGCAATTACCATGTTCACTTCTGCACAAACGAACCACATCAAGGGGAAAGTTACCCAAAGTTTAAATAGACTAAACCCTGTTCCAGTGTCATGTGTAACTGTGTATTAGCTGCAAACTTTAAAAAGAAACATTATGGTGGAGAAAAACAGAATGCAGAGAAATATGAAGGATGAGAGGAAGCTGAGGTACCTCGCAGCCTCCGCCTCTTCCTCCTTCTCCTGTAGTCGGCGCTCCAGGTCTGCTTTCGCCTGAGACAACTCGAGCTGCAGCCTCAGCACTTTGGTCTCCTCAGCCTGGCAAAACGGGAGGAACGAAGAAGAAACGCACAATTTACAAACAACAAGCTTCAAATATTGGAGCAAATCTAGACTTGAAAAAGCACTCACCTCCAGTGCGGCCTCAGATTCCTCCAGCGAGGCCTGGAGCTCTTCTTTCTCCATCTCAATTTTCTTTTTTGCTTTCTGGAGCTCATGCACGCTCTTGCCTCCATCGGACAGCTGCTCTGTCAGGTCTGCTACCTCCTCTGTGGGACAAAGAAGAAGTTGCATATGAGGCAATCCAAGACAGGCAGCTGTATGTTCATTCAGCCCTCACATGTGCGCCGTCATACCCTGGTAGGCCTTGTTCTCCCTGCGCAGAGCCTCTAGCTGCTCCAGAGTCTCTTCATGAGCCGTCTTGAGTTTGAAGAGCTCGCTGGCGTGTTGCCTGCTCTCCTTCTGGCAGCCCTCTACCTCGGCCACCAGCTCCTCACACTTCTCTTTCCAGTCTCCAAGCTGCTTTTCCAGGACCCTCTGCTTCTTATCCAGAGCCTGCCCACAGCTGCTGGCCTAAGGCAGGGACCATACACTGCTATAACACCAAAGCTTTATGGCAAGGCATCAAATAAATGAGTATATAACGAGCCGCTCTGTCTACCTTCTCCAGGTCCATACAGAGTTCTTCCACCTCTCCCTGCAGCCTCTGCTTGGTTTTCTCCAGTGAGGAACATTTTGCCTGGGTGGCCTCCACGGCCTCCTCAGCCTCCTGAAGCCTGCTTGCCAGCTTCTTCCTGTGACACACGTATGATTTGGACTTCTGAGACACATTACAGGCTCAATTCAAGGCATCACATCTCGTCAGATGAAGATGATAGCTGCCAGTATCAACACCACGTACTTGGTTTCCTCTAGCTCGTCTGCGTGTTGGATGGTGTCGGCCTCGTGTTTGGTCCTCCAGTGCGTCACCTCACTGTTGAGTTTGGAGACGAGGCGCTGCATCTCCTGCTTGCTCTCCTGCTCCTCCTCCAGCTGCTCCCTCAGCACCTCGCACTCCTGCCGCACTGAGCTCAGAGTGCTGCTGACCCCCTGCTTACACTGGCAACACCAGCGAAGAGACACACTTTGAGCACAGTGTAAAGCCCAGAAATGTAACACAAATCTGTGCTAACACACTGACTCACTTCACTCATGGTTGTTAAAAGGTTTTTTAACCTGTTTGGAGCACAAGCACAATATAAAAGCTGAACTAACGTACAAAGCTTTGATAAAATGACACATCTGTTTGGGACATAGAGGTGTCGGTTAGTCTTCACTCGTACTGCCCATCTTTTTGTCTCTTCTTGATTACACTCACTATTTGTATGTCTATATATATTGCATATTTAAAATTGCATATTTGAAACATTTCATATGCTGAGAGTAAAGTGTACCAGTGTCAAATTCCTTGTTTGTGTACACAAACTTAGCCGAATAAAGGTGATTCTGATTCTGATCATCTATGATTGCATGCATAATACTCTTCTTAGACTAGGAGGCTCACACTCACACTTCCCCATTACCTTTCACCAGACCGACTAAATCCGAAGATTGTCCATTAATCAACCTTGACACTCATTTCCACCTGCTTCATCCTGTCTGCAGTTTCTTCTTCACCTCTCCTGTGCACAGTAGAGGTGCACTTGCCTGTTACTTTGGATGGTTGACCCGAGGTGTTTAAAATCATCCACCTACAATACCTCTCCACTTGTGTCTGCCTCGCTCTCATTCCCGTGCACATAGATTCTGTCTTGCTTCTTCTGACTTTCTCTCCAGCGCACATCTCCACCTCTCCAGACTCTCTCCCAAATCTTACCAAAAACAATCAGTCTAATAGCCTCACAAAGGTAACCACATTCACAGAACACGCTATAATAGTAGAAAAGTTTTAAATACTAAGTTTGTGTAACTAACTCTATTGAATAAGCCTACTTTAAACTGCAAAACAGACAAAAAAGTATGTGTTTTTGCTTTATGTTCAAAACACAGACCTTGACCTCCTCATCAAGCTGTTTCTTCAGCTCCTCCACTTGTGACTGGAGGAGAGTCTTGGATCGGGTCAGCTGGCTCACTCTGGTCTCTGCCTCCTCCATCTGTCGACTCACGTCGGCATTATCAGCTGACAGGACACACAGGAGCACCGGTTAATGATGCACTGTAGCATGCAGCAGAATTCAGGCACCATACACAAACAATGGGATTATTTAGCTACAAAAGGCAGATGCAGTTTAAGACGTTCATATAGAATAGCAACGTGGTGGCAAAGCAAAGACACGTCTTCCAGGAAGTTACATTTATTTTATTTCAGTGTTTGAAACAAAATATTTTATATTATTATGAGCTCACATGGGAGAAATGCAAAAAGAGCTGTGTAATGTCTTGGTGTAGCATAAAATGCTGTGTCAAATAGACACCATGTCAGTGTCTCTGCGAGACTTCTTGGAGACATTTTCACTAGAAAACCTGGAGACAAGGTCCTCAGAGTCTTAAATGAAAGATGTGATCGTGTTGCATTAGAGGACACATCTGCAGTTTTTCAATTTTGATTGACCTTCCTTCCTGCTTTGGTAAACTTAATGTAATTAAAATGTACGTATGCATACTTGATCTTATCCCAACAACACATTCGTTTTCTGCCTAAATAGTTTGCTTTTTAGATCTTTTCCCAAATCTCCTGAGGACAAGTGGTCAGGAGGGCTTAGTCAGTCAGGTTTGTCGTTGGCAAAATATAAAAGAAAGAATTACTCGAAATTTTTTTTAGAAATTACTGACAGTCTTTTTTCCCAACAACGGATCTTTTTTATTCTTAAAATATGAATATGAAATATGAGTTCATACCACCACCGTCTTTTGTGTCAATCGTTAACTAGTTGTCATCAAAATATATTATTTTTACATGCGCAATATCTACTGGGAGCCAGTTTTAGTGATTTAAGGCTGCATGTAACATCCCGGAGAAGATCACTTTAACCTTAAAGTATATCCATCAAGCTTTGCCTACTTGTAAGACAGAAAGAAACTGATTAAGAAAACTTGCAACTGGGTTTGTACCTTGCTCAAGGACATTAGACATGCAGACTGGGATCGAACCACTAACCTTCCAGTCAGTAGCTGATCTGCTCTAACGCCTGAGCCACAGCCACTGACAGGATGGGACAATGGGATTTCTGAATGACTTTCTGTAATTGCTCATGTCCCACAGGAGTAACATTGTTTTACCTGTGAGCCTGTTCTTGGCCACACTGATCTCAGTGAGCGTCCTCTGCAGGTCGTCTCCTCTCCTGTTGGCCTCAGACAGCTGCTCCTCCAGCTTCTTCATCTGGCTGTCAGAGGATGCCTGGGGCACAGTAACATCACAGCACATTAGGTCACGCTCAAGGCAATCACAAAAGTCTGTGACGTTGCTGTCTTGTTCAAAATACAGATAAGGTCCATGTGATCTCAGATCCTGACCTTGGCCTTCTGTAAACTGTCCAGTGAAGCAGCTAGGTCATCCACCTCCATCCTCAGGTTCTGCTTCTCCTTATCCAGTTTGGCTCTGGTCCTCTGCAGAGCTTCACACTGCTCTGTGAGCTCTGTGACGGCGTCGCTGTGCCGCTTCCTCAGAGACACAGCCTGAGCTTCAGACTGGGCAGAGGACTCCTCCAAGTCTCGTCTCAGGCGCTGCAGCTCTGCATCTCGCTTCTTGTTCACCTCCATCTGTTCGACACACACAGGAAGTAATTTAAGTTAGATTTTCCAGGCAGTGCCCTGGAAATCTTCTTCGTGTACTAGCATTTAGCTGTACAATCTGGGATTATTTATGAGGGAAATTATGTAGTCCAGAAGCGTGCAGCTCGACAGTGTTTGTGTGCTGGTAGTTTACCTGTGAGGCGGTGACTCCTCCTGCTTCTTCAAGGCGATCTGTGAGATCATCCAGTTCTCTGGTGAGATCAGCTCTCTGCTTCTCCACCTGCCATAAACACAACAGTTAAAGAAGGATATCGGACAACAAAATTATGCAATATAATGCAAAGATTTCTGGGTAAAAGTGCTGTGAGCTATCTGTCCATCATTATGGGATCTGAAACCCTTTATACTCTTTATACTTTGGCTCTTTACCTCACTTTGATTCACCCTTCTTCTTACTATGTTTTGGTTTGAACCACTCATCAGTAATAAAGCAACAATAATGGGCAAAAGGAAGCTAAAGGATTCAAACCAGAGAAACTCTACAGTTACCTCCCAGTGACCCCTTTCACTCCCAGTGACTCCTTTCTCATTATATCTACTAATACCAGCTGGCGAAAATTTAACTGAAAACTGAAATGAAGTGAATGAGAATCTGCATCTCTATGTCTGAGGCCTCTGTCCTCAGCTGGAAAAGGTTGTAGCGTCCTCTCTGGGTCAGGGACAAATTGCTGCTCCAAGTGATGGAGTTCAAGTATCTCAGGTCGTTGTTTAAGAGCGAGCGGGAGACTGACAGACGGATTGGGGCCACAGCTGCAGTGATGTGGACGAGCGTAAAAGTGAAGCTGTTGATTTAGAGATTGTGGATACCTGCACCAGAAATGAGCTTTCTCTGACAGGTGGCTGGTGTCTCTCTTACAGACAGGGTGAGGATTTCAGTTATTCAGAGGGGCTCTGAGTAGAAAGAAGCTATCTGAGGTGGTTCAGGCATCACCCACCAGGCGAAGGCCTCAGGGCAAACCCAGGACATGCTGGAGAGATTACATCTCTTGGCTGGCGTGGGAATACCTTGGTTCCCCCTGGATAAGCTAAAGATGGTGGCTAAGGACAGGGACGTTTTGGCTTATATACTTAGGTAGCAGCCCCCAGCACTAGATAAACAGAAGATGGATGGATTGACAACTACCAAAAAGTCCTAAAACTTAAGTGGCTTACTGAAGCAGTATCAGCATATATACCCAAACTTTTTCTAGATTTCTGGTAACGTTTTTGATATAATATAAATAAAGTACTAAGAATAGATATGTTCTGACATTATGAGACACATAAGATCATTAACTATGATTACCTTCTACAAACAAAATCCCGGCTCCACTAGTAGAAGAAAACTGATTATATATCAGTTTATACACAGTGTAATAAAACTTGACAGTACATACCCTCATCTCATGCTCAAACATGGAACAGCACACATGGAATGAGTTTATTATACTGGTCCATTATATGCACAAACAACAACTGGTGCTCTGTAATTAAAAACACTTATTTTTTTATACACGTGTTTTACAGCCAGTTTAACGACAGCCGTAGATGTTGAGACTGACCCACAAAAGCCGGAGTCTCGGGGCCCCCTGATGGAAGCAATGAGGCACGGCCGTCAGCACACTTCAGCCAGAAAATAGATGACTCTCACTGGGGGGCTCCTCTTCCACCCCCTACTCCTCCAGCTAAATCTTCAAAAAACAGCTCACACCTGAACCCAGCCCTTTGTGTCCACACGCTGGCTCTGTGTCGAGGGTTAACACTGTGCGGAGGTGGAATGGAAGGTCAGTGCTCCTAAAGTGCCCTTCGGTTAGAGATAGGAGATTTATCTTCATTTGCACAAGAGCATGAAAGAGTAGGAGTGTGTCTCTGTGCAGTCAGCCAATTTGTGTTTGCATAAGTGATTTCTAGTGTTCATTTACTCAGTCTCCAAAAACTAAACCCCTGACTGGTGAGATGTTCTATCCTGAAACAAAACTAAATGTATGTTTACTTCAATGGTTTTAATCTTATTGTCCAAAAAGATACAGGTTTGTATACGTCTCTTTTTCTATATTAGAGAAGTATATATGGTATAGTAAGTAAGTATATATTGAAAGAGCCAAATGCTTTCTTCAAAGTTAGTCTTTATACAATACAACATGTCCATCATCTTCTGTGAGTTACAAGCAGGGACCAATTTAACACAAAAATGAGATAATTTCAATGAAAGTCCTGATAGTGACAGTTTAGCATGACTTATTTTTTCCTCAGAGATGTAACATTCGGTCCACTTTGCTTGATTTCAGTCACATGATGTCTACTTGTTCACCTATTGGATATCACATGTACAAGACAGCTGGCCAATGTCTCGAAAAGTTCAGGGCTGTAGTTCACGTGTCCGGTATTTCAAGTAATTCAATGGTTGGTGTACACAATCCATCCAAAATCCATGCAGAAAGGTCAGTAATGTTCAATGTTGGGATTTGATTGAAACTGAAGGGTAGAAAAATTGCCTTTTAAAAATGTTTGTGTGAAACTTTTGCCTTCGTGATCTCTAATGTGCCACCACAAAGCTTTTTGTTATATGGCAGCAGTATTATGTGCTATCCCAAAAAGAGGAAACAATAGCTATTGACTGTCCAGAAGCTTGTATAAGTACATTCACTATGCAGCAAATATGTAAATGCCATTAATAAAATTTCTAAATCTCAGGGAAAGCCATCCAGTCCAGTCTGTCAAGAACAAGGGTAATGTTCAGAGCTGGAGTCACTACAGAGGGATAGAATTGATGAGGAATACCATGAAGCCATGGAAAAGAGCTAGCTTAAATAGAGGTGTGGCTATCAGTGAGCAGAAGTATGGCTTCATGCCCCGAAAGAGCACTACAGGTGTGATGCTTGCTTTCAGAGTGTTCATGGAGAAGTACTGAGAAGGTGTCTTTGTGGATTCTGAGACAGCATATGATTGGGTGCCAAGAGAGGAGCTGTGAGACTGCATGGCACAGAAGTATGTTAGGGTGGGGCAGGACATATGTATGGTAGGAGTGAAAGATGGAGGTAAGATTATATCAAAGATCTGGTGAGCTCCTTCTTGGTTCCAATTATGATGGACAGTTTGACATGTTTGGAGAGGGTGAGGCTAGGCAGAGCTGAAGATGTTCAGAATTTCATTGAGAGTGAACAAGATGAGAAATGAGTAGGTCAGAAGAACAGCTCAGGTTGAGCAGTTTGGAGACAAAGTTAAGGGAGACAAGGTTGAGGTTGTTTTTAGATGTGCAGAGTGGGATTGTGGGTATACTGGCCAAAGGAGATATGGATATAGTGAAGGAGGATATGCAGAGGTTTGGTGTGATAGAGGATGATGTTATGGATAGGGTGAGGCACAATATCTGCTGGGGCGAGGGAGCATCTGGGACAAGAACCAAGCAAATTTATTATTTTGGCTCTGATCTGATCAGATCTAATCTCATAAAAATGTTAGCGAGTACCCAGAGCAGAATATTACACTTAGTAAAGAATGGCAATGTTGGGGGTTTTAAGCATAGCATCAAGTGCCATTTGCAGCTTGCTGCTCCTAAATCGTGAAGCAGCTTTACTTTTCACATTAGGACATCATCTGCATCAGATATTAAAAAAATTATACTGAATAAATTTGACTTTAATTGCTAATAAATTAGCAATATTAGCTATCAAGACATTGGTAGCTCTTTGGTTTCCATGAATTGGCTACTTTGGGCATCTGTCGCAAGCAAAAACAGTGAAAAACAATTTAAAGTTGCGTCTTTGGCAAGATAATTGTGAGGTCATACTTATCTGTTTTAATTCCTGACTGCATCAAAACTATAAGGATTCACTTAGTAAACCCAAGATAAAAAGCAAAGGAGCTAAACAATTTGACAACCCTTAAGCTTAAACTGGATAATAACCAAGAGTTTAACCCCTTTCATATTCTACGTAGTCACCTGACTTTTAAGTTAATTTTTGTTGTTCATGTTTCTATGGAGAATGTGTGATTTCCAGTTTAAAGATAAAGTGTTTGTGTACTGACTGAATGCTATGCATGCTATGTGTGTTCTATGTGTGTTCCTGGGTGTGTGAGAACATGCTACTTTACAATTATATAGTGTGTGTGAGCGTGTGTGTGTGAGCGTGTGTGTGTGAGCGTGTGTGTGTAAAACCGCATGGCATTCCAGACGGGAGAGGATCCTAGAAAAAACAGTGCTGTCTGTCAGCCTCTATCTCATAATTCTATCTCCCCAGTGCGACCCGAGGAGCAGAGCCTAACAATAGCGAACCTGTCTGCAGCAAAGGTATGCTGTATTTGAGCTGCTCTGAAGACGGAGGAACAGATAAAGACCTTGCATGTCTCTGCCTGCCTCTTCGCTGCTCTGCAGCTTCAGAGGCTGAAGGGGTCTCAGCTAGCACCATTAAGAATACCACCCAGAGTGGGGAAAAACACACCCTCAGGCCAGCTGTCACTCTATTTACCACTTGGAGTGAAATATATGCCTTTGCATTTCTGCCTTTTCCTATTGTAACTACAGTACGCTCTTAAGTGGGCTCTGTCATGCTAGCACACACATACTATAAGTCCTTGTTTGAAACAGCAAGCACTTAAAGAGCCACCTTGGTATCAGCTTTTTATGGCAAAGACATTCTCCTTTGAAAAAATGATGCATTAGAAAGAAGTCATCTGGGACACTTTATTGCAGTCAAATGTAAGATGGATGGAAAAAATGCCCTATTCTTCCACTTGAAGGAGCAAGGCAAAAGGTGCACTGATATGGGTGTGTGAAGACAGAGAACGATCTGGGAAAGTAAGAAAAAGGAAAAAGGACGTTGGGGCTCCCTCCACGCCTCTGGGTTCCCTCTATGTTAATCAGAAACACAAGGTCTCTTCAACCCCCTTTTATTATCACAGGTGCAGATAGTTTGGGGTGACCAGAGGCACAGCACCAGCACATGTACCCCACCAGCTGCCAGCACGTCAGCACTGTTTTCGTCCGTTCTTCTTCATTTACCGTCCCCTTCAATCTTTAAACTGCTCTAAGCACCACAGGCCTGAACATTAGAGCCGAACCAAGTTATCTGGTTTCCTCTTATCTACCCCACAGAAGGACAGACAGATTTAACTGCTCTTTGTTTCATGTGCACTAAAGAGCGAAGCCACACAGTTCCTCATAAGTGTGTAGATATACAGTACCTTGGCTCTCATGGTCCGCTCTGCTTCCAGCTCCTCCTCCAGCTCTTCGATGCGAGCCTAATGAGAGATATTGAAATGGATGAAGGTGCATACTTAAAAAAATCAAAACAAGAAAACTTAATTTGCTTTCAGTACCACAGGCCTGAACATTGAACTAATAAAATACAATAAAACATGGGGAGGATATTTCCTCTGCTTTCACAGTACATGTGTAATTTTGACAGAGAACAAACGGGGCCTCATCTCCACTGACTGTTTGCTATTTCAAGGCAGCACTTGTGTGTGTGGTGAGTCCTTCTCATACACTCCACTTTCTTTAGGGATTTGGCACGCCTCTGGCTTTTTTCCTCAGGTAGCAATTTAGAGCAAAAATGTCCTGTAGGCACCGTCATTATCTGTATTTTGACCCCAGGCTGGGTGTGCTATGTCCGGTCACCGAGACCAAAAATCATCAGCACTGCCATTTCCATGAAATTCGAAGAATTTTTGTTGTGTTTTTTCTTTTTGTTCTGTTTTGGGGTTTTTTTTGCTCTTGGTTTTATGGTCCTGGCCTGAAGTAAGTGATGCATCAAGGTCTGAATACATGCAGTATTTTATCAGTCAAAATCATTTTCAGGTGTCTTCTATATATTTTGTAAGGTTTATTCCTTCCAGGTTTGTAACCTTTTTCAACAGCAGCTGAATTACTTCTCATGCAAGCATGTTATCATCATGAAGAATGACTAATATGTACCATTTAATGCACATGCATGAATTACAACCATGCATCTACCTTGAATATACAATATTTAAATAAATGACTGCACATATTCTAAGTGACAACTTGCTTTCATCGTCTCAATTCAAGGGTTTTTAAAACATTTTAATGATGACACAAATCTTTAAATACGCACAACCGCTTCCTTTACACAACACATTCTTTATTCCTTGCAAACCAACAACAGCACTATTTTTTACAGTGAACTGACCACCTCTGAAAATAACCAAAGCATTTCCAGTTATTTTTGGAACACTCAGCTATTTCATCGCAGAGGATACTGTGTTTATAAAGCCATAGTTATGTAGAACAATGACAATCGTGCATAGTTGGTACAGGTAAAGGATGTCGATCAGTGCCAAACAACCACCCTTCAAGTTCTTCATGTTATGCACTTCCTCTGAGGGTTTTATCTATCTATCTATCTGCCATGGAGCCAAAAAGATTAAATATGCAACTTTGGGTTTAAATAAAATAATGAGCTTATTGGCCCAACATAAAAATAATAAATGAATATCCAAAATATATTGGGCAGATTTTGCATGTTGTTCCTGTGTCAGCATACTCACTGTACTCCAGCTTCCTCCCACAGTCCAAAGACATCTAAATTAACCATTGACATAAATGTGGCCATAACTGTTTGTTGCTCTGTGTGAGCCCATAAGACGCACAGCATACAACAATATATTTAATTATGCAGTGTAAACAAAACAAAACCAGGAATATCTACTCTGTTCAATCACTTCATGTAAGTTTACATTTAGATATGAGGAGAAATTATTATGATTGCATGCAAAATGCATGTGAATTGTATGATACGTTTGATTTTTACATGCAATTCAATTCAAATCAGTTGCAGAAGCACCTCAAGGCGCTTTATATTCTAAGGTCAAGACTCCAAAATATTACAGGGAAAATCCCAGTCATCAAACAATTCCTTATGAGCATGAATTTGGTAACAGTGGGAAGGAAAACTCCCATTTTACTATCTGCTCCATCCGGTTTGGGGGTCAGGGGGGAAAAGAAGGACAGGAAACACACTTGTGTAATAAAATATGAGCTTCCCAGCAGGTTCATGAGACCTCAGCACAGGCTAACGGCACTAAATATGTTATAATGTATAGAAAACATAGTGTCATTTTTTTAAACACTCTTGCTTTTGAACTTTAAATATCCAGTGTCCTCTTAAGGCATTTCACTTTTATTTATATAGCACCAAATCACAACAACAGTTGCCTCAAGGCATTTTACACACTTATATACATTTTATTAAGGTAAAGATCCTCCCATGATACAAACTGTTATTCTTAGTGAAAACTTAACTCCCTCTACCACAGCTTACAGTATACGTAGAACCCTCTGTGTACACCTACTGTGCTTTGAATTTTATTTTGCTGGATTCTGTTCAAAATCATCAGAATGATCTAATAGAAGTATATCATCCACAGATGATTTCTGTTCCACTTATGTCATGCCAAAACTGCTTTTTTTATTACTAATAAAAATTTATTGTTCGCTTCCCAGCACGGCTGCACTCTACCAAGATGAGTCATGCTCTTGGTTATCTACAATTTGTATCTATGTTTCAATGTCAGGAAGTGTGTCTGACATGCCGGATGGCCCAGGGCCACTCACAGCAACCTCACCTCCACTTCACTCAAGTGGTGAAAGCCACAGCGCCTAAATCTCCCCAAACAACAAACCATAACAAACGTACTGTAAACTATGTGTACAGACAAGAGCTGGAGAGCTCGCCTGTACTTGTGCCATCTTTGATTATAAACAACAGAATATTTTTAAATGCCTAAAAACAACACACAGAGACATTAACTTATTCCTTTTATCATTTTTGATACGTTTAAACAGAAACACAGAAATAAAAACTCACGTGCCAGCGGAGCGCCTCTGCAGAGAGAACAGCCATCGTGAGGCAGCAGCAGCCCAACTGAATGACTGACTGAGTGTCCCACACACTGAGACACGCACGTGCGCACACACACAAACACACACACACATAGCTTCACTGTCGATCCCCTCCGGCACTTTACTGTCCACACCCCCTTATGCATGCACAGCCTCTTTTTCTCTCACTGACAGTTCCCCACTCAAATATGTTTCTTGTTAAATTCCTCTTTTCCAGAGCCTCAAACCACCCTCAAAGTAAACATTGTGGCTCTAATACAATTGTAAAAAACACATCGTGCACCAAGAGTGTTAAGAAGTCTGAGCCAGGCTACATGGGTAATTCTGGCCACTTATGTGTAGCAGGAAGAATTTAGACACAGATTCTAAATGAACCCACAAAGATGTCTCTAGTCTTGAAGCAGTGAGCTGGAAACAACAGAATTAGGCCGTCGTTGCTGAGAATGGTTGCAGGGTTTGATCTCCATAATTGCTTGTGCTTAGGGTTTTCTTTTTCCCCTCTTCAATCTGAAACCATAATAATTGTCTATAAATTGCAATCAGATGTGGCCTCAGTGCAGATGTCTCCATGCTTGTGTCAGAGGGGATGGTCAGCAGTGTGGGCAGTGATATCCTGTGAGACCCCCCCAGCTGAACAACTGGGAGGCCTTCCCTGCATCTATACTGTTCGCACACACTAGCATAATTCAGATCACGGCAATGGTGCAGGAATCTGCATGCTTTGTTGTTTTAAATGCCACCAGATGGCCACCTACAGACTCCAGATGTAAAGTTTTTGTTGCTGACAGCTTCCACAGACATGGTCCCAACTATTTTTTTTATAGGTAAAGATATAGATGAAATTATTGGTACTAAGTATGAAGTAAGACTTGTTCACCACAGGTGCTCATTTGTCAGAACATTTGTCTGAGAAACACCTCTTAGCAATACGATGACTCTTAGTACACACAGCTCGTGTTTTTAAGGGTGAAAAACAAGAAAAAAAAACGTTTTTCCAGTAGCGATCAGTCTACAAACAAAATATGGTATTGTGATTGTATTATCAGTTTACACTAAGATTAATTCTGTGCTTTATGTTTCAAATGACACAAAAGCACATGATCCCGTATTATACACAAGACAAGCATACGTAGCTATAAGGGAGAGGGCAATAGAAAGCTTGAATAGCGTAATCTGGATACGAGACTCTCATCACCGCTGTGGCCCAATCTGATCTAACACCTTCAGCAAAACATCTGCTACAGACCAAACAAAAAAACAAAATGAGCTTTATCTTCACAGATTGTGATAACCCTCAGATTGTGACTGAGTGTAAACTGTTTTACAACCCTAAATAAAACCATTTGCTGTAAGAAATCAAGGCTGCATGGCTGCTTTCTCTTTAGGCCAACTGCTTTGAATTACAGCATACTACAGAGGGAGAGGCGGCTTCATCATCGGCGACAGACAAAGCGGTCTCTTTGATTCTGCAGCAGCTTGCGTGGACATATTCGTGCAACCTTTACGTCAAAGGAAAGACCTCAGTGGGTGATGTCCAGCTGGCTGGCCTGTCCACCTGCATCTTCATCAGTAGGAGGAGTTTACATATAATAGCTTCATTGTGAGAGGATGCCAAAGCTACAGTAAATGCGAAAACATGTGCACCCTCAAAGACACATGGATTGTCTTTCACTCCTCAAATTAGATACAAAGGAGCTCTTTATTTTCACTACTGACAAACTCTGGAGGAAACATCAGGCTCCCAGAGGCACTGGCAGAACAGAGAAGCACCACCTGAACCCATAACACTCCCTCTCTCTCTGAACTCAACGACAGACACAGACAAAACACATTATCTGCAACATGCACCAGTGACACAGATAAAAGCTCTCAGACTTGTTTGATTTTATCTGCATGCCATTGAAAGATTCAGCAGAAAAACATTAGTATATACTTCCCAGATTGGCAGAGAATATAATGCATACAATAAATAGCTATTCTACCCTTGCTTCTGCAGTGCCTGCAATCCTAAAGATGGTGAGTTAAATTGCACCGTCTTTAGTGGTACAGCATACACTCACTGCTGTGGTGATTTTCCACTGCCTCACCAAAGATTACTCGTTAATAACTGGGATGGCTTTTTCCTTTAGCTTTGTTGAAATTTGAGGTTCAGCTAGGTGGCACTTTTTTGTTGCACTCTAAAGGCCGCTGTGGTTTTAGTCCATATACCGGTCACAGTCACTGAAAGCTCCATGAAACTTTGCATCTCTCCAGATGTTGAACTCTGCTGAAAGTAATACTGAATACTGAAAAATGTTGCTGTTTTTTCTAAACCCAAAGACACATAAGCCAAGCCTATGATAAGCTGCTAACTTTATCATGCCTAGCCAATACACAGCAGTAATCTAGTACAAAAGATGTGATGTACACTTCATCATTTATTTGTACTGTTCTTTTTCCAGCATTAGACATGCAATGACTGGATGCACCGGTTTGAATTTATGTTGAATTGTATCCTATCCACACAGTGTCAGAAGTATATATACAGGTTCAAATATACGCATTCGCTTAAAGTTTTTAGGTAAGAAGTGATCCTTAAGGTTAGAGACAGGTTAGGCTACTCCAACGTCATCATCAGGGTATGTTTTGGGTCATTTGGGTCTGGAAGATCATACACGACACATCTTCGGTTTTCTGGCTGAGAAAAGGCCGCTTTCATTGGCCCCTCACTGCGGTGAAGTCGTCCTTTACACCTAGCAGAAAAACATCCCCAAAGCATAATATTTCCAATTCCATGCTTGACATATTTGGATGATGTTCTTTGGGTCATATTATCTCTTCCTCCAAACACAGTGGGTCGAGTTGATGCCAAAGACCTTGATTTAGTATTTATCTGTCTATAGCACCTTCTCCCAGGCCCAGAATCCTTTAGATGTTCACTGACAAACTCGGGATGCTCTTGTACATGTGCGTTCTTGAGGAGTGGGATTTTGCAGGTGCTGCAAGATTTCAACCTATTATGATGTAGCCTGTTATTAATGATGTTTATGGTGACTACAGTTCCAACTGTCTTCCTATTATTAACAACTCCTCCCATGTAGTTTAGTGCCAATTCACCACCTTTATCATAATTATCCACCTCATAAGGGGCAAGATCTTGTATGGAGCTACAGAACAAGGATGATAGGTGGTCATTTGATATTTTTTCCATTTCTGTATAAACATATTAAGCAGAGTTTTTGCTTTTGTTCCTATAGAACAAAATATGTAAAGCTTGTCTTAACTACAGACCATATTATTTAAAGCCTCTAAATCAAAACCCATTCAACAAACCTTGATTCTGGGACAAGGAATGCTGGAATTAAAAAAAGGGCCAATTTATTTTGTGGTTTTAGGACTAATTTCTGCAGCAATCACTAAACAACATTTTCACAAGACAACCTAACATAAATACAAGGAATATTTCTTCTCACAGTTTAGCATGCAGTGAAATAGTTTTGGTTTTGTACTTCCTATAGTTGCTCAGACGGAACAATGAACAAGCTCACTCTCAACTCAACAACACTTTGAAAGTATCACCAGTTAGTGATGCTACTTTTGACCTTACATGCAAAGATTTTGAAAAGAAGTTTAAAAAACATTTCCACAATTGAACTATCCCATGCTGACTTAATAAACACAATGTGTAGCTAACCCCATTAATTACAACTTGCATTCAGGTGTTTCCCTGACGATGAACTGGTATGTCGGCTGGCATGTTTTACTGGAATATTTAAATCCATTGATAATCTTACAAGCTGCACCTGTGTTTCTCCTGCTGTAACAAGCCCAAATGTCTGCAGTGAGAAAGATTTACTTCCAAAGAAGTTTACAGTGTGATAACTCAGCAGTCCTTTTCCTGTCATCGACAGTCAAATGAGGTGCAGCACTATCTTTTGTTGAGAAATACTATTTTGAAAGTTAAACGACAAATCTTTGTTTCTCGTAAAGCATCAAAACTTCCAAATGACTTTGCTGTGTCTTCATGTGCATATGCAGTGTGGATGCACTTGTGGTCGTGGATGGGATTTACGGTTTTCACTCTTTATCATCCTTTATCTCTCCCTCACGTCTGTAGTCGTGAAGTGTCTCAAACAGATAGTGCCTCAGCACATCAGACACTGTCTGCCCTCCTCCCTCGACCCCTACCAGTTTCCTTAAAGAGCAAATCGGTCCAAGGAGGATGCCATCACCATCACCCTTTACAGAGCGCAATGTAAGGATGCTCTTCATGGACTACAGCTCAGCATTCAACAAAATAATCCCAGACATCCTCAGCAAAAGACTGGACCACCTTCACATCCCCTCGCCACCTGGTCCTGGATCAAAGATTTCCTCGCCAACCGGTAACAATCAGTTAGACTCGGCGCCCCCGTCCCAGCTGCTGCTGGCCTTCTATTGTTCCTCAGTGGAGAGCGTCCTCTCCTACTGGCTGGGTGTTGTGGTAGGCAGGGTCACGAGTGACAACAGGAGGGCTGTACAAAGAGTAATTAACACTGCCCAGAAAATCATTGGCTGCCACCTCTGGAGACCATCACTAGATCCTCCTGTCTCAGGGAAATCAGGTCACATAACTCCAGACTCACAAACAGCTTCTTGAATCATATAGCAATAACATTTTCTCACAGACTAAGTATTTTTAATTTTGATACTTCAAGTGAAATTTAGTGATAAGACACATTAAGGTGTTTTTTTAGCATTTAATCCACTTTGCCTAGATGAGAGGATGTAAAAACATTCTGAACCCCGAGTCACTGTCAGCTGATAGTAAATATCTACTGCCTACTATAACAGTAATAATGCTTTGTAATTATTCACCTGGAAGTCAAAAAGTCAATGCATGCTGGTAGATCATAATAAACTTGACCTACCCAGTTCATTTTTGATGTAGCCAGTGCGTTCTAACCATTTCCTGACATGCTTGGAGCTTGAAGCGACTGCTCCAATCACAGAGCAGAGCCCAGCAGCTTTGCTAAAAGACAGGAATGCCTTTTTTCTGCCGTGTTGTAACCTACAGCTGAGCTCACTGTTTGTCTTTGTAAAACAACAGTTTTAACAGCTTTTAACTCCACTTAGAAGCCAGTCTACAAAAGCCACAGCCACTTCAACTAAATATTACAGTTACTATTATAAAGGTAACTAAAAGACCTTTTCTGTGTTGATTAGTAATGACTAACTTGATAAGCCAGCTCAGTGTTGAGCAAATTTCATCACGATATGCACACAGGACACGTAAAGTTCTTTATAGCTCTTTGAACATTTTCAGAAATTAAAGGCTGCAGAGGAAAGGAGCATACCAGCCCCGTTGTCTGGCTGATGACTATCAAACCAATAAGGAAGGACTCCACATGTCTTTCAGCAGTGCTGTGCATGAGCTCAGTCAACTTAGCTACCAGTATTTTATCAGGAACGTGACATTAGTGAAAAAAGCTTTTTGCAAGAGTAAACAGATGCTTGTATGTGTGTGAGCCACAGGTGATGGACAGTAAACAGCGCTGCAGCTACTAGCAGAAAGAGCGACAGAGTCAGTGACATTGGCAACAAATGTGGAAACATCACATTGAGCTGACACATTCAGCCTGTTCTGGGAAATAGCTAAGAAATGATTGATGATAACAAGAAATCATTACCAAAGGGTAAGGCCATGGGCCACAAAAGTCTGGTTTACATTTGTACACTTATCTGTTTGAACTGTTTTGCTTTCTAAAACATTAAGTGGTCAAACAAAGACGTGACTGCTTTTCTTGGTCATGTAAAAAAAGCACAAACAGTTATATTATATAATACTATATCATAGAGTCAAGTATGATGATAACTTGGTTTATTTGAATCTGAGTGAACTAAACTGTAAGCACGCAGAGAGGTCAAAGCAGAAGTGCCAAAAATGAACACTTGCGACTCCAAAATGAGTCAGTCCAACTAGACTCCCATTTTAAAATGCTCAACCTTACAACACTGAAAAGCATATTTACAGCCTGGTGCAGGAAAGATTTTAGATTTCTATGGATAACTACCACTTTATATCTGGATCAGGTGACCCTGAGTTATGCTGCAATAGGCACAGGCTGCTGGGGGATTCCCATGATGCACTGAGTGTTTCTTCTTCAGTCACCTTTCTCACTCACTATGTGTTCATAGACCTCTCTGCATTGAATCATATCTGTTATTAACCTCTGTCTCTCTTCCACAGCATGTCTTTATCCTGTCTTCCTTCTCTCACCCCAACCGGTCGCAGCAGATGGCCCCGCCCCTCCCTGAGCCTGGTTCTGCCGGAGGTTTCTTCCTGTTAAAAGGAAGTTTTTCCTTCCCACTGTCGCCAAAGTGCTTGCTCATAGGGGGTCATATGATTGTTGGGTTTTTCTCTCTATGTATTATTGTAGGCTCTACCTTACAATATAAAGCGCCTTGAGGTGACTTTTGTTGTGATTTGGCGCTGTATAAATATAAATAAAATTGAAGTGAAATTTAATATCACCTGTTTGGGTGTGTGATTTCTTTTTTCTTTCTGCTAGGTCTCACCATGCGATTGTTAAACAAGACTGCTAGTGTTAAATGACAGAAGACAAACAACAAACTGCAAACTTACCTGTAGCTCCTTGGTCTTCCTCTGCAGTCCAAAGTTAAGTGCCTCCTCCTCTTCTAGTTTGGAGCTGGTACTGCTGATCTCCAGCTCCTTCCTTTAATGAGAAAAGGAATGTATAATTGAAATTAATGAGCATAGAGGAAGTTTTTTGCTCAGAAAACACAAAAACTGTTTCCCAAAACCCTACAGTTTCTCTTGCATTTAAACCCCCCCGGACTAGCTAATATAGGCAGCATCATGGTACTGCGTGATTTTGGGGCTGGACATCTAAAACTGAACTACTGATAAATATAAACATTACACACATTACAACAATGTTCTTTAATGTGTTTCACACGGCACAAAAAATAGTGCTTTAAAAGCCGCAATGATCAACAGCAAATCAAAGGAGTATCAGTCACATGAAAAGGTTGCTCCATCTGACCTTCTGGTCACATTTGTGAGGCGTGCACGTGAGGCTCTGTATATGTATGTGCTTTGACAACATCGCAACACCATGTCTGTGACGCTTCACTGGACTAAAGTTATACTGAGTGGCAGATTTAATATCCTCTGACAATAAGTACTGTTTGAATACCATAGTATCTTAGCAACAAGTGAGTCACTCACTTTGTTAATGTTCAAGAAGGTCACACAACTATTAGTGCCAAAGAGAACAAGTTTTAACTTTGTTACGGAGACAATATTGTAGGTGCGCACTGTACTTTTGTTTTCTGACAGGAGGCTTTTGCCTTCAGTAGATTGTTGCTGCAGGGTAGGGTACAGTGAATGATTACATCTGTTTTTATATCACTGGGCAGATAACAACATGCTGGGATCTTAGTGAATCCCTAGAGGTACATACACCTTAAAAGAGATGCAAAAGGACAATGTAGTCTCATAGAGTCCAAGCTCTGCTGCCTCAGGATATAAGCCGCACACAAGAGTGAGAAACTTTCCAAAGTCCATCAGGCTCTCTCTCCCTTGGGATAGTAGATCAGATCAGCTTAGGTTCCAGTTCAGTGGACTATTAAAAGACAACAGTAGATAAGACTTGTTGTCACTTGCATATAGTCTAAATGGGGGGAAAAAATTCACCCCATGTTTTCTGGCTTAGATAGGCTGATATAAATGTTTTAGAGACGGGTTTACCACCCATCATGATGGCTGTGACAAATGCACAGTTTGTGAAAATGTGTATGTTAATAATGGTGCCCTGTTTATGTCCTTTCTTTAACCACTTTTGACTGATTTAACCTTATAGACAGTCTCAAAGAATCAAATATCTGTTGTACTGACTTTAATAGGCTGGAGCTTTAAAATTGCTAATGCTATAAATGACTTTTGGAAAGCTAATGTTTTCCAAGAGTCTCCAGGCTTCTCAAGCTAGAAATTTGACCTGAAATACTACCTGTGTGTCTTCTTCTTTGAACAAATATGCTTTATTGTATAGCTCAAAACATTCTGAATGACTATTATCCCCCCACCCACAGGACAGACACACAATGTTTAGCCACTGTGACCATGAGGTAGTGAAGCCACAAACTACAAATAGGATCAAACTGGAAATAACAACAATATCCTGTATAATTTTCAACCACAGTATTATAGTACAATATATAGTACTGTATTATAGTACAAGAAACCTTCAGCCATTAGGCACACTGCAAACTTTTTAATATTTTGGAACTGATACAGTAAACAGAAAATCTCACAGAGCATTACAAATATGCTAATGCTAATTAGCATAAATTAAGAAAACTGATTCAAAATCTTTTCATGATGGTGGACCGAAATAAAATTATAGGTCCTGGTGAAATTGTGGACATCTGTACCATATTTTCTTAAGTAATACAACAGTTAAACATATCAGTCTCACTTTGGTTTTTAAGAAAACTGTTAATTATTTGGATTTTTCATTGTCTAAATGTCTATGTTAATCAATTTTAATATAAAAGCCAACATTTTGACCCTCTGGTAATGCTAGCAATAAAACAAGGGCATCAACAAGGACATTTGGATTTATCTTCTGGGAATCAACAGAGTCTTTACAGACAGTCTACTCAGTAATTAGCAGGATGATTCAGCAGACCCCTGAGATGCAAGCCTCAATGTTACACTAGAAAAAAAGTCGGAAGATCATTGAAGATCTCTGTGAAACTATGAAAATCTCTGCAAAATTTCCCAACAGAATTTAACAGAATGTAGCTTTAGCCTCAAATTGTTGGTGTCAGGAGCAAACAGTACTTTGGCTGACTGGCTTTTTTCCCATCTACTCTGAAAAGTTTGCTATAAGCATGCAGCGCGTCTTTGACTGACCTTTTAATGAGGTCTTCCAGACCATTCCTCATCTTCTCCATCTCTCCCAGACTGTCCTGCGAAGATCTGCTGTCCCCCTCCAGCCTCCTCCTGCTCTTCTCTAGCTCAGCACGCTGATGGCGCTCCTGTTCCAGCTGGTACTCCAACTGAGCACGAGGAAAGTTACAGGACGGATTCAATAATAGGGTTTAACAATATTTCTTGACTGTAATTGCAAATAGTGAAATGCTTTGTGCCACTTTTTAATATATTTTATAATCACCATTTATTATATTTGACAATTTTTATGTGTGAAATTACATGTTTCAGTGTTTCCCTGTTTTTGCCAAGCTGTATTGGCTAACAGGGTTACAATTAAGTTAAATAACCATGAGTTTCCATTCCTCACTTTGCTGTTGAATAGTTGGTTCATAAGCTTATTATTACTTTTAATGTGTACAACATGTGTGTTTCTGTTGGATGCAAATGTTACACCAGTGTAATGGCACTGACCTTATATTTAAAATAAGTTATCATGGAGTCTACAGTTAAAGCTCTAGTCTAGGTAGTCTCATAAAATCAGAGATTGTTTTATCAGTTATTAACATATTATAGATTTTATAAAATAACACTACTTGACTTCTGCTGATACATTTGGATGGGAAGGTCTGAATGTGTCACAAACAACAGGAAAGGATGGGTTCATCCTGCTTTGTATCAACAGTTCAGGTTGGTGGTTGTCGTGTATCTTTTCTCTGCACACTTTGATCTCCTGAGTTCCTGAGTAATCGGTGGCAGATTTGCATCATGGATGTTCAGCTGACCAATCTGCAGCAACCATGTGCCATGAACCATGAGAGCAATTTTGAAGGTAAAAAAAAGGCTTAAACGCAGTGCTAGCAACGTTTACCTAACACACTTTCCAGTGAGTTTATAGTTTTCCATCTAACACAAATGACAGACGTCCAAAATTATAGAATAGCTGTTGGAATTTTAGCAGTTTAAAAGCCAACGTGGTTGGCCAGGCCTTCATCCTGCAGTAAGACAATGACTCAAAACATTCAAAGACATTAACCAGCTTTACATCATGGAAGAGCACCCTACAGCCTACAATTACACCCAGGTGAGCACGTTTGGGAGGAATTAGACGGAACAGTCCTGCATTTTAATTTGAAAACGCACTGAGCTATAACACATTGCAAATTTCAGAAATTACAGAATAAATATTGAAAAAAAACATTTGTGTAGTGCATATGGTATGAACTATATGTTCAATTTGAAAAATATGTACATACATCTTCAGTGTGCATCTGCAACTTGGTTTTCTCTTTGGTCAGCAGGTTGACTTTCTCCTCTTCACTCTGCAGGTCCTCAATGGCCTGCTGTTGAGGGTGATAAAAGATGTCTGAGCCTGGACTGCACATGTGTCCTTAAATGTCTGTCTCATGTCCATCTGTCTGCCATATTTGTACTTTGGAAAGATATGATTTATTTGTTTAACCATGAAAATGTCAGAAGTCATCTTCAGTTTGATCTGATAGAAGAGATGTTTTTTATCTGTCTTTTCATCAACAGGGAGCAAAAGCAGCGAAGCATCAAACAGGAAGACTAAACTCACTCAAACAGCAGTGCGTGCACTTTGTGTTAAATTTTTTTTCCCACAGGCGTCTCCTTGTATTCCAGGCCAAATCCATAATCTGAGACATGTTCAGCAAACAGTAGGAACATAATGAGGACTAATGCTAAATTGTCCACATGGATTACACAATGAAGAAGACTGCTACTACTGGTTGAACCATCTGGGAGGAATTAGCAAACAGGGCCTCTTATAGCTGTCATAAGGAAGATGAGGTTGTTGAGGGCTGCGAATTCTTCAGATCTCTCTCTTTTTTCTAGGAGACTGGTCTGTGTCTGGTGAAGAGCACATTTATCACGAGTGCCACTTCTGTCCACAGGCCATATGGTTCCATTTTCCTAAACTCATGTTTTATTCTCAGTCAAACAGCCAGTGGAGCGTCCCTGTATGCTTTTGGGAACGGAAGAGTTAAATTTACAATTTAAATGTTTTCCAATAAAATGCAAACAGATATTTTTTAAAGTGTGCACATGCATACTTTGAGATTAGAACATTTGCTTCAAGTGCAAAAGATAATCTATTCATGTACAAATTTATGGTCTATTATGGGAAATGGGCTGAAAAAAGGAGCAAACGCTTGTGTGCCTGTAATGGCCAATTGAGGCTGGCTGTAAAAGTGAATCACCTCCATTGATTTCCAACAAGTCATAAGAATAACATGTTTACAGCCTAGTACAAATAATATTTTTAATCTCTAATAAAATAGCTCCACGTTTAATGAAATCTGTTTGCATTTTGTTGAGACTTAAAATCTGGGGCGTGGCTGCCTGGATTAATATTAACCAAATGCTGTTGGCTAGGCTTGATTTCCACTAGTGAACTAGACTTTGTGGACATGAATTGGATTGGTTAAACATGTTTGTCCTGTTGGTACATCTTTTAATATTTTAACGTAATTACCTGACAAATAATATTGCTTGCTGTGTAGTACAGTCCACCCACCAAATTTGCTCTCTAATTTGGTGGGAAATTCTAGTATTTTATCGGTCTGTGACTTATTTAGATATCTATGTCCGTGTGTTGTACACGTAAAGATTACAGATGCAAGTCAGAACCTTCTGTGCAGGTGACTCACGTATATGACCAAGATTGAAGAACACTGCTGTACTTCTTGTGTGTGCTTCTGTTGATGTTAATTTACGTGGTAATTTATTGTGTGTTACCAATACTCAGGTATTCTGGGATATCTGGGATAATTACTGAGTATATGATGAAGATAAAATGGAAAATATCAAAAGTTTGTTATATGACAGAATCATAATATGACTAAGAGGAATGTTTGGTTGGCAGGAAGATTTTCATTAATGGTGAAAGTTAAAATATCCTATATCATACTACCTTCTGACTACCCTAACCACTTTCTGAACACAAGAGGTGTTGAGTCGTCATTTTCAGTGATCTAAGCTGCAGACAATATATATATTTTTTAAACAATCTTGTTAATGTTTTATGACGTCCGACGCATTTTCTAAAATAAAGGAACACATAATCAGAGTTTGTAAATGTGGAAATAACTGCCCTGACACCAACAGCGTTTGCAGTCGCACACGTTTTTATTTGCTCTGTGTTTTTCACTGGTCAACTTTTCAGCTGCCCTGCTTGTAGCACACACACCTCCCACCTCATGTCCCAGCACATCTTTTACTGGGGATCCATGACAAGATGATGGAGCTCAGGTGTGTGTCAGCCTCCCCTGCAACCGCACCCTGAACCCGCTGCTCCACCCCTCCCCTGCAGCCGAGCCACTAACCACACGCCAAAGTAAACAAAAGTGAATGTAAACATGTCTTCTAGGGCAATAAGAAACCTTCATAGGGCACCTTTAATCTCTCATACAACTCAGTGGGTGAAAACAGTTGCATAGTGCAAACCCTAACCCTGTTGCTTTGGAGGAGTTTATCAGTTTTGGGAAACTAACAGTGTTGCAACGGGTTAAGGTATCCATCATTACCCATAAAGTCCTCTAAAAATGACCAAAATAAACCTTGTCTCTGCTTGGCTGTGATTTCCAATCTATGTTATAAATGAAAGGAGTGGATTTGGAGAGATATTAGGCATGAGGGCATTTATGAGGCCAAAAAAAGAAAAGCAGTTTACTTGCATTATGGAAAATGTAAACTCTAGTTTTTATGGAGCTTAGCTATTAATAGACATTAGCCCAGGTATGTATGTATATCAGTATCATACACTTAACAGCATACCTGGCTGAGCTCCACCAGATGTTCCTTTTCCTTCTGCAGCTTCTGCACCACCTCGTCCCTCTGAAAAAGCTGCTCTGACAGCGTCCTTACCTCACTGTGTGACAGCTATGAAAACAGACACAGGTTGTAACTTAATAGCAATTTTTAACATCTGCCACTTTGTACATCAGATAATATTTTATTCATTCAAAAAATGACCAAGCTAAACTATCTATACATAGATTTTGTTCTTATCTAACTCCGCTAAAACCCCTCCCTCTGTAGCTACCGCTGTTTGCTTGGGCATGTAACCATGATTGCTTGTGAATACAGCAGTTTGAGTCTGTAGCCTGTGACTGCAGCCACACCATCAAACAATTGTCTCCTATCATGACAGAAACAGATGTCACGATCCCTCTTTCTAGTAGACATCAAAGCTTTCTCTTCTCTTAGAGAGAAAGGTGAGAGTTAAAAATGTGCAAAACAAGGCGAAGCAGCAGACTGAGGTACGTGGACACTAACATGTTTTTCAACAAATTTCAGAGTGAACAGGTGAGTCAAAACTTTCTACTCACATCTTGTCCAGCTAAAAGATTATTGTGGCATCAGAGGAGGTCTCATCATTTTCTTTTTCAAAGCTTTGCGCCATCAAACCAGTCTGGTCTTGTTCTCTTCTCTGAGCCCCCTGACATTTCCCTCTTACTGTATCTTTGCCACACGGGAGGCCACTCAGCAAAAAAAAAATCATCATATAACTAGAGGATCAAGTTTATAATATCATGGAGCAGATCAAATTGTTCAGAGTAAATTTCCAACTCAGCACTGCTTTGCTACCCAGAGAAATCTTAATTCACTGTCACGCACAGTGTTGTGAGCGCAACACATTTTAGCAGCATTCCTGAACAAAGATAGGATCCTAATCCTTTAATACACCTCAGTGAAATAGATAAAAGGGTTTGGGGGGCAGGGGCTGTAACGGAGGTGTCAGAACAGCCCTTTCTTGTTAGTTTCTGCACAGAGAAGACCGTGCTTCTGCAAAGCGTGGAAAAACAAAAAAAACTAAAAGAGTGCAAGCACTCTTGGTGGGAAGATGTTTTACCTGAGATCTGGATAGAAACAGGTAATACTGTGACAAACTACAATATGATTAACATTTCATAACCGTTCAGAGTCAGGGATTGAACAGATGTCTGAATCTCTCTAAAACAGATAATAATGGATGAAAAAATGTTCACTGAAAACAGAAACTATGCGCATTGTTTGGGTTTCAGTTCCATTTTTTATGCTTTCTGGTTTTTATTTTTCAGACTGGTTCTTCAGTACTGGTGCTCAATGTTCCACCAGTCAACACTATGCTACTTAATGCTAATTATTTCAAACAAATTACATTCAGATTTAATATTTTGGAAAAGTGATGGTCCTTGTATTTGAAAAGAAGGCGACTGCACTTTTTAGAGTCCAAGAGGCTTCTTCAGTTCTTAAAACCAGACTTTTCCAGCTCCTGAGACTACCATGACCTGGACAACTGAGATCCTACACAGACAGACATATGGCCCTAGTGCAGGGGTGGGCAATCTCAGTCCACGAGGGCCGGTGTCCCTGCAGGTTTGAGATGTGTCCTCGAACCAACACAGCTGATTTAAATGGCTAAATTAGAAGTTCTGAAGTTCTCCAGAGGCCTGGTAACGAACTAATCATGTGATTCAGGTGTGTTGACCAAGGGTGAGATCTAAAACCTGCAGGGACACCGGCCCTCATGGACTGAGATTGCCCACCCCTGCCCTAGTGTTACTTTTTGAAACTATAACCTTGTCATGGTTTGAAGTTATATCATGCTTTATTTAGTAATCAGTGACTTTGTGCATTTCTGGCAATATTATTTCCTCACTTTGTTACTTTTATGATTGGCTAACCTGTCTAACTTAGTCAGCCTGTTACCATATTAAGTGTACCACCAGCCATCCACCTCCCACTTGCCAAAATCCACTGGCTTCAGTGCTTCTTGCAGTCTGTTAGTTTCCTTGCCTGGCTACTGCTTGTTTTGAATTAAAGAGCTGGATGACAACTGTACCTTCATCTGCCAATCTGTCGTCTTCCTAAATGCTCCTTCCATATTACAAATCAGTCCTTCTCTTTCTGCGCAAAAATCCTTGTTCCAGAGATTATCATATCACGAAGATCCAAAAATGCCCTACCTGTTTATCCTCTTCAGCTACAGTCAGAGCGCTCTCCAGCTCTTCCAGGTCTCGTCTGAGGCTGCTGCACTCGGCCTCCAGCCTGTCTCTGTGAAGGGCCAGCTGGGCTGAGCAGACCTCCTCCTCCTCCAGCTGCTGCTCCAGCTCACGCCTTGCCTTCTCCAGTTGGGCACAGCGATGCTCAGATACCTGGGCACTCTCCTGCTCCTGGGGGTTAAGAGTTAAATCACTTACTTTTCAACTGACTGAATCTGTAGATCTGTATTATGGAGATTATTGCATTGGCTGGATTTCATTTTGTGCCAGATATGCTACGAATAATATTTTTTGTCCAGTTTTACTGTTTTTTGCACAGTCCTCAGACCTTGTACCAACTTCTAATCTAGTTGTAAAATATCTTTTATGCAGCAACATAATAGTTTTGTCAAACTCAGTGTCACTGGAGTTTAAAGAAGGGCAAGATAAGGTAAGAAAAAGCTGACACTGTTAGTAAAAGGCTAAGGATAAACATGTAATATAAAGGGATTTGCTGAATTAAAGAAGCTGAAGCAAACCTCAAGACGTTCATGCAAAGATAATCTTACCACAGGATGAAATTTATCCTCTTTCACAAAGAACCGTCTCTCTGTCAGTGTGCACTTGCCTTAATATAGTCCTGCTAAGAAGTAACACGGTCACGTGTATTACCAACCAGATAAGCAAGTTCTACCAAACACCAGATCACTTAATCAGTTGCCATCCATAACAGTAGTGAAAGGGCCATATTATGAGAGCTTTGCTTTTGTTACAGTTACTTTCTTATAGGCCAGTCATCATGGGCAAGGCATTTAGAAATGAGCAAATAGCATACCCAGATATCTGGGCATTTGTGAAATGATCAAGCAACCACATTTCCATCTGCATTTATTTCCATAAAAGTACTTGGTTGGAGGACTTTCCGTGCTTTTTTTTAAGTTCCTCGCACAAGTTTCTGTGCAAAGCTGTTTGCACCTTTAACCCTTTTACCTCGTCACTACTAAACAGGTATTACCAGGTATGAATGGAATACAAGCCTATTTAACACACAAAGGGTATGTGCAAACAAATTTGCACATACATTTTTCTATAGTGAGATATGCAATACACAGAACTGCAGGAAGGAGGTTGTTCAGTCAACCAGTAATTAATATACAATAGCTTGTCCTACCTGTACTTATAATTCTGTAAAAATCTTTTGATACAGTACCATCCTGCCCTTGGGTTTCATAATGCACTGGCATTTTCTACATTAGAAATTTATGTAGCAGTCTCTTAAATTGACATTATCCCTTAAATTGATAGATCATGAGTGTGATTCCATTGTCTTTTAATGGACTGTAATTAAGATGTAATTATAAAAGGGAGCTTAATATCAATGGCCTTCTTTAAGCTAAAACCAGTAAAAACAAAACAAAACATTGGCATTGTACAAACATCCATCAGATACTGTTGTGCTGGAGACTGAATTCTTAAACCAAAAGAAACTGTTTTGCGATACATTGTAAACTATAAAAGTATATATAAATTCCCCTCTTGCCCCTGCGGGCCATCAATCTTTCAAGCTCAGGTCCTCTACCAGAGGCCTGGGAACTTGAGGGTCCTGTGCTGTATCTTAGCTGTTCCTAGGACTGTGTTCTTCTGGACAGAGATCTTGGATGTTGTTCCTGGGATCTGCTAAAGCTACTCACCTAGCTTGGGAGTCACTGCGCCTAGGGCTCCGATTCCTGCCCCGGGTGTCTCTATCCAGTAAGGGCGACCGTGGCTCAGGGGGTTGGGAATCGCATCTGTAACCGGAAGGTCGCCGGTTCGATCCCTGGGCTCTCTGTCCTGGTCGTTGTGTCCCTGGGCAAGACACTTTACCCTACTTGCCTACTGGTGTTGGCCAGAGGGGCCGATGGCGCGATATGGCAGCCTCGCTTCTGTCAGTCTGCCCCAGGGCAGCTGTGGCTACAACTGTAGCTTGCCTTCACCAGTGTATGAATGTGAGAGTGAATGAATAGTGGTATTGTAAAGCGCTTTGGGTGCCTTGAAAAGCGCTATATAAATCCAATCCATCATTATAAGGGTCCTAAGCTAGAACCCCTATACTAAATCAAGCCTACCCGGATTAACAAGGTCCATGTCGGGTGTTGAGGAACCAGGACACCCTGATGAGAAGTGGGCTACTGGAACAAGACGGCATCGATACTGTCCTTCATAGCTGGTTCCTCACAGGCTACATCCTTCAACCTCTTATTATCAGTTATCTACCCGTTTAAATTTTACTCTTCGCTATCCATTTTTCTGTTGCTTTTAGCTAACTAGGGTAGGCCCAGCTAGAATCCCCATGATAAAACACACATCCTTGTCTTACAATGATGTATTTTAATATATATATTAGGGGTGCAACGATATTCGTATCGATATTGAACCGTTCGATACAATGCTTTCGGTTCGGTACGCATATGTATCGTACAATACAAAATTTGTAATTTATTTTATCAACTTTCCTTCTGACGATGCTGTCTGTGTTGAGCGCTCAGTGAATCTGTGTTCGACTACTCTGCCTAGGCTGCACTGTCGAGCGCAGATCCACTGAGCGCTCAACACAGACAGCATCATCAGAAGGAAGAGCGCAGGGCAAGCTAGCGAGACAGAAGTTAAGCTCTCCTTGCAACATGGCAAACTGAACCTCCCCCACCCTCATTCAGATCTGGCGTTTGGAATTATTTTGGTTTTCATGTGACGTATGACCCTGAAGGTAAGCGCGTCATGGACTAAAGTAAAACAGTATGTTGGATGTGCCATGCAATGCTCAATTACATGGGTGGGAACTAGTGTGTTAGCGCAGTTAGCTCGTTAACGTGTTGGCCGTCTAGCCCCATGCACGGGGCGATCAGGGGTAGCTCGTTAACGGAGATTTGCCGTGTTGTGGCGTTAAGGTCATTTCAACGAGATTAACCTGAAAGCACTAGTGGGAACACAACGAATATGACTGCACATTTACATCATCCTAGTGCAAAGACAAGTGGAAGCAGACAAAAACGACAAGCATGCATGCTACAAACTTTACCCGAGTCATTTAGACAGCCGTTAGCACATGATTCTCCTTATGGGGACCTGATATGTTTAATATGCTGCTGAGAATATAGCCCAGAAGAAGCGTATAGTATAGCTTTTATTTTGGAAAGAGCCATTTCTCTGTAATAAACTCTCTTTTCCAAAGATGAGTGATTCCTCAATCAGATACAGGGCTCGCAATATCGCTAGCCCGACATCCCGGGGCTAGCGATTTTTCCAGTCGGGCTACCAAAATCTATCTCTGCCCTGCCCGTCGGGCTATCGTAGGAAGGAAAAATATATGTCAATGCTTTTGCATTCTTTCGGAAATGTAGCTGGGTAATTATGTCATTGGCATGGGTGAGCCACTGTCAATATGTGACATATTTAAAATGCGTTTGAATTTGCGCTTGTTTTTTGCTTTCACTTTGCAATCGCGCGAACTGTGTATAGAGAGCGACAGCACTGATTGGTGAGTGATGATAATTTGCGCACCAATTCCTCTGACATCGTCTTATCAATCGTTAGCTTACTACGCAAACATGACGAGTGAAATCTCCCGCAGCAAGCTTAAACATGTAAGAGGATGCAGAGAATCGCTGAGCGTTATGTGAGTGTGTGTGTAAAAGCAGCAGGATATATATTTTAGTTCTGCTGAGCCAAATAAGACAGGTCAGGGTGAAGAAGTGACAGCCAAAGAAAAGCTTACCACAAAACGGAAAAGTTATGACAAATCAGACTATAAGGCAAAAAGAAAGTGCAGCTTTATGGTTTCATGGACAAAATAATTTCTGTGGCTGGCTATGTTGAATTCTATTCTATTCTAATTCTAAGTGGTCCGCAGGTGCGCATTCGCTGTCAAAATAAAAAACACGCACAAGGGTTAGGGTTAAATTTAAAAACTGTACTTTTGAGTTAAAATATATATTTATAATTTTAATAAATGACAAATTAAAAAGGCATGAACATTTTTTTTTGTATCGAAAAAATATCGAACCGTGACACCAAAGTATCGAACCGAACCGAACCGTGAATTTTGTGTATCGTTGCACATATATATATATATTAGGGGTGAAACGATACACAAAATTCACGGTTCGGTTCGATACTTTGGTGTCACAGTTCAATATTTTTTCGATACAAAAAAAAAATGTTCATATATATATATATATATATATATATATATACGGTCCTGATCCCCAAGGACCCCAAGAAGGGACCGGTCCCCTCCAACTACCCACCAATAACCTGCCTCAGTACCACATGGAAGCTCCTGTCAGGCATCATATCGGCTAAGATGAACAGGCACATGGGTCAATACATGAGCGGGACACAGAAAGGAATTGGCAAGAATACCAGAGGCGCAAAACACCAGCTACTGGTAGACAGAACAGTCAGCCGAGACTGCAAGACCAGACTGACCAACCTGTGCACTGCCTGGATTGATTACAAGAAGGCCTATGACTCAATGCCCCACAGCTGGATACTGGAATGCCTAGAATTGTACAAGATCAATGGGACCCTAAGAGCCTTCATCAGGAACTCAATGGGAAGTGACGCACAACACTAGAGGCCAACTCCAAGCCCATAGCACAAGTTGCCATCAAGTGCGGGATCTACCAAGGAGATGCTCTGTCCCCACTGCTGTTCTGCATAGGCCTGAACCCCCTCAGTGAGATCATTAACAAGACTGGCTACGGATACCGACTACGGAACGGAGCAGTTGTCAGCCACCTCCTGTACATGGATGACATCAAGCTGTATGCCAAGAGTGAACGAGACATCGATTCACTGATCCACACTACCAGGCTATACAGCAATGACATTGGAATGTCGTTCGGACTGGAGAAGTGTAGTCGGATGGTAACAAAGAGAGGGAAGGTAGTCAGAACTGAGGGGATTGAACTACCAGAAGGCAACATTGCAGACATAGAGGACAGTGACAAGTACCTGGGGATCCCGCAGGCGAATGGGAACCATGAAGAGGCCGCTAGAAAAGCTGCAACCACCAAGTACCTGCAGAGGGTCAGGCAAGTCCTGAGGAGTCAGCTGAATGGTAAGAACAAGATCCGGGCCATCAACACGTACGCCCTGCCTGTGATCAGGTACCCTGCTGGGGTAATAGGCTGGCCAAAGGAGGAGATAGAAGCCACTGACATAAAGACAAGAAAGCTCCTTACCATGCATGGAGGGTTTCATCCCAAGTCCAGCACCCTGAGGCTGTACGCTAAGCGGAAGGAAGGGGGCCGGGGACTGCTGAGTGTCAGCACCACAGTCCAGGATGAGACAACGAACATCCAAGAATACATTGGGAAGATGGCCCCAACTGACCGAGTGCTCAGTGAATACCTCAGGCAGCAGAAACCCAAGAAAGAGGAGGGAGACGAGGAACCATCATGGAAGGACAGGCCCCTGCACGGTATGTACCACCGGCAGATAGAGGAGGTGGCTGATATCCAGAAATCCTACCAGTGGCTGGACAAAGCTGGACTGAAAGACAGCACAGAGGCACTAATCATGGCAGCACAAGAACAAGCTCTGAGTACAAGATCCATAGAGGCTGGGGTCTATCACACCAGGCAAGACCCCAGGTGCAGGCTGTGTAAAGATGCCCCAGAGACAATCCAGCACATAACAGCAGGGTGCAAGATGCTAGCAGGCAAGGCATACATGGAACGCCATAACCAAGTGGCGGGCATAGTGTACAGGAACATCTGTGCCGAGTATAACCTGGAAGTCCCAAGGTCAAAATGGGAGATGCCCCCAAGGGTGGTGGAGAATGACCGAGCTAAGATCCTGTGGGACTTCCAAATACAGACGGACAAAATGGTGGAGGCTAACCAACCGGACATAGTGGTGGTAGACAAACAGAAGAAGACGGCCGTAGTGATCGATGTAGCGGTTCCGAATGACAGCAATATCAGGAAGAAGGAACATGAGAAGCTGGAGAAATACCAAGGGCTCAGAGAAGAGCTCGAGAGGATGTGGAGGGTGAAGGTAACGGTGGTCCCCGTGGTAATCGGAGCACTAGGTGCGGTGACTCCCAAGCTAGGCGAGTGGCTCCAGCAGATCCCAGGAATAACATCGGAGATCTCTGTCCAGAAGAGCGCAGTCCTGGGAACAGCTAAGATACTGCGCAGGACCCTCAAGCTCCCAGGCCTCTGGTAGAGGACCCGAGCTTGAAGGATAAACCGCCCGCAGGGGCGTGCTGGGTGTTTATATATATATATAGATGTAAAATTCTGTAAAGAACAACATTTGTTAAGTGTTATACCTTGTTTACCTTTGAAACGAAATAGTATTTAAAGCTTGTCCTGCTATGCTAGCTATAACTCAGCAGTGGCGTTTTAGCTAGCATTGCTATTAGAACTACTGCTAATATTTTTATACTATCTAAGCATTTCACAACGACTGTCACTTAAAAAAAACAAACAGTTTATACTTTTGATAACTTTAACTTCTACATGCTTTCTTGTCTATATTTACTGCGTTATTTAAGGTGCAAAAAAGCCCCCAAAATTCATTTAAAAGAGCTGCTAATATCTCTTACCTTTTCTACCACTTCATACACAGTCTCAAAAGCCAACTACAGCCAAAAGCCAAAAACTACAAAATTGTCCTGGTAATTCACAACTGCTAGACTATAAGAGAACATATGCCACTATTACTTTTTTTTTTACTATTTATACTTAGTTTCAAATTCTTCACTTAGCTTAAACTCAAGTTTACCATATGTCACAGGAGGAGACACAGAGGTATAAGCAATAAAATAATTATTATAAGTAATAAGGAATATAATTAAATATACAAATAAAGAATAAAATGTCAGGCAACTGGCATTTTTAACATTTACCTGCCTTAGTTTGTGGTGTTTACTGGAGAACTTAAATATCTACAGAGTAACTTGTGTGCTTTTCCTGCTATGAAGACACCGGTTATCTTAAAAAACCCAAATTCTCCCAGCACAATATATACTCCAGAATTAGCCTAATATATGCTTTACTTTATTGTATGCTTTACCCACAGCTGCTATTCTGTGCTCCAGTGTGGTGCTATAGCTATCCCAATCCAGTTCCTCAGGTTCTGGTTCTGGTCCATTCTCTGCGTGGTTCCCATTGGCTTCCTCTGAGTCATCAAAAATGGGGTGACGACACTGATTTCGTCTCCTAGACATCATCTCTGTGGTACTTCCTCTACCGTACACGCTTCCAACTTCACCTGCCGCAGCTTGCCCAACAGTATTTCCGTCCCACAGCTAGGCTTAACTGAGCCTTTTTCTCTTCCTTTGACTGGGTGTACAGCTGTTCTGGTTGTTACAGGTGGGTTTGAAGAGGAGTGACAGTAGTAATTCCCTCCCTGGTGTTGCTCTCGTCTATACTCACCCTACAGATCCCCTCCCTTACACATTTGCAGCTCTGCTCACCATTCTTTTCCTTCCTTAATCTATCAGCCCTGTCTTTCTTCTTTGTTTTTTTTTATCTCGTTCTTCCACTCCCACTCAATCAGCCATTCATATGGGTGTGCTGGTATAAGCTGCTGGAATCCAAACATTCCTCTGTACTAGGACCCCTTTGAAATTGCCACTATTCGGTCCACTCTCAAGGCTGTTTCACCACAAAGGCTACCTCTGCTGCTTTATTCCCTTGCTGTAGTCCAGAAACAGGTGGTTCTCCCTAGTTTCTCGGGTGGGGATCCAAGGGTGTCCCACAGGGATGGTGGTTGGTGTAGGATGTCAGGTCCAAAGAAAAGCCTGTAAAGTTGTGCCTTTCTACCACAGAAACGCAGCCCTCAGCTGTACCCTCAAAGCCCAAGCAGAGAATAGAAAAAACAAGGGCAGTAAGTCAGAATGCCTTTTCTCCGCTCGGTTATAATTGACATAAATGTCATGTGTGCCCACGCCCACATGGTCCCCCACAATGCCACAGCATTCATCTTAGCAAGAACAAAGAGGCGTATTGTGCTTTACATTTAAGTGTTGATAGGGGGGTTTCCTTTGTTTTTTTTAATGAAGTTACTGAGACCCCACAAAGACCAAGCATTTCCTTATTTGAGCTAACATCAATAATGGAGATGGTACTGTGATTAAGACAAGAACAAACTTGTCAGTGGAAACTGATTACCACAGGAATATGGTGGCTGTACTGAAGCATGATAGGAGTATCATTAATGTATATATGTTATTCTTTTGAGTGATACAAGTAAAGAACAGTATCTCACATATATTTTGTTTTAAGTTATTTTTAGGAAAGTAAAAGCCTTGGTATGTAGCATGCTACCTGTACATAACGATGTATATTTATGTCAAAACACAGCAGAAACTATAATGAATAAATATGTAACATTAATTATATCTAACATATATATAATTGGAAGTATCAGGAAAAACAAAATCATGTGCTGTGTATGACTTATCCCCCTCTAAACCACAGAATGTGCAGCTAAAATCACACACGACCTTCCTAACTTACAAAGAGTTAGAATAACACTGAATTTAAAGTCGTCCAACAGTGGACACAGATATATGAGGCAGGACAAGCCAATGCCATCATGAAAGATATCCAGCCACAAAAAAAGACAAACATAGGCTTTCTGAGAATTTATACTGTTTTATTTTGACAATGCGGTCTGGGTTCTTATGCAGAGTGGCAGCACAGAGAGTTCTGTTCATGTTACTCCCACTAGAGCTGGAGAAGCCTGAGACTCTGCGCTCGCCCAGGCTGCCCAACCAGACACTGCTCATGTCCAACACCAACACTCACATATCTGACAAGCAGCTGCCAGTGACTCAGACACACAGATAACTCGAGACTATATCAGATTTTCATTATACCAACTCTAGAACCAAGTCACTTTATGAAACACAGCACATTTCCTGTTTACACTGCTGTTTTAGGTCTTATTCATTCATCCAGAGATTGAAATGACAGTTGACTGTGATTACAGAGTTATAATGTAATGTGAGGACATGGTTACTAGGCAAAAGCATAACAGGAAAGCCCTCTGGTTACATGTCTTTGGCTGTGTTGGCTTTCTCAGTGCCAAATGCAGCCAATAGTTGTATAGTGTCTCAAGCTCAAAATATTGCCACATTGAGGCCAGATGCCTGGTATTTAACTGACAGCCATCCTTTTAACATCATCAGGGTAAGATGAGTGATAACCCCAGAGGGAAGGGGAGGCTACGGGTTCATCTGCTGGATCTTTTTGCACAGATTATTTAAATGCTAACACTCCTGAGAAGCTGCACTTTTTCATAGCTGTGCTTTGAGCAAATTTGATTTAATATCTGACTACGGGAATGTCAGTCTTTACAATAACCACTGTCTTGTGCTTGCAAATTGGCAACCATCCCATTTATCCGGGCTCGTTATTGCTACTAGTTTTAAATTACCGCGTGATTTCCTGATGCTGTGTTTTTTTGTCCTCCTAACCTAAAAGCAGACATCTTTTGCATATAAGGTAAATGTGTCTGGTGCAAAGTAAAGGAGAAAATATAAAAACTTCATCAAGAAATATCTTCCAACTACAAAAGTAATGTGTCTCTAGCATTATTTCGCAGGCTTTCCAGTTCCAACTCCTGTCAAAATTTATCACTCCTGACTAATTTGTTCTTCCATTCATTTGCTTGCTCCCTCTTGCCCTTGAAGTCAATCTTCTATTCCCTAGCTTCTCTTTACCCTACTCACTCCTCTTCTTTACACTGCTCATTCATCTCTCCCTGCCAGTCTTTTGTCCCACAGTTCGCCTCAGGCCTCAGAAACTCCAAAGTCTATCCAGGCTGAAAGTTTTTCCACATGCAGAATTGGGGCATCTGGATAGTGCTGCAGGAAGGCACATTTATTTCCCATTAGCAGTAACTGGGCGGTAAACAGTGGCATTTTCTGTTTATATCCATTTGTACCAAAGTTGGTCTGAATATCAGAAAAAGGAAAACTCTGCTTATCATGCAGTGTCAACCCTCAAATTCCTCATTTAGTTTTACCATCTGTTCTTTAGTATTGCCTTTCTGTTCTGTAGCCACACTAACAGGTCAGGAATGGAAAAGTTAGTCAATTTAATTTAAACTCAGATATCATATTAACTATGCATGTGCTAGTACTATGCTTGCTCTGCAGAAACCTCCTGAAAATTTTAAGCCAAGGCAGAGTTTAAAAAGTTGCAGTTCCACAAATGGACACTTGGTTTTAGATCCAAAAGTGACCCAATCGCCATATACTTCCATGTTAAAATACCTAACTTTAAAATATGAAATAACACATTTAGAGGCTAGTAGGAAGTTTTTGGCTTTTACTGTATGTATAGTTTGCCCCTTCATAACAAATGTGCATTCTGTCATAACTCATTCTGTCATTTATCTATATACTGGATTTTTTTAATGTACACTATAAGCCGGAGTTTATTGTAGGGTTTTTACCTTAAAATATAAAGCACCATAAGGCAACTACTGTTGTAAATTGAATTGAATAGTATTAATTTGAGTTGATTTAGGGCTACTTTGACTGACAAGTATTCTGTCAAAAGAATCTGTAGCTGATTGGTGTCTGCTGGCCTCACTCCAAATAACTAACTTCAAGAAAAAAAACTGATAAGGAGATAGGCCACCACATAAGACAGGAATAGTTCCATAAACTAGTTGAAATCATATAACAAAGCTGGTCATTCAGACCAACTTTGTACTAATTTGTAATTTGTGACCTTTCTCTCTAATGACCCAAACCACGCCTGTAAAATGCCACCACAGCATAACAAAGGTGCTGGGTGTCTGTACTGTAGGGGTTAAAAGATTTGAGTTTTTCTTTTTAATTTGTCAGCTGTCTTTCCACAAAACCAGCTGTTGAAAAGGAAAGCAAAATGATCTTTTTCACAGGCTGGATTGAATCGCTTTAGTTTAATATTGGAAAGCCAGACCAACAAAGTGGAAAACTTTCATCTTTTTGGTTGTTGAGGTTGACAGTCTAATAGTATATGACCCTTTATTAACAGTAAGCCAACAGAATGTCAATCTGCCAGAACAGTGTTGACCTAACAGGGCAGATATGCATCAGGGTTGATTCATAAGGAGGATTTTATTGTACCCCAGATAACAGATGTGTCCCTTAGCAAACAACTTGGGTAATGAAGTCTGAGACAAAACTCCCTTGGAAAACTGGAAGTCTTCCTTAGCATTAAACAACTCTGACAAGGGGTCACATTTTTCACTGCAGTCAAATCTGGAGGTCTCCGAGATATGAACTCTGCTGGCTGATCTGTCTCCTCCGCAGATTCACGTCATTATTTGTGGCTGGCTAATCTAAGCAGTGAAGAAAAGACACAGTGGGAGCCAGCACACACCTGGTGATTTCAATAAAAAAGTTATGTTCTACTCTAAAAGGGTAATAAAAAAAAGGGGGGGGGGGGGGGATTTGTCTCTGCTGAAGTAACTTTATAAAATTTGGAAGAATGCTGATTATAAAGGAAAATCTTTTCCTCCGCATTAAACCCACTTTAAAGACTTACTTGTTATATCAATAAAGAAAGGAAGATCAGCTGCAAGTCATCAAACAAAGTGACTATGCAGAAGAAATCTTCTGAAGGTCACTGTAATTAGAGGCACACAAGGACAAAAAAGATGATTGCCGGTAAAATACAGTGACAAAGGCCACGGTCCAGCTCCTTGAAAGCCTTTATGATGTATTCCATCAAAGCCATATGAAAAGTCTGCTAAGGCACTCAGCACCAATAATGACCAGATCCCATGAACCCTGGAGCATTTTCAACAAACACTGGCAGCAGCACTCTCACACTAAATCCTCTGCCTGAAGGATGGATTTATTTCTCACAACTAATAAGTTATCTTGAAGCACCTAAATCTCTCTAAATAATGCCCTAACTCAATACAACATAGAAAGCAGTTATTTGAACTTTTTAAACTTTCAAGTTTTTCTTCCTGAGACATCCTAACATCAGGATTTGTGTTCAGTAAAAAGGAGCTTCTAGTTCAACTTCTAAATAATGTTTTATGGAAAAGCCGCACAAGTATAAGAAGTCGATACTGTTGCACTTGTCAGGGTTAGGTTCGAATCTTCCCCTTTATATTGAATTGTCACCTATTAACCAAATAGAGACGTTATAAGAGAAGAAGCTGTCAGGCCAAATTTAGAGTTGATTTGAACAGTAACATCTTCTAATTGTGTAACATAGCTAAAATCCAACCTAACCTACTTCTAACCCCATCGCCAAGGGGTTCACTGGTGGAAGTTAACGTTGATGTAACTACCGGTACCAAAAATCTTAAACAACAGAAACATTTGCTTCATGAAGACTGTCTGAAGCCTTATACACAGGCTTCCTAGACATGCAGAGCACCAAAACAGGTAACGCAAACTAAGTTAACCCTCTTGTTGATTTGGAGACTAGGAGAGGGGATGGTGGCCAAAAGCCCAGAGCTCATACAGGGAGTGCAGAATTATTAGGCAAGTTGTATTTTTGAGGAATAATTTTATTATTGAACAACAACCATGTTCACAATGAACCCAAAAAACTCATTAATATCAAAGCTGAATGTTTTTGGAAGTAGTTTTTAGTTTGTTTTTAGTTTTAGCTATTTTAGGGGGATATCTGTGTGTGCAGGTGACTATTACTGTGCATAATTATTAGGCAACTTAACAAAAAACAAATATATACCCATTTCAATTATTTATTTTTACCAGTGAAACCAATATAACATCTCCACATTCACAAATATACATTTCTGACATTCAAAAACAAAACAAAAACAAATCAGCGACCAATATAGCCACCTTTCTTTGCAAGGACACTCAAAAGCCTGCCATCCATGGATTCTGTCAGTGTTTTGATCTGTTCACCATCAACATTGCGTGCAGCAGCAACCACAGCCTCCCAGACACTGTTCAGAGAGGTGTACTGTTTTCCCTCCTTGTAAATCTCACATTTGCTGATGGACCACAGGTTCTCAATGGGGTTCAGATCAGGTGAACAAGGTGGCCATGTCATTAGTTTTTCTTCTTTTATACCCTTTCTTGCCAGCCACGCTGTGCAGTACTTGGACGCGTGTGATGGAGCATTGTCCTGCATGAAAATCATGTTTTTCTTGAAGGATGCAGACTTCTTCCTGTACCACTGCTTGAAGAAGGTGTCTTCCAGAAACTGGCAGTAGGACTGGGAGTTGAGCTTGACTCCATCCTCAACCCGAAAAGGCCCCACAAGCTCATCTTTGATGATACCAGCCCAAACCAGTACTCCACCTCCACCTTGCTGGCGTCTGAGTCGTACTGGAGCTCTCTGCCCTTTACCAATCCAGCCATGGGCCCATCCATCTGGCCCATCAAGACTCACTCTCATTTCATCAGTCCATAAAACCTTAGAAAAACCAGTCTTGAGATATTTCTTGGCCCAGTCTTGACGTTTCAGCTTGTGTGTCTTGTTCAGTGGTGGTCGTCTTTCAGCCTTTCTTACCTTGGCCATGTCTCTGAGTATTGCACACCTTGTGCTTTTGGGCACTCCAGTGATGTTGCAGCTCTGAAATATGGCCAAACTGGTGGCAAGTGGCATCTTGGCAGCTGCACGCTTGACTTTTCTCAGTTCATAGGCAGTTATTTTGCGCCTTGGTTTTTCCACACGCTTCTTGCGACCCTGTTGACTATTTTGAATGAAACGCTTGATTGTTCGATGATCACGCTTCAGAAGCTTTGCAATTTTGAGACTGCTGCATCCCTCTGCAAGATATCTCACTATTTTTGACTTTTCTGAGCCTGTCAAGTCCTTCTTTTGACCCATTTTGCCAAAGGAAAGGACGTTGCCTAATAATTATGCACACCTGATATAGGGTGTTGATGTCATTAGACCACACCCCTTCTCATTACAGAGATGCACATCACCTAATATGCTTAATTGGTAGTAGGCTTTCGAGCCTATACAGCTTGGAGTAAGACAACATGCACGAAGAGGATGATGTGGACAAAATACTCATTTGCCTAATAATTCTGCACTCCCTGTAGACAGGTGAAGGTTTCTGTTTTGTCGTGTTTGTTTAGCATAGAACTCTGGGCAGTATCACAACCAGAATGGCAAGACCACCAACAAGAAGAAGAGACTGTCCCACATTTACACTCCAGTTTATATCTCAAACAGCCTGGTCCTGCAAAAGTAGTACTTGATTAGTACCTAATAGTACTCTGAAGTTGTCATAGGAGGTTACTCCTAACCTATGTTTTCAAGAAAGTCTAAATGGATTTTTATTTTAATGTGAACATTTTTTGATGTAGATTAGTTAAAATGATTACTTTCTTTGTTTCCCTAACTGCTTAGACTTAAACCTATTGTTAGAGTAAGGGTTAGGATTGGGGTTGGAGTCATCGCCAGACTTAATCCTCAGTGGGTAAAAGCTGAGTTCACACGTGTCACTTCAGGTATTTGCAAATTAAGAAAAAAGAAACGATATCATTTATTTGTAAGTTTGCTTTTGTCCTAATGCTAGTTTTGTCGTGCTTCTTTAATGGACTGACAAGAAAATGGTTGTTCTATTTCTCCTATGAAGCTATAAAGAAGGGGATGTGCCACTCAAACACTCCTCCTTGGAATAAACCAGTAATACTGTGAGTCTGAAGCCAAGGAACAGTATGGTGCCCCACAGCACTGACAGCAGTCTGGGTACAAAAACAAATAAAAACAAGATACTTTGTGCTTCTTCACTACATGAAATAATCAGTTGGAAAATAGTCAGCACAGCAAGAAAAGGAAAATCCAGATTTAATACGACTGCCACAGTGACTCCATCCCTCTCTCTCTTTCTGTCTCTCCCTCAGCAAAGGTATCATTATCCACTTAATTTCATACACTAGGGGCTGGTATAATGACCACGTTCAAAATCCCTTATCGAGCAGAAATTCAAGCTTAATCACAAATTATGTGAGTTCCAAAGTATCAAGTTAGTGAAACAAAAGAATTTCTTATTTAAAGGGGAAAGGGAAAGAATAAAGTTGAGGCATAGAGGGAAAAGCAGCAGAGACTTACAGCTCGGTATTTAGTGGCCACCTCATTCTTTTCCTTGTTAAGCTGGGTGTTCTGCTCCTCTAGTTCACGGACCTTGGAAAGGAGCCGGTCACTCTGCTCTATTGCTCTCCTGAGCTCCTCTCTCTCCCTCATCCCTGCTTCCTCTGTATGAACGGGCTGCAAAAACAGGGACCTGACCCGCAACACCACTCACACACATCTGCAAATACACGCATGCATACAGAAGGCTTGGTATTTCAGCTAGGCTGTCTGGCGCTCTCACTGAGTCTCTCTCACTTTTGTTCACTGCTGTCTGGCCTTCCCCACTCCCCAACTCCTCCAAATCCACATCTGACACACACACAAGCCCACACGTCAGGGAGTTTTGCCCTGTAAAAGACATCCAAGAATCCACCAGTATGAGCCCACATTTTCTCCCCTTTTACCTAACTGGCCTCCTGCTGGTTTGCACTGCAACAATAAAAACTAACAACTGTGCTGCTGGAAGTAAGTAAGAAATCAAGCAAGAGGTCAGCTCTCTATCATAAGACTGGTAACTCTGGATCTCCTGCTGGTGGGGGTTTTATAATAGAAGGTCTTCTCAAAATCCAGGCCACGTTTTTGATTAATGTACACCACAATTCAAGATGTCTGCAGGATTTGATTCAGTGTATGCCAAAGACTAAAGCCGAGCTGGAGGAGTCTAAAACAAAGCTGAAGCCAGCAACTTATCTAGTCACTGATACAGTTGCAGTGAAATAAGAAAGTTGACTAGTTTTTCACCATAAAATCCCAGCTAGCCTACACTGTATGGCCACAAATAAGCTACATAACCATGTACCCGGCCCATGAATATCAGGTTTTGTGCCGATATTAATGCTAGGAAAGAATTCGAACTCTGCAGTTACCAGCAGAGCATAGGTGACTTTTAAGCACAAGGCGCCTTGTCACTCCACTCCATAGCTTCACATGTTCTTCTGCAGTTGCTGCAGTTACTAAACCCTTCTGCTTTACAACCTGGTCTTTAATTCTGACCTCATTAGCCGTTTCCAGGTCCAAACTCTGCTCCAGGTCCCAAAGTCAAAGGAAACACTGCAGCATCACTGAGAGTTTAAAACTGTCTAAATCCTTTTGTCTTTAATAAAATGATCAGTGTGGCTGCTCTACCAGGTGTAACATTGAAGTCTAACATCCATGAAAACAGAATTTATTAAATTTAACAAAGTTAGAAGTCAGCAGGAAGTTAGCTCGCTAGTTTCCATCTAAAGATGATACACCATCTTTCGACATAAATGAAGACAGGAAACTAAACAGCAGTGATATTTGTAAGGTTACTGAAGTTGGGCTAGCTGGTATATAATGATGTGGTGGCTAGCTACACAGCTATGGTTAGCATAACAGAAACAGTGAGGCTGGAGGATGAATGCTAACTTTTTTCCACTCGATAAAAGTTAACGATGGTTAGGGACAAATGCAATCCCATGGCAGGAAAAAGATTTTTAAACTGACCAAACGTCAGTCAGGAGAACAGCTGAGATAATCCATCCACATGCTCAACCCTGCTGCTTAACACACAAATGCATTTTCCTTACAAATGTGGCACTATTTAGGGGAAATAAACAGGTTTCCATCAGAGTTATTATAGTTTTTAATGTCTAATTATTTTTTATATTTATTTTTATTTTAACGTTTCTTTTAATTCAGTTTAATTTTAGTTAGTGTCCAGAGTGGGTTTGCTCACTTTGCTCACTCACTTTTTATTTTTTTGTCAAAGGTCTGCTTATAATAACCAGTACCCTTGCTTTCCAATGGTGTAAGATTTATTTTCAAGAAGCATCGACAAATAATCAACCAAACACACATTTTCATACTTTTGTGCTAAGTTTAGATAACCATTAGGATGTTGCTTTCTGCTGTAGCAAATGTGACCTTGAAATAGAAGCAAGGAATTTCTGAACCCTCTGATTATGAACAATAGTATTTGTCTATACTGCAAATAGAAATGTCAGCTGTTCTGCACTGAATTCTTAGACAGGGTATTTTAACACAATAAAGCCCCGCATTAAATGTAGTGCAGGAAATGGTTTCAATTTCACACAAAATGCACTATCCAAAGTAACAGACCTTCTGTCTGCTGCATGCATTTAAACTTTCTGCCAGAACATATATATATTTTCTTTTATTTTCTCTGCTCACCTAACAAGATTCTGCAAGTAATTCTGGCATAACTTCTAAAAGAAACAAGAAGTGGATCTGGAATAAAACAATGTCATTATCCATTGAAGAAGGTGTTAAAAAGCATATGCTGTGTTACTGTACAGAAAGGCAGGCTCGCACACACACACACACACACACACACACACACACACACACACACACACACACACACACACACACACATGCACAAAAACCTGTTGCTGCTTGAGTGCTGGTATCTGAAAAAGAGCTGTCATTAGTTGGGCTGTCAGAGATCTGACAGCCAGTTCACTGCTCATGCCTGACAAACTGTACAGTTCGTCAGCAGGGAAAGTAGTAAGGGCATTATCATCTTTCTTAAAGTGTGTGCCGATAATTACCACGTTGTCCAAACACGGTTTAGCACATGTGTGTCGCCTGACACACCTGAACTTCCTTTTGCCTGTAGTCAGATTAAACACACAATACCTTCACCTGTCAGTGCGGGACTTAATGTCTCACTTAACTTCAATCTGCACGCCGATGCCAGAAAAAGAAGAGGAAGACAAATATGACACATCAATGGTTCACCTTTAGCATGATCACAGGGATTAACCCCTTATGCCAGCACCACTGTTGATATTGCACAAATAAAGTACTCTCCCTATTGCAGCGCATTCCCGCTTTGTGTGAAGGCCGGGGATTACACTTGAGCAAAGGTTTCATGTTTTGACTTGAAGCTCTGAGGTGTTTCTGCACCTCTTGTCTCAGAAAAAAAACTTTCCAAGTGTCCATCTGATTCGCAGTGCTGTAAAAATTGTTTGCACTCCCTGAATATACTTTGAAGTCAACCGAGGACTATGAATATGAAAAGGGGACTTATTCTGTTGTTCTATTCTTAATCCATTTCCACTTTTATATTGATTCACAGTTCAAAAATAATCCTATTTAACTTATTCCTTGTCTTCTGAAACAAACCCCCTCCCTGACTAAACCTTCTTTTGAGTGGCTGCTACTTTTAAACAGAAGATGGGCGGGGCTACTGTTCTTATTACCATCATTAACATCCAAGAAAAAAATGTCTGCGTACAGGGATTGCTTGCATACGTGTGCTGACCTCTAGTTGTGTAACTATGTTTAATATTTGTAATAATATAATGTGTAGCAGAAAATAAGGACAGCCATAATAGTTACTCTTTAGTAGTTACCACCAATAGTTACCATGCCTGTGTGTTATCCCAGTTAATATTCACATTACTCAAGTAGGCAACAGCCAAACTATTTCAGGAAAAAAGTAATAAAATCATCATGCAAACTCTGGATCATGCTTTGAAGCTTTGAAAGCTGCTTAGTTAATGCTCAGTTTTAATTGAATACCTTTGCACAGGCAGGTGCTAAATGCAAAGAAAAATCCTGGCACTTATTGAAGCATAAAGAGTCAAAGACTAACAGAGTGTGAGCTTGGACAGAAGGATGCAAGTGATAGTCGGTTTACTTTCAAGCCTTTGGAAAAAAAGAACTAATTCTAAATTTTGGGTAAAGTCGGCATTTGAAGATCATTTTGATCTTTTTTAATATTAAAACCTCAGCATAGATGTCCGTCACCTTTAATGTTTAAGTCTAATCATTCATCACTAATATCCATAAAAAAAGAAATTAATATCTTTTATATTTGCATATGTAGGTGCAAAACAAAACTTCAGGAATTATAAAGTTAGTCTTCAAAATGTGCCTGAGCAAAAGTCATTGCTGGGAGGTTCTTAGTAGCAATGCGTTAAAACTAGTAATACAGTCCCTAGTGAGATCATAATTAAGAACCAGTTAACTTGTAAGTATGGCAAACTGCAATGCCACTAACAACCACTAAATATGTTTTTGTTTTACTATAGTGAGCCTTAATGACTAATTTCAGGCTGTTCAATGAATGTGCACATTAAATCATTCCTCTGTTAATAAAACGTAAAGGTTTGTGTGATAATGGCCCATTATTTAGTAGAAAAAATCATTAAAGTTAGTTTTTCTAGTAAGCTAAAGGTAATAGCACAGTGTGTAAATGGAAAAGATCCTAACAGACAGTGAGGACTGGGATTAATCACATCTGTCTTTATACATGTGTGTCTGACAAGAGATAAAACACATGACGTATATCTAAGTTTTACTCAGAGCGACTTTGATGAATGCACTTTGTTCTTTCTTTCATCTGCAGCTGACCACTGCAGTATACAGGTAAGACTGTGACTGCAGACCCAGAGCTTAAGCAAAAACCTGTAGCTCTAAAGCTCAGTGATACTTAATGCACATCTACTGTGTTTGGGTGCTTCTTATCCAGGTGTGTGTCGTCCTTGAATTGTTAGCTTATTGCTGCAAACAGAGCATTTCTGGACAGTAAACAATCCTCAGCATCCAAATTGCTCCCAGATAAATGGACCACAGAGCGAAGCCTGGCCTCTGGCTGAACTCTGGAACCAGGTCGCGGAGGGAGGTACAGCAAGCCTTTGATCAGCGAAGCACCTCATAGCTCACTTACACTCATGTGGTCAACTGACTGCAGGTCAGGTCCAATAATACCAGCTTATAAATTATATCAGTGATATGACTGTCATCATGTAGTTACACTGAAGAGCTGCGCAGTACAAAGTTCTGCTCTTTTCTTTGTGAGTTATTGTCCCGATAAGGTTGATTTGAAATACCTTACATTATTGGACCGCATAACAGTTGGATGGATTATAGACAACACTGACTGTAGTTACCTTGAAGTGTGTAGACCTAAACATAACATTATCTGAGGATCAGTGGGATTCCTTTCAATTTAGGAGGAAACGCACACAAAGAAACAAAGTATCCCGTCTGAGCCGCATGACCCACATGCACCATCATCAAAGAAGAAAACCACCGAGCTTTTTGTGTCTTTGCTGACAGACCCAGCTGCTACATGTGAAACTACTGAGAGAGACAGGAACCAGCCAGCTGAAAGAGCCACCATGGTCTAGGTCACAGAGTTGTATATCATCCATGATGGGCAAGTTACAATGGTAATCAGTTACTCTGCAGTAGCCATCATCAAAAGTACAGCCTTACATTACTTCATATCATTTGACTATCTTTTAATATCCACACACGCCATAGATAGCATACATTAATATAAAGCTGCACAACATGACAGCTCCCCAAAAGAGGTTCAAAATCTTGTGATGCTCCCCTGCTGGCAGGCTGCAGTACATGCCCCCGCTGTCACATTTAATACTTTGTTTTACTTGGCTGATAGTGACCTACACCTGTTTTCATGTGATCAGGCAGGGGATCAATAGGGTCCACGGCCCTCTTAGGGACACTCCCAATAGGGCTTAAAAATCTGGGACTCTCCATCAACTGAGAGGTGAAACAGACACTTTTCTTTCTCAGCTCCATAGACTACCATGATCTTCACAGACACTTTGTTTTACTGTTTTTCATTATTGATATCATTTAATATTAGTAATTAATTCCATAAAGAATGATGTCAGTGAGTTTAAGGGGAACTCTGGAGTTGCTACCTGGCTCCAGTTCAGTAGTTTGGAGTTGTATTGATCTCCTCATAAAACTCTTTGCTTTAAATCTTCAAATCTTCCAATGTTTTCTAAGTGGTTGTAATTGATCCTTCAGCAGTACCTTAAATCAGTGAGCAAGCAAATGAAACTCCCTGTTTTAGTCTCCTCAGGCTTTCTGATGCTTGTCTGTGTTTGCATTCCACTGAAATGTATGTGTGAGCTTGTGAGAAGAAGAGGAAAAACTACACATTTAGCTACTCACAGCTTAAACTTTAAGAATGATACTAATCCTGAAACATGGAAAATCTTAAAGTAAATTAAAAAACTTGAAAAGCACATACACTATGTGTCACAAATGATCCTATACACTCTGATGCCCCCTGCTGAATGAAGGACCCTCTTTTCTAGAGGTGTGGGCCGGGAACAAGGAAGAGCCCTGCATCATGGTGGAAGAAAGTGCCAGAAAGAAAACTAACCGGGAGAGATTAAATAACACAAAGTCTGCAAAAAATGAATAAGCAAAGATTAAGTGAAGAAGGAAAACATGTAGTGCCAGAGAAAAAGAGGCATTTTTCTTACATGTGCCAGGGGTCTGTTGTGGAGAGCAATGGTGGGTCTATACTGGTGGAAGTCAGTCTGGATCACACACACTCTCTTTTCCATCCTCACAGCTCACAGACGCACATGCTGTCTTCACCCAAGCAGGTTCTGGGTAGATAGTGAAGAATGTGTGTGTGCTCTCTTGAAGCTGTGGGAGTGTGTGTGAGAGTGTGCTATGCATGCTACCTGACCCTGAGGGAGGGAGGGAGGGAGGGAGGAAGGGAGGGAGATGACGAGCAAACAAAAAACAAGCTTGAACACCCCCACACCGCTCTAAACCCTGATTCCACACATGCACACATTTCTCCTCTTTGCTCAAAGCGACGCCACCTTCTGACAAAGGCATAACAAAAGAAGACAGACTGGCAGCTTTTACCGCAACAATGTAGCACACACATACTACAGAGTGGCTCATTTGCAACCAAACTGTGTTGTGCATGTGACATTATTATTTTCTATTTTTAAAATAACAAATACTGAATTTTAATGGTGAAAAAAACCCATGCCAGAAGTTGTAAATTAAAGTTGTAACAATACCATGAAAAAGCAGCGTCACATTGTAAGGAATGCATGCACAATGCTTTTTGTATTTTTTGGATTATTGCAGGAAAAAAGTTAAAAGTAAAAGTTTCTGGTACTCACACAAGTAATTCACAAACTTCAGGCTATGACTGAACTTACACTAGCATTTCATATTCTCATTTATCTGTTAGTTGGAAGTCTCTAGGACCTGCAATAGCTTCATAATTCATGCATATATTTTATTATTACTTATTTATTAATTAAACTACTTTAATAACTTAATAAATACCCCCTGTGTATTTTTGTGTGTGTGTCATCTGCTGGATAAAGATCTGTTGCACCTATTGGCTGGAGGCAGGAGGAAATCATGCACAAAATGATATGTTTACCTTGCAACACAGGGAAAATGACAGCAGTGGGTAATTTATCTTGTTTCATCTTGTGGGCATGAAAAGAACAGATCCCCGAAGTTTTTAATCAAGCTGGCAGGGAAACTTGGGATTTTTTAGAGGCTTATTGTCTATTGTTTGGCTTATGGCTTGACTCACAGTCAAGTGGATGTCAGCATGCATGCAAAGCTCAAGAAATTGATCCTGTGCTCATAAGAAAATATACTTTATGTCACAGTGAATTTATTTTTTACCTTTATAAAGAGTAAAAAGTCACATTTCTGTTTGTTTTTACATTTATATTAGTGGGAATACTAATATATTCTGACTGAATCCAACAACAATGTGTAATGACAAGCCTGAAGACAATGATCATTAACTCTTGAGCTCTGCTAAGCTAAAGATTTTAGCATCTTCCAGCTTGTTTGGTTTATATGGTGCTCAACTTTGTCTAACTCATGCTTCCAACCTTACCTGCTCCAAATGATTGGTTCTGAATGTGTTTATTCAGTGAATAGTACAGTATTTTCCCCTGAGGGTGGCTGGCTACCCTTAGAGATAGGGTGAAGAGTTCAGTCATTCCAGGGGGGCTCAGAGTAGAGCCGCTATTCCTCCACATCAAAAAGAGTCAGGTTAGGTGTTCAGGCCATATCCTATCATAAAGAGGCTATCAGGGTAGACCCAGAGCACACTGGTGAGATTATATCTCTTGGCTGTCCAGGGAATGCCTCGGAGTTGACTCACTGTTCAATTCTTCCAACCAGCATTTGACTGACCAAGTTCAGCAACATGGCGTGTGCATTTTGGAGAAACGCATGGGAACACGTTTGCGGTGGGTGGAAATTCCTCTCTGTTTATTTCTGTCTTAAGTCAGTCTCTATTGCATATGCAGACAGGGACATTTGTGGGACCATACATTACGCTTTAGCTGACAACTTGTAGGTTTACTGCTTCTCAAATGAGGCAAATGTCTTCCTGTGTCCGAGATTAAGAAATTTTAAAGATGACAATGCGGTCATTATATTGTCTAGTTATTAATTCTTCATTTATCCAAATTTCACTTCCAAGAGAGACCTGGCATCATGGCAGTAAACGTCGAAACAGACATAGCATTTAACAAGATCATACATTACCGTGACAAGGAAGAAAGACTTTTCTATGTGCAGGATGATCCAAGATGACTCAAGCAACAACTCATTGTTTTTCTGCAACTATCGTGCTAACTAGCTAGCTACCTTTTCTCAAGCAAAGTTCCACAAAGAAGCACAAATATTTGATGAGCACAAACTATTTTTAACCAATTTTATAGAAAAAGGAGTAGGAAATACTCTTTTTACATGTTTTAATTCATGTCCCATTTTGACAAACCGTGGTTTTCCAATGTCAAAATGTGATAAACATCTTTGAGGTATGTACAAGATTCCTAGTCTCCTAGTGGTAAGGAAAGAGATTGGGGCAAGTAAACAATTAGTATGTGGTTGAGTTAGAAATGTCTAGTGTTTTGCTGAATGGTGTTTCAGAAGCTTTTCTTTTACAACAGTTTGCTACACATTCGACACATTTATCACATTCACTGAGATCTAAATTGTTAAATATCACTTATCAAATAAAACAAACCTTCTACTGACTGTTTGCAGGAATCCGCCTTGGATTTACATAACTTCACTACATAATGAGGAAGTGAAACAGCCTGTTGTAAGGGCGGCTGTAGCTCAGGAAGTTGGGCAGGTTATCTACTATTTGGAAGGTTGGTGGTTTGATCCTTGGCGGCTCCGGTCTGCATGCCAAATATCATTGGGCAAGAGACGCATACATGTGAATGGCAGATCGAGTTCAGCAGAAAAAAGTGATTGTGTGAACGAGGCAAGTTGTATAAAGTGCCTTAAAGTCTCACAGGTAGAGTAGAAAAGTGCCACATAAGCACCAGGCCATTTGCTATTACCTAAGCGTTCTGATCCAAAGCTTTTAGATGAGCACTTGTTTGTGTTGTGCTGTGTTGTTGAGCTAATCTGTGGCAGAGATTAAAGAGTATAAATAAGAGCTGTTTCGGAAAGATGTAGTAAGATGCACAGCCAAACAAGTGAAAGTCTACTACTTGAACATCACAGCACCAAAAAATATGTTAAATCCATGCTAACACACTGTGAGCTTTGCACATTTATAGTATCTTTATTTACATTTGCAAAGATAATTAGGGGATGTAATCCAACTCATCTGCCTTACTTTGGGCTAAGTTCATAAATAAATAAGGCACACAGTTGCTTGTGTTTAAACAGAAAAGCAAAGAGGGCCTTAAAATGTAGCAAAAAATACTTTTCCATGAAACAGGAGGATAATCACTAGCTTTACCTGTTAATTGCAGTAATCCAGCTGCACTCTATGACATGTAATTATAGTTTGATTTGTTCTGTATCTACCCACTTGCTATAAAAGAAGCAGGTTCTTATTCCAGGCTTTTTGACAGATCTCAGATCAGCGAGTGCTTACTGGAATCAAGAAAAGAGGTGAAGTACAAAAGGCTGAGTCTGATCTGGAATCAGAGTAAAGAGGTGGCACTTCTGCTCTTAAAGTCTTGCTCTGGCTTGTTTATAGCAGGTCATCTGCCTGTGCATGACACATGTTTATGGAATTTTATTAATTAAAGGTTTGAGTCGGCGGCTGAATCTTGACACAAAGATTACAACTCTGGCAGGGAAACAAGAAGAGGCCCCTTGTTTTAAACTGTGTATGTTCATCCAGAGACACTTCACACATTTTGTGGTCTCAGTTCACAAAGACAATAAAGGGATCAGACTAGAAACCATTAAAGTGGGACACTGGATTTAATCTGTGTGGGTAAATGTGTGTTGCACATGGAAACAGATTTAGTGCACAAAATCACAGGAACCACAGGATACAGCTAGCCTGGCTCCATTCAAAGCTTTTAACATTAAGTAATAGTGATAGTCAATTTACAAAGGATTGTTACTATTGGTGTCGATGGGTACGATCACCGTGTAGTATTAGCATTTTGGTCGCCACCATGTAAAGTAAGTAAGTAAAGTAAAATTTTATTTGTATAGCACCTTTCAAGACAAAAATCACAAAGTGCTTCGCAGAAAAACTAAAACATAAAAGCAGAAATCAACCAAAAGCAAGTTTAAAAAGATGGTTTTTAGCTGTTTTTTAAATGAAACCACTGAGTCCACAGATCTCAGGCTTAAAGGAAGGGAGCTCCAGAGTCTGGGGGCTACAGCTACAAACGCTCTATCGCCTTTCGTTTTCAGCCTTGTATGTTGGACGACCAGCAAGCCCTGATCACATGACCTCAGGGACCTGCTGGGGATGTACTGATGTAAAAGATCTCTGATATAGGTTGGTGCTTGTCCATGCAGAGCCCTGAATGTCAAAGTCAAAATCTTGAAGTGGATTCTGAATTTTATGGGGAGCCGGTGCAACTGGATCAGCAGGGGTGTAACGTGGGAGGATTTAGAAGATTTGGTCAGAAGCTTTGCGGCAGCGTCCTGAACAACTTGCAAATGATCCACAGAGGCTTTACTTAAACAAGTGAACAAAGAATTGCAATAATCCAAACGAGATGAAACAAATGCATAGATGACCATTTCTAGTTCTGAGCGTGAAACAACAGGACTCAGCTTAGCAATATTTTTTAAATGATAAAAACAGGAACGAACCAATAAATTTGCATGAGTGTCCAAAGTCAGAGCTGAGTCAAAAGTTACACCAAGGTTCCTGATGGAAGGTTGTTGGCTTTTTGGAGCCTGAAGTTAGCGTATCTGAATAGAGGGTTGAGTGTTAAAAGGTCAAACTACTTTGTACACCCACCGTTGTCACTTCTGTTTTTTAATATGAAAACCTGAGACGAGGTGTTTATGTTACGATGTTCTTCATGAGACAAAGCTGGTTTAATGTGATCGTAGCTCAGCAGATGATGCAACAGATCAGAGGAAATTAATTCTGTACTGTCCTTTGGTCACTTTACAGCTTAGACCTCTCTCTGCTTTGAAGGCCAGCCATCCCCAACCTTTTTTGCACCACGGTTCTTGTCCGACAATATTTTCATGGACCGGCCTTTAAGGTGCCACGGATAAATACAACAAGACCAAACCAAAAAAAAAAAGAAAATGTATTCATAACTAGTGCTGTCAGTGTTAAACTCGTTAAAATGACGTTAACGCCATAACTGCATTAACGAGGCAAATATCCGTTAGCGAGTTAGCGCGGATCAACCCGTGCGTGGGGCTGCATGGTGACGGCGTCAACGCGTTAGCGTGGTTAGCTCGTTAACGCATTAGCGCCGTGCACGCACGGTCGATCCAACTTCTTTTCTTCTTCTCAGAATACTGGGGGGAAGAAATAAAAAATTGTGGCCCTAATCCTCTTCCGTATCCGTAGATTTTAGTCTACGGCCTGTCAAATTTTAAAAATATTTATGGTTAATGAGTTTCAAAATGTGTAGAAAAACTTAATACAGGTTCATATTTATAACATTAACTTTCTTTCCTCCCTTTTTGCTTCTTCCATTTGACTTTTCATGTTTTTGGGGGAAAAAAAGGACAAACCAGAGCACACACAACATTCACCCTAATATTTCCTCCTGCAAGGCCTGAACTACCAGGCTGCTTTCTTTTGCAACTATGCTTCCAGAAATGTCGGAAAGCCCACACAGAAGATTTCATTTACATCCTGGCTTATCTGGACCCTATACACATTCAGTAAATTTCATATAACTGTACATATTTCTGTTTCAAATTGTTTTAGAGTCCAGCATTTTTGTAAACAGGATAAATTTAAAAAAAAAAAAGCCTGATACAGTAGTGCTGAATGTCACCTATACTTTTACTACTTCTTTCAAGGCTACAAACCTCAATTCACATTGTTCCACATTCTTGGATTTTTAAGCAATATAAAAATAAAAAGCATCAGCTTTAAAAGGTCATTTAGGAGTCTGACCTATTACTCTCCTCAATAATATTCTCAAAGTCACCAAAATGTGGTGTCCTATTGAATCCTGACATCCTGGAGGCACAAATTAAAAAAGACTGAGCAAATCAAAGAAACAGTGTATGGTCTCAATTTCTGCTGGTAGGTTGACTGATGGCTTTAAATTTATGACTTACTCATAATAGCAACTATCTAAAGTTTGGAGATCAGACAAGCTGACGGCACCTCAATCCTCTGATCCTCAGGGATCAGATGGGATCTAAAAAAGACAAGACACTCAGGTTTGAACAAACAGTCATCTTTTTCACACCAGCAAAAAGTCGTCCTTGTTAATATTTTAGCTGCCTGAAGCTATGATTCACAAACCAAATCTGAAAGCTCTGCATCAATAGCATATTTGGTGTGACTTTTGCAGGTATGTAAATAAAGACAATCCAGGTTTTATGACAATAATGCTGTTTGAGATGAAAGGACAGCGCCCACTTTCATTTTGGTAAGTTTTGTGGGAGCAGAAAATATGAGCTCATATCACCCCCCCCCCCCCCAACCTTTTGTGGTAAACTTATTACCCCGGTGCAAATGTGCCATAGCCTCTAAGAAATGTGCAGCTCTTTACTGACACCAAGTGGTTAAAATGACAGACGTGTACCTTCTTATAAATATTCAAATTTAAATATTCAGTACTTGGTCAAGTCTCCTTTAGCAGGAATTACTGCGTCGTTTTGGTTCGTTATGGCGAGCTGCCATCAGCTCTTTCTGCATTTTTGTTTGGGGCCTTTTCCCCATATATACTCCATATATGGGGATGGGGTTCAGGTCAGGTGAGGCAGTTGGCCAGTTCCATACAGTATTAATGTGGTCAGCGAACCATTTGGTCCTGCAGTAGTTTTAGCATTGCAGCCAGATACTGATTTCTTTTGTTCAGCTGGATTCACTATCACACAGATGCACACATGAAGAGCTCTCAATGCTCCTGCTAAGCTGCTGTGTTGACTTTGGACTTCATAAAACACAGAAGATCAACCACTGCCAACAGCTACCGATGACTTTACAGACTGTGGAAACAGATTTCCAACATCTTGAATTCTGTACCTCTGGACTCAAACCCTTCATCTGAAAATAAAATCCAAGCTCTACTCATCTGAAAAAGTTAGGTCTAATCCACCGAGCTGAGAGGGATGATTTTATTCCACTAGATGTCACTGTTGGACTGAGAACATCTTATTAGGCTGTTCACAACTTATTTTCATATAAATGCCAAATGACATGTAAATATCAGACTTCTGGTAATTTAACCATTTGTTAATACTAGCATGAAACACACATGAAATGTCTGAGGTCAGGTCTGCTCACGTATTATTTGAATTTGGTTCATTAATTTCTGTCCCTGGAGGTGACTCTTGTGTAAACCATGTACAATAATATTACTTTTTTTTAATAGCTTTCAACGCACCAGGACATTAGTAATGGAATAACACATGATAAAATAGAGATAAAGTTGAGTTTAAGAATAGCATTAACAGATTTCTTAAAAAGAGAAGACTCATATTTCTGAGGTCCGGGGTAGGGCTCAAGGAGGGCAGGTCAAGCCCTCCCTCCATTGTGTCAGACAGCATATGGACGAGAGCGACAGAGAAGAGGCCAAACCACCAGTGAGAACCAATTTTTATTTGATTGAATTCAGTCTACAATATGTTTTACAGTTTATTTTATAACCACATTTTTCAGGCTTCTGTTCTCTCCTTTACGGCAAATTTTCCTCAAAATGATGAGATCATAAATAGGATTCTGTTTACAAGAATATACATGGCAGTATCTATGAAATCTTTGCTGTGCAAAAGGAACAACGTCTAAAAGACTTTCAAACTACGTGTGACCAGAGTGAAGTCAGTCCGTAAACAATTAGCCTAAAATAAGTAGAAAGGAATGGCACTTTAGGGCTACTAAACCAAACACCGCTTCACTACTCTCCTCGATACACAACCACGTTCTTGTCGGTCTCATGAATCTTGATCTCATAGAGCAGGCCGGGCGGGAGAACCTTCACCATGTTGTCCCAGATGTAAACAGCCACGTTCTCTGTTGTGCTACGTGGGCAGATGAAAAAGAAGTTTCAGTGAGGAAAATAAATAAATAAATAAATAAATCTGTAATAAGACCGGTGACAATAGCCTGAAAGGGTACACACCTGACAACAGTAGTAAAATATGGAACATCCTTATCAAGGTTTTTATGGTCCAGTGGAATCATGATTACTTCCTGCAGGGGAAGCACTGTTTTTAAAATGTTTCAATAGACTGTACACCAACTGGGCAGTTAGTTACCAACTTCAGAGTTTGTTCCATACATAGCTAATGTATGTCACCCTAAATGTTCTGTGTAAAACTAACAAATGCCAATTTTAGTCTGCATGTTGTAGAAGTAGTGCACAAACCAACTTAACATAATGAAAACTGTCTATAAACCGGTTAATATTTACAACAGTTAAAACCTCAGAAAACTATACAATATTAATTTTAATTAGCACATAGTAAATAACTCAATTACTTACTATCAAATTGTTAATAAAAACTGAATTATTAAATGAATCTTAGCATCCAAAACAGCTTTTATCAAGCTAAACAGTCCAAAACAAGTGTTTTTTTTTTGAGTAACAATTAGCCAGTTTTTAAATTCCATTAAGGGAAAAAAGTTACCTCAATACATTTCTTCAAGTCAGTCAGATTCATGACCATACCAGTTTTAGCATCAATCTGAAAACATACACAGAAAACACACTTGTTCCTGAAACAGGTTTTCCTATTTATTACTAGGGTGACATAGATTCCTCAAAAAAATTTTGCAGATACCTCTCCACGCACGGTTACCTCCACTGTGGAGAGAAACGAGAGCGATGAATGAAGAGCATTACACTCCTAATATAGTTCGTTTAAGGGAAGGAGTGTGACAAACCTTTGTAGTTGTGTCCGTGACCGTTGGGATTGTTGCACTTTCCGTACACTTCTTTATTCTCCTCATCACTCAGGTGAATGCTGAATGAGATGTGAAGGAATAGTCAGGAAAGCCTTTTGGCCAAGACAGTCAAAAGCTCTTTAATGTGCATTTCTAACAGTCATGTAGTATAAAGAGATGACAAAAAGTATTGATTTTTAACAGTGTAACTGCCATATTATGTAGGTGTATACCAGGTAACGTGTTATTGCTTAACAACAACAAAAATTGTACACCAAACAATATAGTAAAAGACATTTATTAGCACAGCATAAACTGTTGATCTAGATCAGGGGTGGGCAACTCCAGTCCTCGAGGGTCGGTGTCCTGCAGGTTTTAGATCTCACCCTGGGTCAACACACCTGAATCAAATGATTAGTTCATTCCCAGGCCTCTGGAGAACTTCAAAACATGTTGAGATAATTTAGCCATTTAAATCAGCTGGACACATCTAAAACCTGCAGGACACCGGCCCTCGAGGCCTGGAGTTTTGACACCTGTGATCTAGATCTAATTAAGTCGTCTCCAATTAATCTTTGGATAGGCTCGTTTTCGACAGCGCCCACTGCACGTAAATGCAGCATGAGTGGATATTTCGCGAATCTTTCTCTGAGTTTAAGCAGAATGCCGCAAACACCAAAAGCTTTAATCCGCTAAAGAGCAAGAACACGGGTGTCAGTGACTTCCCCCTGCTCCAAACAATCCACATCACACTTATTCAGTATCCTAATCATCGCGCTTCACTTCTCCACGATCCTCCATCCACGACACACGGGATTTTACTCGCTCTTGTAAAAACACACTTCAGTACACGTCAAACGCAAACCCTGCGCCACCAGGTGAAAGCTACTTTCATTCGGCGCACTTCTGTGTGAGTGCTTTAAGAAGGTGTTTGAAATAAACCCGCTTTCGGGACGACTCTCTATCAGCCCGCTCCCTCCCTAACGGAGGAGGGATGGAGGCGATGTACCTGTGAAGACGGTGACAAGCGCTGAAGCTCTCGATTCTGCTTATGTATCCGATGCGCTCCGCTGTGCTACTCTGAGCAGATGACCCTGCCATGATGTCACCGCACAAACACAAAGGGGGCGGCTTATATCAGCTGATAAACCGGAAGGAGAAGGTATAAAACCGTGACTCAAGCTGTAAGGTCATTGGCGCAAATCAGGGGCGTTATTATAAGTCACATGATGTACATAAGCAACAAAAACCCTCAGGTGAAATTTGGAAGACCATGAATACATAAATACTCATCAATATAACACATTTTAATGCTGTAGATGCACATAAATAGATGACTACACGTGAGGGTCTTATCAGCAGGTAGTACCAGGTGTCCAACTTATATACACGACACTGCATTTTATCCATAGTCTTCTTATCCTGCTTACACATTGTGATTGATTTACAAAAGTCAATATACGTGAGTCACTGGAAACAAAAAAGAGTGGTGCTGATCTATGGGTGCATCCTTTCGGATACGTAAATATTATTAATAGAGCAGCAGCTGCAATAAGTTATTATATTATCAACAGTTATTTGAATAGAAAAAGTGCAATGGACATCATGAAAACATGAAACCTAATGTTATATAACACTTTACAACACAAACAAGAGTCTTTCCCCCACATTTAGTTGCTGGTATCCAGTCATCCTGCCAATAGCAGTATAGCACTGTCAGCAAAGTCAATAAAGCCACAAGCTTAAACACAAATAAACCCTATTTCACGTAATCATCCCCCATGTTGATGTCTGGTGCCAGCAATGACTAATAGGATGCGGTCAGCATTACCTGAGATACACAGGAATAAGAGGAAGAAGATGTCTGGGAGTTATTTAAAAAACAATGATCATCTGACAACCAAGCATGCACAGAATACAGTGTATGAATTACGAACGGCAGGCTTAGAAAATAACTCAAAGACAGGAGCATAAAGTCATCCATCCGTCCTGTTCTCCCCTCGGGTGAACACAGTGAGACAAACAAGCATTCACACTCTCACATGCACCAGTTAATATACCATGCATGTCTTTGAACTCTGGAAGCAAACTAGAGCACTAAGAGGAAAGTCACAAAGGCACAGAGAGAAAGAATCAATTCAAAAGCTAACCTACATGTTCTTCTAAACTATGGAAGGAAATGCTGAGAAATATTTGGTCTCTGTTGTTATTAATTAAGAACTTTGTCTTACAACAATTTTAGAGTGGTCTTGCAGTTTCTCCTGGCTGTGTCGTTTAATTTAATTGTGAAACAACATCCCCCTGAGAAAACTTCTAAATGCTTCATTTGTTTGCTTCATTTCGACTGATTTAATAGGGAAAGCTGTTTTAATCACATACTGCAGTGTAATGCTGTGTTTGGTTTCCTTCTGGAGTAGGATTACTTTGCCAGTGTCATTAGTGTGTGTAGCTGCTTCCGCTTTATAAGTCCTGCATGACTCTGTGATGTGAGTGCCACACTGAAGCCCTGTGATTCCTTCTTTGCATTGCGGTGATCTTAAAACCATCATTATGTATATATGTGTGGGTTCCTCAACCAGATTGCCTTAAAGCTGTGTGATTAATTCCAGCATCTAATCCCAGTGTAGTGAGCGTGCTCTGCTTCAACTAATCCACAATGGTTAATGAGACGCTGTTTACTGCTTACTCTGTCTAATCCAGGAAATAGATAATCAACAGAAACAGGAAGTACAATAATCCTGACCTCTGAAATATTACTGTAAAAGCTGTAATATTTTATTCTGATGGAGACTTTACAGTGGATTTTAAAATCACGAATTTCAGAACCATCATTTCTGCTTTATATGTTTTAAAGTGAGCAACACCCTGTGGTGGCCTGCTATCTGACCCCCTCAAAATCAACCAGATTTATTTTACACCATTACTTTAGTTACTTAAAGTACACAACCCCCCTTGTGTACTTCAAGCGCCTATAATTCAGAACATTGGTATGTATGGTAAATGTGTTAAAGAGTTGTTTTCAATAAATATAACGTACATATTTAATAGTTACCCCTGACTTATCATTAAACTGGCAAACCTTCACAAGACGAAAAAAATGAACATGATGTAAAGCTTGTGAAAAGGGACAACACCGGCCTGTCTTTCCGATTCTGTTTGTCTTGGTAGAAATCACGCAGAGACGTTTCCATGTTTTACACAATCCTTTTATGACCCATTTTCCTTACAGATGCATCTGGAGATCAGCACACGGCAGTCCTATTCTAAAGGCTGATCTAAAGAATTCCACACAGCAGTTGCAGTTATAACCTCTGGTCACCTACTCCTACAGTAAACACCCCCACAATGAAAATACACTGGTACAGTGGCCGGGGGTGCTGACCCCCATCTCCTTTTAAGGTAGTGTCCATTGGCAATGGTCTGCCCCTCACCCTCAGTAACTCTTGCTTCCTGCCCTCGGGGTGGGGGTTGATCGTCCTTCTGCCCTGTACCCCAGTTCTTTGTTCCCATTCCAGGCCTATTTTCTATTTTGTTTACCCATTAACCGCCATATTGTAATATTAAAAGCAATCCCAAACTATATTCTCTTTAACTCTGATGTATATTAAGGAATCTATTCTCAACAAGCTGAAATTGTCTATAAAGATGTCTCAAGCCTGCTCCGGAAGACAGGTAGGTCTGTGGAAAGGTGTTGTTGCATTTTAATTTGTGTGCATATAACAATCTGATTTTGTGCTTGTAGCTTAGCGTGCAGTTCTTCTTCTTTGATGCTTAACAGCAGCTAACATCCAGAACGATGCATTACTGCCACCTGTAGGATTCTCCAGTCATTTAACGCCACTAACCAGTCATTGTGTTTGCTAATGAGCATCAGAGGGTAAAAGCTCTATCTTAGCTGCCTGGGTGGATGCTAGACTGAGAGTGTGTTTAGCATGTCTTCAGAAAGACAAGAGGGAGAAAGTTGGCACTTAAGTGGTTGAAGCCTCTGACGCTATGATTCCTGGTGCACCAGGGTGTTTATAACCATTTAACTTCATTAAAAATAGCAATGTGACTCTTGTATTTTCTGAGGCAGATGTTGATATTTACTTTGCTAGGTTTGAGCGTAAAGCTACTAAACTGCTACTAATGTTGCAGTTACAGTTAGCAAGTAAGGCTCAGGGGGCTTGCTTTCCCCTGTTTCCCAAGGTCTAATTTACAAAAACTTGAAGAGTGCCATTTTACAAGCACATGAACCTGTACCAGAAGCCTAGAGAGAGCATTTCCAGGGTATCCAAAACCATCTAGTCAAACCTACACAGACTTTACCAGAGGGAAGGGAATTTTTTTCGTTGGGGGCATTATGCATCCAGGGCTATTGATTTAGCCATGGTGCAAGACTTATGCACTGAACTGTGCCCACATGTACTGGGGTGTATTTAGATGAACAAACTGTCAGTCATTGGTGTCAGACTAATGGTCTGTGGACTTGCAGGTTGACAAAATCTGCAAGATTCCTCTTCCTATAGCAAAGTTGTCACTTTGCTATGCCCAGTTCATGATGACTTTTCTGGCTTTAACTATTTTGGGTAACCTGTATGTATACCATGGCTCTTGCTGGGCCTTCTCTGTTGTTAATGTTTTTTTGTTGTTGCTTTTCATGTTCTCAGCCCACAGGAACACTTGTGAATGAACAGAAAGCTATTTCTGCAGACATGTTTGTAATGCTAGTTTATGGAATGATAAACCTCTGATGAAAATGGTTGCACCATGGAGGGCGATGCTACAGGCAAAGTGAAGGTGTGTCAAGATTTATAGGAAAGTAGGTGTAAATCAGGTGTAGCACCGTCATTCTTTATGATTAAAATCTGATGGAAATTATAGCTGGAAGGAACGATCTGAAACCACTTAAACGTAGATGGTGCTGAACTGATGCTGAGTGCTGGCTGTTTTATAACTGTTGGAGCAGAACTGTATGAAATTTGGTGCAAATTGGATTTTGTGCTGAGGGCGATGTAATTAACAGCTAGAACTACTAAAAGAAATGCCACTTATGTTGGCTGTCAGCAACATTTATTGGTGGTAAGAGGCCTAAATCTGGGCTCAGACTGAATGGATACACATAAGAGTGAAAAAAGGCACATAAAAGAAAGGAAGGGAGAAATATAATAGACAAGAGCCAAAATAACTAGCTTCTATTCTTCCATCTTTATGTTTAAAACTAGGTGTTGGTCAAGTAATGGTAGTAGTGCAAGTAACAGTGTTGGAAAAGGGTAATTCTGACAGTAGGCTGGGAATTTTCGTTCTCACAATGAGTGGCCACAGACACTAATGCCAAGCTACATGTTACTGTACAAACACTGACAAAGTATTTGCTGCCTTCCTGCTTTCCCTTTTTTTTTTGCATGTTGGTCACACTTAAATGTTTCAGATCATTAAACAAATTTGAATATTAGACAAAGATAACACAAGTAAACACAATATGCCGTTTCTAAATCAAGGTATTTATTATTTAGGGGGAAAAATCCAAACCTGTTACATATACAGTAGGTATTCAAACACACTGATCGACCTATTCTCTGGGTTTGTGTCTGGGAATGTGTGTTTTATCAGTGCCTTACCACATCAGAGCACAAAAGCCAAGACCAGGTCAGTTCTGACTTATTTGAGGAACGTCACACAGGAACAAGTGTCAGCTGTGAGTTTGTAGCTTATATGAATTCAGTGACTTGTGAATGCAGCACACCGTGAATACTCCCGTCATAAAATCATTTTTGTCAATTTTAACTTCTTTGTTGTTGTTTTGAATCCTTCTATGGTTACTTTGCTTTGATGTCATATTATGTAGTTACTTTCAGTCACCACTTCATTCCAATCTAAATAAAGTTCAAGTATAAGAACCCCAAGTGTGGTCCTGTGTGTGATTCAAGCCGCTACCGCTCCTCCCGACTCCTGGGGTGGACTGTGCGGCTCTTTCAGACTTGAAGCACCACAGTTCATGTCTGTGAACATGATAGAAATAATTTTGTTTATATCTCACAAACTGACTTTAGTCTCCATGGCAGCCCTTTACCATGTAAGTGTACACGGGAAAAAGGAAAATTTGTGTCCATGAACATAAATCAATAAATGAAACTATGAGACTGTGCACTCTCTGTGTCACTTCACATGACTCTTCAAGCACATGCATGAAATTCCATTTCAGTGTAACTGAATCTGTTTGGAAAATGTAACCGCAGTGTCTCAGGCCCAGATAGTGAGAGAAGAAGCACACAACTACACTTTAACTGCCGTTTTATTTCTATATATGATCAGTATCATATTTTGTGACACTACATGTACAAATCATCTTATAGTTTTACTGTACCTGTACATCACCTTTGATACATATTGAGCTTCACAAGAATAGAAAACATGAAAAGCCTGCAAAACATTCTGCACACATTCACATTAAAACAACAAATACATTGTATTTATACACACAATTCAATCCAAATGTATCATATGGATATTTATAACTGGCCTGACATATTATATTGTGTAAATAAAACAGAGAAATGCTTAACACTGCTGTTTGTGTATAGGATAACTTTAACTGTGCGAGTACTAATATCAAAGGTGAACATTACGTGCCTGCAATTGTGTGGAATTCACTGAATACTGTAAGTACATAAGAATCTGATTAATGGATTTATAGCCATGGATGAAGCTTGTATATCTTAGTGGCTGGGAATGCAGCAGGATAAATTGTCTTCTGGTGAATTTAGAGTAAACACGTTCTATACTGCAAGTTTGTAAAATTCACCCTGAATGAAAAAAAATCTATTTTATTTCGAAGAATGCTCTAATTAGAATCTCAATGCAAACGTTTTCTCACAGGGTGTCTGTTAACCTCTTCTCCATACATTTAAACTTCCTGCCCATTGTGCAGTTATGTCTACCTTGGTGTCCCCTTAGTCAGCGAAGGCCTGGGGACTGAGGATTTGGACCACTGCTCTGAAACAAGTTTTCTGGTTGGTGATCCAATCTTGAAAACGTATGTATATCAGAATTCACTCTCTTCCAGAATCTCTTCCATGGTTTCCCCAAGCGTCATCTCACCATCGCTACTGGATAGACTCTTCCTGGTGAGGAACTCAAGTCCTGTCACATCATAGCCATTCAGCGCTTGACCTTTAACTTCTCCTTTTCCAAGTACTCTGCCTCTGCCGTGCACAGCCACCTGGAGCAGGTGGGGGTGCATTGTTGAAATGCCGCCCTCGTCATAGGAGTCACTTTGCCGAGAGCACCGCGGATGATGTCCTCGAGTACATTTCCACAGGTGCTTCAGGGGCATTCCCCGAAAACAGGTCCTGACCTTGAAGTGGTTGGTGAACAAGAAGAGCTGCCAGCGCTTTTTTAGTTCAGCTTGTACCTAAAGATAAAGGTTCCCAGTTATAGCAGTCCATTAGGCATATATTTACATACATGTACATAATGGCACGTAGCTTCGGATTTATACTTTTTGGAGTTGCTGCAAGTTACTGACTGCCTTGTACGCAAGTTGTTTGAAAATCACAAGATTTTCAGAAAACTTAACCTCTGATTTCTGGCCTTGAGATCAATGTCACTGCAATTTAATCTTGTCCAACATTTTTTATTAGATGCACCAATGGCATCAAGTTGAAAATCTTAGGCGACTTAATTCTTGAGCTGTCACATTCACAAGATTTTTTAGAAACCTCTAACCAAAGTTGGGTTACAAATCTTTGTGTGTCTTGGGCCATTTGACCTCAATAAATCACATGATAGGGTGGGGCTAGGTTTCACAATGGGTTCACCCGAAACCTCGGCTGATTGTGACCCACATCTGTTTTCACACCTTGTGTGATTAGGTAGAGGATCAATAGTGGGTCCATGACCCTGTTGGGGGACACTCTCATAGGGCTTAAACTGTGGCACCCTCCACCAGTTGCTCTTAGAACTGAAGAAGCTTCTCAGATGAAACGTCTTCAAGAAACTTAAAGAGGTCCAGACACTTTTTTCCAAGCACCTTAGACTACGATGACCTGGATGACTGAGAACCTTCACAGACAGTTAGTATAATTTAAAAATGGCCCATGTATTTGTTACACGCATCCGTTACACTCCTCTGACTGGCCAATTATCTCATTTGTTGGTTTCAAGTGTTATTAGTTGGGGCGGGGGGGCTGTGGTAGTTCACGGTTTATGGTCACCACTTTCCCTTGTGAACAATTGTTCTTGCACGCTCCACTTTGGTGTTATTTTGATTAGTTGTGCACCTCATGATTTTTTTTCAATGAGGATACTATCTTGTCAGTCATTACCTTGTTCAGTGATATGTCACTATAGAAGCTCAGAGAACCTCAGACCATAGAGGCTAATGTACTACAAGCTGGGGTTATATTATGAAGTACAAGCAGGTCTGCTAAACTGCAGAAACTGAAGAAAGAAGCTTTAAAGCTTTCAGGCAACAAAACAAGAACTTGTGCATTTTAAATTTATTTTTTTGTTAAGTTTTCAGTTCTTACTATACAATTTTCCTGATATCAAAACTGCATTTATTGTAACTGACAAAAGAAAAACATACCTCTCCATTAGCAAAGCAGTACAGAACAGCTACCAAGAACCCCTAAAAAAAGATTGTACGCAACAAATAGCAGTTATAATGCAGTTTTAGAACAAAATAAAATTCTCATCAGGTGGATAATTTGTATTAGGGGTGTTACCTGGAATGAGCTGAGGGTGAGGTTGACAAAGTTCCGAGCATAGCGACTGCTTCCATCTACACACTCGTCTATCAGCACAGTGAAGACTACTTCATGGATTCCAAGCAGAGGAATCAGCACCAGTGTTGCTCTGGCCAAGCTAAACAAATACATACATTGAGAATGAGTATGAGAATTTTTAGAGTGGAGTTAGATTTAAAAAGAGCAAAGGATAAGGGAATAAGAAACATTATATAACCTGTGCATACATTTATATGCATGATTTTCCCTCATGGTGTGACATTTATGGTCAGAGCTGTGGGGGTGACATTTGAATTTGTGCTGCACATGGTGAGTGATTAACATTTAAATGGTAAGCCAGGAGTCTGCTGTACCAGTTTAAGAATAAGACTTTGGAAACAGTTCTCAAGGTCAAGCTTGTTTCCTGACATTTAGACGGGGAAGCAGTAAAATCTTAAATACCTGTATCTGTAGTCGGTAAATTTCACCTGATCTGCTTTCAGCTTGGACAGCAGCAACATCAGAATCTTAATGAAGATAAAGAAAATAACCTGCAATATACAACAAAAGCAGGTTTAAATGAAATGCACATTAAAAAAGACTAAAAGTGTGTTGGAAATGCTTCAAAGTAAGAAGATGGCTAATATCATTCATACTTGTGACTATAGTAGCATCATATCACATGCCAACACGAGGCATAAACCATTACATGGAGAAAATTAGGGGGAAAGTAACTAATTAATTAAGCACCACTGGAGCCACATGACATATCTGTAACCAATGTGACTGTGCTATGGTTCTTTGAAAAGTGTGTAGAGGTTGTTGAGAAACTTGACTTACTAACACTGATAAAGTGATCGGGCCCTTTATGATCCACCAGAACCCTCTGTTAATAATGGACCAGCATCTAAGGAATAAAGGGTTTACGAGTCAAGCAGCAATCTGTTAAACTGATTATTTTAATATAAAACATGTATTGAGAGACTTACTCTGTGTTTTCATATAAAATCTTGACCACTGTCCATGGTGTCACAAACAAGGCCGGAGTTCCTGAAACACCAATGACATGAGATGGTAGTTGAAACTGGAGCATTTCAGATTAACAGATCACACTTAAGTGCACATGAATCAAACTACACAAGAAGACGCTATCGCTCACAGTTTTGAAGCACTACAAGTGCATGAAACCTTCACTGCCACGGGAAATGTTTCTGACTTGGACAAATAATCCTGCTAACAGATGAAACCCATTCAGTTTTTACCCACATGGAGAGAACCGATGCAACCACAGAGATAACATGCTAACTCCACAGACAGCAAGCAGTCTCAAACCCAGAACCTTAGTTAACCACTGCACCATTGTGGAGTTAACATGATGAAATACCTAACTTAACATTTAATTCAACCATATATAGCTACTGCCTTGATCCAGTTCTTTATACTGGCAACCCTTTCTTGGATATCTGTGACTGTAATGGTTACTGGACCCTGTTCTGGGAGGTTGATGTGGTCTTGTCTCAGATCCACGAGCCATAGTTGGCTAATCTCCCCCCGTGCTACCTTGATCTTAGCCTCTAGTCGCATTCTCCATGGAGGGTATTGCTCCTTGTGGCTGTTCAACTTGTAGCCAAGCATCTCACTGATCACTGCTGCCGTAGTGTAGATCAGCTTGTTAGTCTCGGTAATAGTGGCGGTAAGTATTGTCCATCGTGCTGCATTCACATCATCTAGTAGGTCTTCTGAGGGTACTTCACGTAGTCTTGGAGGATCCACGTTTCAAGCTTTGCCATGATTCTGTCTTTCAGGTCAGTTCCTCTCGTACTCAACAATCCTTCTTCATTCACACTTTGGGCTTGGTACCCAATCTCGGGTGGGGGTGATGCTATCTCTCCCCTGACCTGCCATCCTGGCTCCCCCTTGCTGTAGCATGTGTGTTGTACCTCATCAATCTCTAGCTATGACAGCATTCCCTTCTTCCGAAAGTTGGAGCACTGAGCTACATTATTTCGCCGTCAATGTGGATGTTTGGTATCGAAGATTCCATCGGTCCCTTCATGTAACCCCAGTCAGCTTCTTCAGCCATAAGTGTGACCCATGTCAGGGCCTGGTGCTGTCCAACTCTTCATACTGGCAAACCTTTCTTGGATGTCTGTCACTGTGATGGTTTATGGACCCTGTTCAGGGAGGTTGCTGTGGTCTGCTCTCAGATCCACGAGCCATAGTTGGCTAACCTCCCTCCATGCTACCATGTTCATTTGTTTGTTCATTCTTGTGTGAACATGTTAATATGGCCACGTCCTTGACTTATCTGGACAAAAGTGAGCTTTGGGCTCAGGTTACTTCCTAATATAAAAGCATACACACAAATAGTTCATGTATGACTCACCCCATCCTAGCAGCATGTATTTCTTCAGCAGACACCTCTTGGTCAGCACAGCAGTGAAGAGCAGCGTATGAAGGAAAATGGCCTCCACCAAAAGCCAGAAGTAGTTACAGGCCACAAAGTACTCCATGCACACCTTGGACAATCTGCACATTATCACTATCTGTTAAAGTGTAAGTTTCAGGTAGATTAGTCTCAGAACTGTATCCACTGAAAACCACAAACAAATAAGAAGACATTATGAACAGTCTTTAGAAAAAACACCATGGTTAGTGTACCGGAGAGCTCGAGTAGGTGTTCCATCCAGGGTCGTCCTTTGGTAGGTTGGAATACATGATGTGCATTATGATCTCCTTAGAAAGGATAGCTGCAGCTCTCAGGATGAATGACACAAACAGATTCATATGGATGTAGTTCCTGGTACAGTGGAGCTTCCTGGTAAGAAGATACAGAAGCAATTTGAAAAAGCCATTGATCCTTCTTGTGCAACTGTAAAAGCATTACTGAGGGCACATGACATAACATAAGTGGAAATGAAAAATGCTCTTGGTTCTCACAGGTACATGGAAATGTTTGTGGCTTTTAATGTAATTAAAAATGATAACTTGTCTCCACAGGCTTGTAAATATCTCTTCCTAGTGGGTAACTGTCAAGTCCTGTAATCCTCTGCATAAAATCAATGCAGTTGAAGTTAATAAGTCCATCCTATATTTTGCTAGTGGTATAACAGAATTATAGAAGCTGTATCCTGCCGAGTGGAAACAGAATGTTGTAGATGTTTTTAGGCCTAGAGGATATCTTCAGTTACCATCCAAATGTAGTGCCAAAATGTAGCATCCATATTGCAACTGAAGTCTGTGGAGATCTGTTAAAAAACTTCCAGCTTTTGTTTCCTTTACGTAAAGCAAGTATGCCAGGTTTACTAAATATGGCAGCTCTATACATGTGAACTACGGTCTACAGTTGGCAGCTAGACTCTATAATGATCTAGTAAAAAATGTTATCATGTTATCATACACAAGATCTGATGACCAAAGGTTCAAAGTTAATACCAAAGTTGTCATAAATCTTTATAAACTTTATTTTTCTGAACATTAAAAAATTGTTTCAAACCTTAGCATGCCCATTAGCAGAGTGGCTAATATGAGAGACACCAAAGACAAGGAGTAGCCAATGACAGAGATGAGCCTGAGGGCTGTATGACGCAGCATTTCATCCTCCTGGAAACAGATATAATTACACAATAAAACTGACGGAGGCAATGCTACACTTCTTTAGCACAAAAATTCTGATTAAGGACAATCAAGAAAATAATCCCTTATAGTCTTTCTAGAACTTTTACGCCTAGAGAAAGAAACAAATTGCAAAATAGAGACCTCGCTTTCAGCGTTAAAACCTAAAGGGAAACTATGTAATACACACCCTTTCCCTCACCTTGTCTTTAAAGTAATGGTGCTCCTCACACTCTGAGACATCCCTCCAGGGCTCGGAGGAGTTCTCCATTTGTCGCCATCTCCCATTTTCCAAGCATTCTCTATGTGCGCTCCTAGAATTGTCTGGAGGTAAATGGAAGAAACATGGATGGGCATTATTTCCTCTGACAGCTCAGTGAGAAAAAAGGCTGACTTGGAGGGGAGATAATTACTTTACGTTTATTGTTTTGTATTTATTCTGGGTAGGCAGTTCTTCTCCTTGGAAGAAGAGGTCAAGAATTCAAACTTCATTGTGATGTATTCTATAAAGAGCACATCTTTATATTCAGTCTTTCATAAAGTTTCTAAATATGAGGGACATACTGGAAAAATGTCATCTGATGTTTTACACATTAAACTACTCATTTTGGCCAAAATTAGAGGGGTAGCAGTCTATGCTCACATTTATTTTTCCCTAAGGGACTGTGTCACTTACAGTTCAACAATTTAGCATGAAATTATATCAAAATTGAATCGTGCTCAGTTATAACAATGGTTATTTGAAGCTGGGAAATTTTGTATTACTTCTGCATGTATAGTTCCTCCTGTCTTACTATCGAGAAAATAATTGCATGGAAAATTCAACTTGAATAAAACTGACTTAAAATTGCACAAAAAAATTACATGCACTTTAAACACACACATACACACAAACATAAAATAACGACAAATTTACTCCGATCATTGTGAAGTGAAATTGTGGCATTATGACAGCCCTAAATGCAACCTGTGCTTTTTTCCATGGTTAATAAAGAATACAAGAATTCTTTATTAACCTACAACTATTGGCAAAAACATGAAAAATGTTATTTCAGTATATATTTAAGAGAAGAAGCATCTTAAATTGTGTAACAGTGGGTTACAGCTCAGGACAGAGTTCCGAGAGTTTATTATGACCATTAGGCAATAATACTGTGACTATGTTTCTTCTTTTTCACGTTTAAAGTGTGACTGTGTAATTAGATGTTTTGATTTTGACATTTAAATGCACTGTAAAATTCGTATGCTTTTTGCTGCATTCTTGTGACTAATGAACAAAGTATGCATAATACAGTTTTTAAAAATTTGTGCACTCCTATGTGATTTGTTTCGGATAAAACAACATTACCGTCACTGATCCACGGTAAGAAAGACGGACAGGGGACGGACACATTTCCAGGAGAAGAGTGGGGCCAACACACAAACATGTCAAACGCTCCTTTGCAGTAGTTTCCTGCAATAAAAATAATGCTTGAGGATTTTGTAAAGGTAATAAAAAATGACAAATATGAAGGCTTGCAGAAGGCTTACCAGTTATTGAGAGTGCACTCGCTACCAGAGTTTTATTGCAGTTCTTCGAGTATTCATTCCGCTTAGCAATCAGACTTTCAAGCAGTGAACCTGTTACCTTCCATTCAGATGGAGAAAGAAGTGAGAGAAAAACTGTTATTTGATAGGTTTTCGCTCAGGATGATATCTGGGAAAGAATTGTTTAAGATGCTTATATAAAAGACCACATAAACAATACATCGTAGAAAACGCTGATCATTTGACTTATTGGTTTTTATCAGGGGAACATCTTTATTGGTATTGAAATTCATGGACTCCAAACTCTCTCAAATTTGCCCACTACAACAAAAATTAAAAAATAACAGTTAAAATTTAATTAAAAGTCTAACAGACAAGTTGTGTGAATAACATTTTGGAATATAGTTAATCACGAGAAGAAAAGACAACCCATCATTTTAAAAGTAACTTTCACTTAGGGGCGATCGTGACTCAAGAGTTGGGAGTTCGCCTTGTAATCAGAAGGTTGCCGGTTCGAGCCCCGACAGTCTCGGTTGTTGTGTCCTTGGGCAAGACACTTCACCCATTGCCTACTGGTGGTGGTCAGAGGGCCCGGTGACGCCAGTGTCCGGCAGCCTCGCCTCTGTCAGTGCGCCCCAGGGTGGCTGTGGCTACAATGTAGCTGCCATCACCAGTGTGTGAATGGGTGGATGACTGGTTGTGTAAAGCGCTTTGGGGTCCTTAGAGACTAGTAAAGCGCTATACAAATACAGGCCATTTACTAAAATTGTTTAATTATGAGTGTTTTCAAATGTGTCCAGATGTGAGACGCTGTCTTTTTCTTTTACCGAGGCACGCTTACACATAAGGATGTTTTCCTAATGACTTCTCTAACTGACTAACTGCACCATCTTATGGCACACACTTGTGTTACATGAAAGTAAAGATGAGTTTTAAACTTAAGATATTAGTTCAACACAATACCAAATGTAGATGTCTAGAACATGAAGTTATGGTGTTGTTTCTTCAGATTGTTGTAGTTCAATTTCGGAGGTTTTAAATATTTCTAAGTGCAGCATTTTAAAAAAGAACCTCTAACCAAGCTCAGGAAGGCCAACAGGGGTAACATGTATTAAAGTTCATCTATAAGATTCAGTTTAATCTTCATTTTAATGAGGTTTGAAACACCTTCTGTGACACAAACATTTTCTTTGTTTTCATGTCCTTTACAACATTCGTGTTTTGTTAGTGGCATTTTCTTATTATTAATAATGTGCCAGCAAACATGACTGTGTGTGCCTACAGGTCCAACAATAGTTTTGGGGTGTCTACATGGGTTTTCTATGAGTAAACCTAGTATAAATTGTCCACCAAAAAACCCTATTAGGAGACCAGAGGGGTGAAACTACTGTCTGGTCTGCATGGACCAGCCTGGAGGCTATTTCCAAGCAACCATGTGACATACTATATATTGCATATGTTTTTCAGCTGACACTGGGATGAGCCAAGTTTGTTAATACAAATATCTAATCAGTCGATTACACTGCAGCACATCAATGCTTTTAAACATGTAGACATGGAAAACAGAACCTGCTGAAGTTCAAACCCAGCATCAGAACGTGGAACAAAGGCAAATTAGGGACTCTGAATGTGCCATGGTTGTTGGTGAAAAGAACTTTAGATCTGCTGAGACTTTCCTGCATAATCATCTCAAGAAAATATTTAGTAAGCAGTAGTTCTCTGTGCAAAAACGCCTCTTTGATGCCAGAGGAGAATGGCTAGCGTGCATTGAGCTGACAGGACTGTATGCCAAAGAGCATACACAATGCATTGATCCTTAAAACGGCTGCAACACCTGAAGACCACCCAGTGTACCACTCCAGTCAACGAGAAGGCAACGATGATTGAAAAAACTGATCTGAGGCGTCATCATCATATGATTCATTTATGTATTTAAGTGAATGCTTAGTATCCTGTGTGATCATTGCATATTTACCATATTAAGTTCCTCAGAAGGAGTTTATGAAAGGAGCACAGTTTAATTTTAAGTTTTTGCTAATTAATTTTGCTTCCAATTAAGTGAAAATTAAATCAATTGTTCAATAATATGAAAGTTTATTTATTCATTCATTCATTGCTGATTAAATTACAGCGATTTACAGTTAGCTACAGTCATTTAATTGAATTGTCTATTTAATTTAATGATTGCAAGATTGAATCTTTCACAGTATCTGCAGCCTGCAGATGAAGGCACTATTGCAGTATCCTTTTTTATCCACTTGGTGGGAGTATTTAATCAGGAGCAGCATCTGTGACTGTGGGAACATTTTCATCTTTGTTTAATCTTCAATTGATACATGCAATTTATCAACCTGGCTCACTGCATTAGTGCCATGCCTTCAGCAATGCAAACACACACCTGTGTATTTATTCCTGCCTCAGTGACATATACAGAGTGTATAGTTGTGCCCTGAGCTGGGTCATAAATTTTAATTCCCCCTTAATTTGCTTTCATTAGTGAGACGTCAGCATTTCCTGTATTTGAGACCCCGTCTTTTATAGATGATATCTAGCTCACCTATCTTATCTTGGTTGAACACTTCCAAGCTTCACATCAAAATGAGAGCAACAGCTGAACTAGGCAACCGCCTGTGCCGCTCAGAATGTCCCATGTGAGCCAGCTGATAGAGCGTTTTGACTCTCTGAGGGTTGTCTTGTCAAAAACCCATCCAGAGGAATATAAGGAATAGCTGTCTCACTGTCTTCTCTCTTGTCTCCTGTGGGCCTAAACCTCCTTTAAACTCAAACACAGGCTCCAACCCCCCCCCTAAAAAACCCAAAACCTTTCAAGGACTCAGATGTTAGTTTTGCTTTAAGTTCTTTCAACAACAACAACAACAATAAATCTAGATTATCATTTCAAGAATAGCAAGTTGGTTGAGCACGTTGCTAAAGGCAAGTAAACGCTGCAGAAAATACATAAAAGCCCGACGGATCACACAATGCATTATATATGTCTCCACAGACAACTGTTAGCTGTCATTGTTACTGTTATTTTGTGCTGCAAAATGATCGTTTGAACCAAATATAGAAGACGTTTCCATTAAGTGTGACGCAGCTCTCACACTCAGTGATAAATACTGCTTTTCTGTCCGGTTATAATTTCACAGAAAAGCCTCAAATGTGTGTGTATGTACAGTTTACCTGATGGCTGTAGATGATAAAGAGCAGTGTGAGCAGGAGTTTGGTCCTCTTGTTCCAGGCTGGCATTGGAGCCGGCATGGCTCTGTGTTCACATTGAAATCAATTGGTGTCTGGTCTCTTGGCTTTCCTGCCACCTCATGCCTTTCGCTTTGGCTTGTCGGGCCTCTCACTCATCCTTGCTTTAGCGCCGTACTTCCTTTTTTGCACTGCTGTTCCAGCTTCACTGCATCAAAAAGAGTGGATTTGAACCTGACCTCCTTCCAAGAAACTCTGAAAATTTTGTTACGACGGAAGGATGATTTGAAAGAATTGTGCTCAAAGCTGGTCTCCCACCTATACCAGTTATCCTTAGAGTTCCTTAGATCCAGCAAATGCTTCCACTCTAGTTCTTCAATTAGCTACTATATTACTTTTTAATAACAGATTTCATGGAGGGTAAAACCAAGTTCTCATCTGTTCACGAAGAGCTCTGGGACTGAGGTGGATCTGTCTGTGCTCCCTATAGATACAGAGCAGCTGAACACGCCTGTGGATCCTCACCGACAGATTGCCTCTCCCACCCAGTCCTCCCCTAACCAATGAAGATAAGGCCCCAGAAGAGTATAAATGAACTAACTTTGCTGTCCAGGAAAACTGATCACACAGGAGTAAACTGGTCACACACTGTTGTACCAGCATTCACTGGGATTTCATGTGCATATGCACTGAAAAAAATCACAATGCACATACAAGCACAAGCAAATACCACCTTAACTTGTGACAAAAAGAGAAGACACAACTGCTCCCTTCTGTCTAACTAGCTCAAACAGTAACTGGGCATCACCCAGCATTTCTGACACTAATGGGGATCTAGTGTAAACTAACATCCACAGAAGCCAAACACAGACGAGCAAATTAGAGAGCAAAGAGCCAGGGTTGGTGCATTAAAAACCCATCTCAGTATATCATTAAGAATAAATCGCCTTGTGTAATTTATTTTTAATTGACAAAAGCTAATTTCACAATCAGAAAGGAAGTAGTAACAGTATTAGTTGACTAACCAATTAGCTAATTAAGCCACAACTTTCTCATGACTTTTTACAGCAGATAGAAAAAGCTTAAACAAAACGAGAGTTAAAATGTTATTACATCACATGGATCACAAAAAACCTTGCATATGATGAATTCTTATTTCATAACCTAATAATTGCATTCTGAATTTTCTCACTAACAAATAAATTCCATTTCAGTTCAGTTCAATTTGATTTTATTTAATAGCACCAATTTACAACAACAGCTGCCTCAAGGTGCTTGATGATGTATTAAAGCTGTATGTACGCATGCACGTACAGTCCTGTGAAAAAGCATTTGCTCTTTTGTGACCTCTTAGTTAATTGTATTTTAGAAGCAGTTACATGTTTCAGAACATTTTGATTTTAAACGAAGAAATGCAGTTTTAAAAATCTGATTTCATTTATTAAGGGAAAAAAGCTATCCAAACCTGCCAGACTGAAGTTAAAAAGTTGTGCCCAATCATAGATTAACTGTGATTAACCACATTTGTTGGAAAGCTCAATTTCACTAGCCACACCTAGGAGAGATTACTGTCTGACAAGGGAACCAGGCTAAAAGCCACAATCTAAAGAAACAGCTACGCAACAAAGACTTCAGTTTACTCCACAGTAAGAGTGATTATTCACAAACTTGGAGAAAACTTGGAACAGTGGTGAACCTTCCCAGGAGCGGCCGGCCTACTAAAATTACTACAAGAGCGCATGAATGACTCATCCAGGAGGTCACAAAAGAACTATGGAGAACATCTAAAGAGCTGCAGACGCCACTTGTCTCAGTTGAGGCCAGTAATCATGACACAACCACAAGAAAGAGGCTATGATTTTCCCCTAAGATTTTAGGAAAAATATTTTGTGAACTGATAAGACAAAAGTTACCTTTTGGAAGGTTTGAGTCCTGTTACATCTGGCATAAAACTTTTACAGCCTTTCAGAAAAAGAGACCAAGAGCACCAAACATGGTGGAGGTAGCAAGCAAGCAATTTATTTATAAAGCACTTTCGGATCAGCCCCCAGCTGAACACAAAGTGCTGTACACTTGACATGCCAGAAATGATACATTGAACATGTTAAAAAATTAAAAAAATAAAAAAATGAAAAAATAAAAATAATATCAAATAAAAAAAAATAAAAAAAAAGATGATTATTAAAATGACATTTAAAATAATAGGTAGTGTGATGTCTGCAGCACTTTGCTGAACGACTTGCTGCAACTGATGGGACCATGAATTCTGTTTATTACCAGAAAATCCTGAAGGAGAATTTTCCAGCCATCACTTTCTGTCCTGAAGAGCAAGTGTACTTGGGTTATGCAGCAGGACAATGATAGAAAACAGACCAGCAGGTCCACCTCTGAATAGCTAAAACAAACAAACAAACAAACAAACAAAAAGGTTTTGGAGCGGCTTAGTTGAAGTCTGGACTTAAATCCTATTGAGATGCTTTAGGACGTTTACAGGCCGTTTGAGTGTGTATGTAATCTCACACCACACATATACAAACATAATCACCAAAATTATCTAACAAAAGGAAGGTGAAATGAAGAGATATCCCAGGCAGCAAAGTGACTCCGAATGTGATATTTACCTATTTTCAACTTCAAGGAAAAACCTCAGATTTGTGTATTTGTTACATGTTAATTAGACTTTAAAGATTTACTGTAATATGAATGTGACAGGATCCATTTTAGAGAAAGCTTGGCAATACAGAGCTGTGGCTGAATGTGCACACTATGTGCCTGCAGACAGTAGAGATTAGGTTTAGACTAGAGGAAAAATACATCAGAATTTTCAGTGTAATTTGAAAGATTTAAATAGCAGTGTGCGGTCTCAAGCAGCAGACGTATGGCCTTAGGGTACTGGTGTGGAGGGATTCTCATTTATAGCTGGACAGCAGGAAGAGAAGAGGCTGTTGAAGAGGTAATGTGAGAGTTCAAATGTGGCCATTTCAAACCCACTTAATGGTCGAAACCTCTCCCATGGTTTGTGCTCTGGTTCCATTTATGAGAGCTTCACTAAACCTGAGAGCCACTTTGAGTCTTTTACCAAGAAAGTGATTGTGAGATAGCGATCTACTAGTAAAGGCAGTGGAGTAAAATGGATAAAATAACTGTATAAATCCCATTCTAGTAAGTCCAATTTTCTATTTTAGTTTTAGGAAATACACTGCTGGTTACATATCCAGAATTGGAATCAGTAAAATACAAACCATGTATACATTTACCCATAAAACACAAACATATTGATAGTGTAAATGCATGCTAAATGATCTGTTAAGGATTTACGACTGATTGCAACAGGACACTCTTTTCTAGACATTTGAAAACAAAGGTTAGGTGTGTATGTGAAGGTGTTAGATGTGGTTGTGGTATTCAGCAGTGACTGCTGTTGTCATGATAGTCACAGGAGAGTTCAAACGTTTAATTCACAAACTCTGGTTTGAATAAGAAAGTCGATATACCTGCAGTTTCAGTGAGTCAACTGAGGAGCACAGTCTCTGGCTCCCTTGAGACAATGAAGCTGGAAGGGTGAATTACATAGTTCAAAGTCCAAACTGAAGTAAATCCATGAGATGAGGTTCTGACAAAGGCAGCAAACTGAAGGGACGCACAATCAGGGATTCCTGGGAGATGAGAGTGTGAATCACCCGGAAAACAACAATTCTGAATATTTAGACTTACAAGCCCTAAATTACCACAAAGCCAAGCTGAACAGCCTGACAACGAGTAGCTCAAAAGCCAGTTAGGCAGAGGCAATGACACACAGGTGTGATGATGCAGTTGCTGCAGCCCCCGATCACACCTGCTCTCAAAGCCCAATCACACAAAGACCTGGGAGCAGAAGAGAGAGAGAAAGCGAGAGCAAAATTAGAGGGGCGGTGTACAGGGCTCCAGGTAACCATGGCACCTGTCAATTACTGCACAGTAAAGAACAACAGGACATGAGAAAGTGACTGGAGGAGATTTTTAAATAAACAAATGTGTTTCTTGTTTGGCCGACATTTTCAACTTTCTCTCATCGCCTCTACCACCAAAACACCAAGATGCTAACAATGGGAAATATATATGTTAATACTATTTATATTACACTGTCATATTATTTATGTTTTGTGAAAAAAACAACATGAAATTCTGAATATTTTTGGATGCAAACTTGTCATGGAATATGTATAAACACTGCATCCATAGCATTTCTGCAAAAACATCCTGCACAATGAAAAAAAATAGGGAGACATCAAGCGATGATGAGCTTGGTTGGTTGTTTCCAAACAACAGCTCAGCAGCAAGGAGATTTTCATCGTGTCAGTGCCCCCCCACTGACACCAAGCATGTTATCTATCTATACTATATCTATAGGCATTACGGCTAAAATGCTAGCAAATACCGTTTTGCTTCATTCAGCAGACAAAGAGCAACAGAAATATTCATTTGAAAGATATGTTTCATCTGATTATATCATTGGAAGTCCAATTCTTGTCTTACTAATTATCGAAAAAATATAAATGCCAAAGTCATAAAACCAAAGTAATTTAACTGAAAAATGATAAAATGCTCAACAAAACTGTGAGGAACAGATTTAGGTGCTAATTCTCAGAGTTTCAGTATATTTTAACACTGGCCAGACTAGCTTTAAATTTCTTTGTGTCATAAGGTGTGAAAAACATTCATGTGAAATTCCTGTCCGTTATAGTGAGTGTGCTGCATAAATGAATGCATGTGTGGCACCATGCTGACATAAACTTTCAGGAAGTTGGTGCTCTTTACTACGGTGGCCCTGAGAGGCCAAACGGACTGCAACTTAAGGAAACACCAGCAATAAGAAAAACCCTGCAAAAGCACACAAAACACAACGGAAATAGGAAACATGACAACGGAAATAGGAAAAAACACAAGGGAAGTGTTTCTGGGGAGACAATAACCGGACAGACCAGTTGCAGGAACCCAAAACATGGTAGGCGTGTTTTATCATATAACGCTGATGATGGATTTTTAGTCTAACACACTTACCTCTCATCTTTTCTTTCCTCACAAAACTGATAGATCCTCAGCTTCTTTTAAGTGTCTCCCAGTGCAATTCTTAGCATATTTTGGTTCCTGCAGCTGGTCCGTCGGGTTATTGTCTCCCCAGAAACACTTCCCTTGTGCTTTTGGAAATCTCTTTTTTCCTATTTCTGTTTTCTTTATTCCTATTTCCGTTGTGTTTTGTGTGCTTTTGCAGCATTTTTCTTATTGCTGGTGTTTTCTTAAGTTGCAGTCTGTTTGGCCTCTCAGGGCCACCGTACTTTACAGTATCCTCAGGATCATTGTCAGTTAGTTTAGAATTTGATTAATTACTTCCCAAAAGTGTTTTAACAACTCTTACAGCAGTGTTGGAAACATGCTATTTTCAATCACAGACTTTCACTTTGGGGATATATAAATGATCTGACTATTTTCTCAGCTCCTAAGAAATGCCATTTATCTTCTGACTGTGTTGCACTTTCCAAGGATTCCAAGTTATACTGTCATAACGTAAATAGTCATTTATATTATTCCTTAAAACCTCATTTAAACATTTAAAATAAGCTAAAAAGGTTGAGAAAGAAATATAATTACACAACATATTCTGTTTTCCCATGAATCAAACTGACCTTATGTTAACAACATTTTTGATAAATTTGACTTTCAGTCCCAAACAAGCAGCCATAAATTCATGGAGTGAATTTCAAGAGAAGGTTGAAGGAGGTCAGGCACGGTGATTAATGTATCTCTCCACACCAGCACCTCAGCTGAGGCTCGCCTTTTAGACAACATAGTAGCGGGGTGAGGTAGAGATGGAGATGGGTGTCATTCTTACACGTATTAGGCAAACACAGCCCTGCAAATGTTTACGCTCTCCTGCAAATGGTTTACCAGACAGGACAGGTGCTATGTGGAAGCTTAAACAGGTTGCAGTGCTGCCGCATAAACTGTTTGGATCTCTAAAGCCTGAGTGCCTGCTGTACTGTGCTCGGGAGTTGGAGATCTGGTCTTTTTTCAGGTAAAGAGTACAAACATTTCTTAGTAAGGAGGCAGCGTAGTGTTAGGATGCTTTAAAGACACTTATTTAAAAGCCCTGAGGCAGAAAATTACAGATATATGTGAATACAGCACATAACCTGTTAAGTCATGTGCTCATTAACTGAATATAATTATTTTTATATTACTTTTCATATACTGTATCGGTTGTGATACTTTAATGCAGGGAATATTTGAAATATTACCTATGTTAAATATTATGTATTTGAAGTACTCAGCTTGTAAATGCCCAAACGCATGTACAGAACATGTGCACACATCCTCCTTGCATTTACATTCTTAATCCAGAGTGATGGCTGGGCAGAGAGGGATAGATGGTGGGAGCAAATGGTAGCTCTCAACTGGAAAAACAAATAGGGTGAGGCTGCAGCAAAAGAGCCCGCTGTAGCCCGGGGATGCTCTGGAACATCCTGTCTATGGGTTTGCCTGGGTCAACACTCCACACAGCTACAGGCACTGCATCATTTTGTAGCCGGAAAACAGCATTAGAACCGCATCAAGGTAATAGCCAACCCCGACTGTCAAGTTTGCACAAAAAGGACGTTTTTGATCTGATTCTAGTCTCAGAAACCCATTTGTTCATTATTTCTTTTACTTATATGAGCCAGAAGCAAAGTAATCACTTTTATTTTAAAGAAAACTGTTTGGTGTAGACAGAGGTATATTGGTATATATTAATAATTAGTGGAAAATCTGGTGTGTTTCACTGTTATTATTTTGAAAAGAAAAAATGCAAACATGCAGGAAGACCCTTAAAATAAAATTATGAACCTTTTTTTCTTTCTTTCAATTATATTTAACCAACCAGTTCACCAAAATGATTAAGTCTTGCTATACAGTTTCACCCCAAAATTAATACATTATATTCTATCCATCATTCTTACATCCATCTTCTTCTGCTTATCCAGGGGCAGCAGCTTAAGCAGAGAAGCCCAGACCACCCTCTCCCCAGCCACCATCTCCAGCTTGTCCAGAGGAACACCAAGGCATTCTGAGAGATATAATCTCTCTAGCATGTCCTGGCTCTTCCCCTGGGGCCTCACCCAGGAGGCATCCTTGTAGGATGCCCGAACTACCTCAGCTGGCTCCTTTGGATGTGGAGAAGTAGCGGCTCTACTCTGAGCCCCTCGAGGATGGCTAAACTCCTCACCTTAGCGCTAAGGGAGAGGCCAGCTACCCTTCGGAGAAAGCTCATGTCCGCAGCTTACATCCACACTCTTGTTCTTTTGGTCACCACTCAAAGCTCCCCTCACTTAAACTCCTCCACTTGGGGCAGGTAACTCGGCCCTGACCTGGAGTGGACATCACCCTTTTACGGCTGTGGATGATGGCATCAGACTTGGAGGTGCTGATTCTAATTTCTTTCACACTTGGCTGTGAACCACTACAGTGTGAGCTGGAGGCCACCACCTGATGAAGCCAACAGAAACATATCATACATGAAAAGCAGAGATGAGATTCTGTGACCAACCAATTAGAAGGCACCTGGCTACGCCTAGAAATTCTTTCCATAATAAGCATGAATAGAATCAGTGTGTGTTTTGGGAAAGGGCATCTTTGAGCAGTGACCTAACATAAACTAATTCTCCTGATTTTACCCTAAGTTCCCATGTAAAAATGGCTTACCACTTAGCAGAGTAGTGGCCCTTTAAGTGCTTGTGTTTTGGTCCTAGTATAGAAACATGCAGCGCATAATTTCAGTTGTTGAGTTTCATTGGAATGAGCTAATGAAGATGAATGACTAAGCTAACAGAGAAATCCTTGACTTAGGTAGTCATGACACCACACTTCCTGTTCTGACTCATTACCTGTTACACACGGGGTAAGTAAATATAAGGCCGAGGATACTGTAGGAGGAACAAGGGGGATCTAAATATACATCTCAGATCAGCTGGTACTTTTCCTACACTGATGGAAACTGATGGTTTCTGTTTTTTCTAACAGTGCTAGCTTACTTAATAGCTCATGGACAGATTTGTTTTTTCTAATAGCTGAAGGCGCTTTTCAATAGTAGCCAGGATCCTGCGGTGGGACATAATATTGGCCATTGACGCTGTTAACAGGTCTGTGACACAGGACTCAACCCTCTAATTCCTTTTCAGCAGCTCTATATGTCCTTGAGCTGGCAAAATGAAAAATACCTGTTATTTCTTCATATCATCTTCTCCCTCCCCAATCCCCCATAGATTCATACATTTACTGTTCACACATGCTCTGTTAGTAATATATGTTTTTGTCAGAGCCCCCACGCTCGAGATGAAAGGAGAGATTAGCTCTGGTTTAGGAAAACAGAGAGGAGGAGGGTTTTGGGAAGGTTGTCAGCTCTGTACTTCAAAGATTTATCATCCATTTACATTCTCCCAAACACAGTCTCAGCACCAGACTCTAAACAAAAAGCAAAGAGTCCTTAAATAAAACCTCACACTGTGGCATTCACAATAGAACTTTACCACTATTAATTACTTGTGCTCATGCATGAATTAATGCATACACTTGGATATGTTTTTACGAGCAAGTTATTTAGAAAGAAAGTTGTAGATTAAAAATCATTAAGGATTATTTATTAGCAGAGTAGATATTGTAATCAGACATGTTTATTCATGAGTGTAGTTTATATTTAGAAGAGAGTTCATAAAAAGTTGTTGACATGGAGACATGGAGTGATAACTAGGACATATTCAGGCCGGTGAAAGCTTTAGTTTGGGTAAGAAGAGGCCTCCATGTGGAATATTAAATAAAAAATTACATAACCTCTGATACTAGTAGTTAGTTCTCTACATTTCTGAGACTGGTTATCTGTTTTGTGTATTTGCCAGAAAATATCTTTCACATACTTTTGCACTCTTAGACTGCATTCTGTTTTGCTCCAGCCGGGAGATAACGATCAAATAATTAATATTTTAAACGTTTATCTGCTTCTCGTGGCAGTTTTATGTACACACACTCAACATTGCCGGACACTTCTTGGCCCACTGTTTCAGTGCAGAAATGTTCCTCTGTTTTGTTTGTTCTGTAAGCTGAGGCCAGACCTAACAACACTCATAGCAAAGCTTAGAGATGCAACTCAATGCTGCTTCTGGAGGAGAATGTCAAACACATGAAGCAAACAAGTCATTAAGGTATAATTGATTCAATGCAGCTGCAAGGTCACTGTGGTCAGATCTGAGCTATAATGATAATTATTTGTTGTATTTCAAGTTCTATGAATGCAAGTATCAATCTATTCAGTGCTGGCTTTAAGTGCTAAGGAGCTAAAATGTGCTGTGGGTTTTTCCATTTCTTTGCGCATTGCGTCTCGTACCACTTACACACTTATTGGCAAATCCCAGGGTGTGAGTCAGAGTCCAAGAAATATTTAGTGATAACCAGTCAACTTTGTTAGTACCCCTGAAAAAGACAGTACCTCCCCCCTTTTTGTCAGTGGCACTGACAAAAGAAAGGGGTTGACTGGTGATAACCAGTTGAAAGGTAGTAGACACAAGACAGTACCCCTTTTCAACCCACAATCAATCTCACAATCCCTCAATCACTCATGTTTTGCAGTATGGCAAGAGTTCCCAGTGAAATTTAAGAGTTCAGGCTTTTTCACACTTATAGTTCATTTACTCTTGTAATTGATGAGTTTATAAACTTGTAGCTTTCCCCGTCATTTGGTTTGTTTTCACAAAGAGAAAAATCCAATTCAACTTCAAGCGAACCATAAATGAGTCGCTCTGGAGTTTGTTTGGAACTGTACCACGACCTCCTCCTCCAACGGGAACTGCTGTTCTTATAGGTTCCAAAATAATAATTATTTTTAAATAATCCATCCACCGAGGTCATGCTAAAAAATAGTTGGTTTAAAGATGTTTGGCTGAAATGGATAAAAGTGACTGAAATTAATTCCCTCCATAATGTGGCTGGGCATTAGAGCTGGGATGAGGAGCTTGGACATTCAGAGGGAGTTTGGAATTGAGCCGCTGCTCCTTCGCCTCAAATGGAGCCAGGTGAGATGGTTTGGACTGAGAGACTCACTCAACCAGCTTTGGTTAAGCAAACAAGAAAATGGATCGATGAATGGAAATCTGTAAGTAACTCTGAAACATAGACTCATAGCGTCACAAAACAACCAACGTCTATTTTGATTAGAGCCACTAAAAGTCCATGACTTCATAAGTGAACATATTCTGATCAACATATAGCATTTTAGTAACATTCACGCTAGTGTATCAATCCAACAAATAGTATATACACAGGGCCTTTAAATATTAAAGCTAATAATTACCACCATCCTTGCTTGTGTGGCTGATGAACTCCAGAACTTGTCAACCTCGGTGGGTTTAGCGTGGAGAGTGATGGTGAAGTGTCAGCCTGGAGTCCAGTTTAACAGTGAGAGAGACCAGAAACTCTGTCAAACATGGGAATCAGAGAGGGGTAACTAAAATGTCGAAGGAACGCATCCAAGCCTTGGATGCTGGTGCAAGGAGAAAGTGACACCTAATATTTGATGTGCAGAGTTTACAGAATTAGTTTTTAATTACTCTGGCAGTGCTAGAATTAATTATCTACCTACCTACCTACCTACGTAAAATGTCACCTCAACATGCTTTTATTGTAAGGTAAAGACCCTGCAAGAATTTTAAGAAAATCCCAACAACGACCCCTTAAGAGCGAGCATCTGGCAACAGGAAAGGAAAAACACTCTTTTTTTACAGGAAGAAATCTCAGTCAGATCCAGGCTCAGGGACAGGCGAGCCAAAGATTATTAATAACTAATGATTAAATGCAACATGGTGTAAAAGATGGAGTGAAAACAGGTGACTGAAAAATGGCAAAGCCCCAGCAACCTATGCTTATTGCAGGATAACTAGGGGAGGGTTCAGGGTCACCTGATCCAGCTTTTATCATAAGCTTTATCAAAAGGAATGTTTTAAGCCTAATCTTAAAAGGGGAGGGAATCCAAACTGGGAGCAGAAGAGGGGCCTGGAAGCTGGAGGCTCTACCTCCCATTCTACTTGTAAACACTCTGGGAACCACAAATAAGTCTGCAGTCCGAGATCAAAGTGCTCTGTTGTTTTGTGAGGTCTTTAAGATAAGATGGGACCTGATTATTCAAGACCCTGTTGGTGGTATTAATTCTCCAGTTGGATGCCAATAAAAGACTGGGGGGAAAAAATGCTACAAGAGAATAATGGCTTTTGAAAGAGATATCAAAACTGTTTCAATACCAAATTGTCACAACAAACATGACACTGAATGCTCAAAACCTTTATTGTGGTTCTTTTCTATATTTGTTCGCATACTGTAACTTCACATAAAACAGACTGATGAAAAAGCACAACCCAAATTACTATTTTAATGAAATGTTGTTGTGAGTACAATAAATGTGAGTGGAATTTTGTTTGTGATGAAATGTGACTGTGCCACGATTCCTTTACAAAAAAAGCTTCTGGTTACTTAGCTGTCAGCAGTGTTGATAGGACTATATTTCTAATAGAAAGTACTTCCAACAAAACCCTTTTACAGTGAGGTCTGCGGATCATCCAGGAGAACAACCATATTTCTCCGGAAAGGCAAATGGAAACTGAATTTGAGAAATGCAATTTTTCAGTGCTGTTAGTCTCACTAACAATATTCCACACTCCTCTTTGTTCTGGCATGGAGGCAGTCGTACACAAACTATTAGGATTACAACTTCGTAAAAGAGGGGATTAGTGAAGTTTTGACCTCAGTGTCAGAATATTTGTCATGTCAGTTGTGTTTTGGCTAGATCCTTGTAGAAAACATGAAACCCTCGATCCAAAGACTTGAGGTTTGCATCCAGACTTTTGTCTGTATAAAGAAACACTTTTGTTGTGTTTAAGGAAAGCTGATGGTTTAGATATAAATACAATTAAAATAGATGAACTGCATTAACCCTTTGAGGTCTAAGTCATTATTGGTGACAGCCTCAACTCTAACTATGATCTTAACTGACATATGTCTGTGAAGGTTCTCAGTCATCCAGGTCATCGTAGTCAAAGGAGCTTGCAAAGAAAAGCGTCTGGACTTCTTTAAGTTGCTTGAAGACGTTTCACCTCTCATCCGAGAAGCTTCTTCAGTTCTGAGGTCAAATGGTGGAGAGTCCCAGATATAAACCTAGTGGGAGTTTCCCCCCACAGAGGGACAAAAGGACCCCCTGATGATCCTCTAATCGCCTGAGCCAAGGTGTGAAACTGGGTGTGGGTCCCAATCAGCCAGAGTTTCGGGTGCGTTCATTGGGAAACCTGGCCCCACCTTATCATGCGAATTCCTGAGATCAGATTGTCCAGGATGTGAGTGGGCGTTAAGGCGTCTGGGGAGGGAGCTCAAAACTGGATTATAGATGGCAGAGAGTTGGTGTCGTAAACCACCGCCTCTGTTCAAAGATGGTCGCTCACAGTGGACATAGATGGCTTCTTTCACTCCTCTTTCAAACCAAACCAGAGAGGACAGATGGTTTGAAAGAGGAGTGAAAGAAGCCATCTATGTCCACTGTGAGCGACCACTTTTTCTCCTCTTTTTTTTCTTTCTTATAAATATGGGGCCTAGTATTCAAAGAACCTTTGCATGAGATAAAAGATTTTAAATCAAATTCTAGATTTAACAGTGAGCCAATTAAGAGACGTAAATGTGATCTTTTTTTATAGTCCCTGTTAATACACTTTTGGATTAACTGAAGCCTTTTCAGGCAACCTGATAATAATGAATTACAATAGTCCAACCAAGAAGTAACAAATGCTGGAACTACTTTTTTTTTACCATCACTTTGAGACAGGATGTTTCTAATTTTAGAAATATTGTTCAAATGGAAGAAACCAGTATTACATATTTGTTTAATGTGACCATAAAACCTCTCTCCAGAAGGTATTTGCCTTGTCTAGCTGCAATTTTTTGTCAGTTTTGGAGCGAGGACTCCTTTTTTTGTGTGACATCCTCTCAGTCTATGGCAATATAAAACTGGCTTCACTGTGGACAGTCACACTAGTGTTCCAGCAGTTTTCAAATTGTTTTAACCAATTTCCTTTTATCTGGGGGTGATTGTTTGGAGCCTTTTTTAGACCTTGGTAGTAACTTGTGCTAAAACAGTTTGAAATGATGATCTTGGAATCAGCAGTTGTTTCGAAATGTTAGAAATTAGAACAGGGTTTTCTGAACAGTGATTACATCCTGGAAAAAGACCAGTTCAAGCCCAAAATTGCCATGGCATTCATACCCATGACCCGTCCAACCACAACTGTGACAACATCCGAAGGCACCATTAATGCTAAACCTTATATTGGACGTATTGGAGCAAAATATGCTCTGATCCAGATGCTGTATTTTTGAAGCAAGGTCTTGATTATGGATCAAACCAGTGTATTCTGGTTTACTTCTTTTTGTCACAGGCACTTGCCCATAATCGTCCTGTTAAAGTCCAACTTTCATACAAATAGTTGAGATAGTTTGTAAAGTGACAATAAAAGCAGAAAGCAACTTTTTTACAAATGAAAAAAAAAAAAAAAGAATATTGTTTTGTTTTTGACATCAGAAAATTGCTTTAAAAGAGCAGGAATTGGAACAACAAGACTGAAAATGTTATGGCGTGATTAAAAACCAAGCTGCACAATTACACTTTATACATTTTAAACTTTTCACATCTCATTTTATGACATTTAAAATCATGCACAAAAACTGAGAAAATGAAAAAAGATCATCTCTTTTCCATTTACACTGCAACTTGCTCTGCACATGTTCTAAAAGGAAAGCAGGTTTTCAACATTGGACACAATAGATTTTAGCCAACTGTCTGATTCCAACACAGACTTGCAACATCTTATATGTTCTCCATTAAACTGCACTGAGATGCCTGCAAAAAATGCGCAATGAACAGCGTTGACAGAAATCAACACACATTCTACATCCCTTCAGAATTCCCAAACATAAACACTATCAATTTTCTCCCTGTTCTCGGCCTGAGTCCAAACTCCATGCTCAAGATATGTTTGTATCGTTTCTCCGATCCTGCCCACATTTGGCCACAAGTGTCTTCCACTTAGAAACAGGAAAACTGCTTCTTTTTCTTTCTCTCATCCTTCTTACTAGACTCAGTTTGTCCCAGAACATGACCCCGACTATAGATGTGACTAAGGACGTGTCTACTCGCAGGAATCCCTCCATTTAGACTGGTCGGTGGAGCTGAGCTCTGCTTTCTTGTAGAAGGATTACAGATCCTGTGAAGAGCTCCTTCCCATTACATAATGACAGAAGATAAGATCCCACACCAGCAGCCACGTTAAAGGAGATGATGTGCAGACCTGTAGTGGTTTCATATATCAGTGTTTAACCCTCTCAAACGCTCCTTTGCTGCTGCACTGAATTAGCCATGTCAATTTAGTTAAGAGCAGCGTTTCTCCATGCTCTCATCTTTCACACCTTACTGCTCGAGTGGAAAATTCTTGGAAAAAACTTCACAGGATGCCATGAGGGCTTGACATCAACTGACAGAATTCTCCCATGGCATCACTTAAAGGTCAGCCGCACTCAGTTTGTTTATTTCACGCAGCTCTGAAACTCTCCATGATGACATCTGTTTTGGTTATATCAGGGGCCACAGTGCCCCCTAATGTACTGCAGACAAAACAGAATGCATTGTCTGATAAAAAAGATTTCAGTTGGGTTAATATAGCGACTGAATGCAGAATATAGTTTCCTTGCAGAGCATGATTTTATTCTCAAATCATAAAATTGGTGACCTAAAATAGATTAGCTGGTAAGAAAAGAATTACATTTCAGAATCAATTACCAATGTAGTCACTGGTATTATACGGTGTATATGTATATGGTAGCTTGTATTTGAATTTTAAAGCACTGGTAATATTTTTGCTCTAGGACTGCATGCCGAGCACATAACTGAAGAAAAACAACAATAATTAGTCATAAATTACTCTCCCTTTTATTCTTACTTTGAACAGTCTGTAAATGCCAAAACGATTTTATTCTTTGCCTTTAAAAAAAAAAAAGAAGAAAAAAAGATTACCTTCTTCTGAATACAAAACAGAAGGGCATGATATTTTGGGTAAACCTTTAATTTGAAATGTAGATTCACTGTCTGAGTATGAGCTTCACCATATGCTGGTTTCCAATCCTCTGCTAAAAACTCAGCAGAATCAGCTTTTTCTAAATATTTGCTGCAGCCATTTAGCTAATATCATGAACTCTCTGAACATTTCATGCACTTCTGTCAATTGCCACTATTTATAAGAGATGATGGTGATATTTTTATTATGTTATTTTTATGTGCTTTTAAATAAAATAAAAAAACCCATTCAGAATAAATTTATGGCTCAGATATTGTGACATGATCCCATGGAACATATATATTTTGAAATAATTTAAAGGTTTTGAGTCTGTAGAATTGTTTTTTTCCAGTAAGAAACACACACATGCTCACGCCATATACTGATGAGATTTACGGGGCTGTATTGAAACTGATTGGATAAAATATTTTTTTGCGTTCCACCATAATTTCTCTCATATTCATGACAATTGCATCTTTTTTCTTTATTTTTTTTTAAACTCGTTCGTTCAGTTGATCATAGTTGTTTGTAGAGACTTCCTGCAGCTATGCTTTGTATATTCCACCAGTCTTTCATGCCTCATGGGTAAAAGTATTTTCACATTGGAAACACTTGTACATTCTTGAATATAGCTTTTCTTCCTCCTCCAGATGCATTTAAGGAGTTGAAGTGATTCTGACATGGATTTTGTAGCCACAGGAGGAAAAATAAGATGAAAAACATAAAACAGAGAAATTAGCAAAGTCCCATCTTCATTCTCTACAAGGGATCCAGATCAACATTTTGCTGAACGAATAAGCAATTTTAGCAAATAGATGGATAAAGGAACCTTCTGCTGGGAAACTGAAATGCATTTTTTCTGTGTATCGCTGTTTTTACTGTTTTCCTTCTTTTTTTTTTTTGCCCATTTAGTATCTAAGACCAACAAGTCAATGTGGGGGGAAAAAACATAAGTGATGCAACTTAAACAGTCCACCGAAAAACCCCATTTCTGTTTGGATGGTGATGTCACCTGAAGGGGGCAGTGTTACCCCACTCACTGGCTCTGGGCTGTAGAGCCGCAGTGTGTAGCTGTAACATCCTCAAATCTCGGCATGTGTGTCACCACCGCATGTAACGTCACTTCATCAGTCCTATAAAAATAGAATGATCTATAACCCGGCCCTTATTTTTTTGACATTTAAATTGCCCACACTCGATTATGTCCTAATTATCCAGTTTAATGAGTAATTATACGCTGCTTCTGAAAGTTATCAAAGGTAATATCTTCAGCACCACACACAGTCTGTGAGTTTATGTGTCTGTGAATTTAATTGTAGTCATTACAATTAGCAGCAAAGAACACATCTTGAGGACTTCTAAAATAGACTTGATGACTAAATAAACATACATACAGTAAAGTGAATAGCAGATTAGAACGAAAGGTATTAAGTAGTGTGTGTGTGTATGTGTGTGTAAAGTAAATTAATAGTCACATGCAAGATCTATGAATCTCAGAAGGTCAGACCCCTAATATAGAGTTGAGGGTTAACACTTGATGAATAAACTGAGCTTGAGGTATGATGTGCATGGAGAGGTGTTAACATATTGGACTGGAGGCACAATTACTTGATCTCTGTGTGGTGGGAGGAAGTGTGACAAAAAGTATTCTTCTGGTTTATTAGCGTAGAAGAGTTCACAGTTATTTTTACTTATTCGGGATTTTGGAAGAGAGTCCAGCACACACTTGATTAGTGTACAGAAATCAGTGCTGCTTTTGCTTCAAGATGAAAATTAAAACTCAGCACTTGAGAGCTAAACAACCGAAAGACCTTCTAACTGAAGGTCAGGTGCAAAGGTTTAGGAGAAAAGGCTGGAATCTTATTCAACCTGAGAAAGAGCTGCAAAAAGATGAAAGTCAGATTAAGACCAATAAGGTGTAAAGAAAAACAAATTATGGTGAATTATGGGTAGAATGGATCAATGTATTTGATCTCACCAAAAAAAATATGTGCATATAATCATGTCTTACTTTCAGCCTTCTTAGTCAGATGTGATTTAATGGGGCTTGTCATAGAAAACATTTCTCACACATAAATATTAACAATTGCTGAATTTCATTTTGTATTGTGTTTCAGACTGTATATAAAAGATGGACACACGGAAGCTAACAAGTGAAGTCAGTGCAGACTTTACTGCTGCATCCTTTGTCATCTCCAACGGAGGCCATCGCCGAAAAACAACAACACTTTTGTTAACAGTTGTTTACATGTCTCGGATGAAAAGTAAGGTTATATCATTAATTGCGATCATTAGTGTTTACAGAAATGAGAAAAAAAACAGGGGTTATTCATTGGCTAGTATCTTCTTATTCACAGGGTGACTTCACAAGCCATCAACATCGGCTACATCCATCATTTACTTGTATATGAATATAGTCATATAGTCTTTTTTTATAGTTTAAAACCTGAAGCTGGATTTAATCGGTTTTGAGTGATACAACAGTTAATAGCAAGTGTGGTTTATATTGTATTATAAAAGCTTGCAGTTTAGATAGTGATTTCCAAAGTAGATTCTCTGTGAGACGGCAATTGGAGGTGGGGGAGTTCACTAGTTTCCATCTGAAGATAATACACCATGTTCTGACTGAGAGATTTCTAAAAAATTAAAAAGTGCAGCTCTGCTATCACTCTGTACATAAATGAAGACAGAAAACTAAACAGTAGTGACATTTGTAGGGTTACTGAAGTTGGGCTAATTGGTTTATAATAACGTGGTGGCTAGCTACACAGCTATGGTTAGCATAACGCTAACTTTTTTCCACTCAATAAAAGATCATATCTTTATAACTCTTTTTGAACGGCTTTATGTTTGGACATTGCTTCAATTCCATATTCAAACTGTTCCACAGTTTCACGCCATGCACAGAAACACAAAAGCTTTTGCTGGTAGTACATACCTTCACTATTTCGAAGTTACAAAAACCCCTTAAATTATAACTTACTTCTTTTTTTTAAAGGGCCGGTGTCCAGAAACTTTTAAATATGTCAAAATATTCATTGTTTCCCTGTTGGTTTTGTTTTTCTATGTGCCGTTTTGCGCCTCGTATTTTTGATTTTTTTTAAGCTTGACTTTTTGTTCCTTTTGTGAGCTTTGGGTTCTGCATTTTTTTTGGGTTCTCACATTTACATTGTCTTGTTTTGCAGTGGCCATAATCACTGCTAGCCAAAACACATACTTAGAGGCAGTGATTTAGTTATTACTGTTTATGTTTCTCCCAACACAGCACAACAAGTGCCACTTAAAGCAATTAATATGTAAAATACAAGATACAAATTATATAAAATATAACAATTTTAAAAAAGATGTGAAAGCAGGTCAGTAAAAGAAAAAAGGCTTCAATACTGACTTTGCTTTGCAAAAAAGTCGTTTAGATAGAGTCTGGTCTTGCCGAGTCTACAAAATAATGTGATGCAAAAAGCTGCCCTATTTTCCAAGCAGGAATTTTTTATGAATGAATTAGATGACTTACTCAGGCTAGACTAGAAAATGGGTCAGTCATATATCATCTAGCTTTTTCATATATTAAACCACAACGTGTTTGCAATCAAAGTGTGGGGTTTATGAATAAGGCAAGATGAGTCAGAGCTGTGTATGTTCATGACTGTGTCTGCTCTTGACATTCTACACAGAAAATTGTGGCATGTTTTGACATATTTGACATGAGGAAATTATTCATGTCAGCTGTAGTCTTTGAATAGGAGATTATAAAATGTTACGTAGATTGGAAATGGCGTTCCTCAAGCTGTTGCTACTTCTGAAACTCCTCTTAATATTGCATCATTAATTGATGTTTTTGCTTCATACAATTTAATGCAGTGAATGTGAATTATAAATCCTGAGCTGTGCTCCAACTTTTGTCAGTTCTGATCAGATCCACATTCCAGTCTCTGTATTTAATGTTATTACTTTTGTATGGAGGCAATGTTTAAGTCTTAGTGGGTTTGGATGTAGGTGTGACCACTTAGGGGTGCAGCAATAAAAGAACCTTTTCACAATTAATTCAAAAATTACAAAAGAAAATCTCAACTTATAATTTTTGTAGTTTTCAATTAATTTAGTTCATAAATACGTGACAAAAAGATGATGCAAAGAATACATAGCCATTGCAATAGAAAACATGATGTAAGTGCAAAATATGAAAACATGTTTCTCACTTCTTCAGATTTCTGAATGTAGAATTTAGTTCATCGCTTATGTTTCTGTATGGGAAAAAGGGCAAAAAAGAACAATCTGTTCGTTCCTACCACACTCAGTGGGAGCTGGATTGGGTTGGATCAGCTGATCATCAATGAAATTCTGAAGGTATTGTCTTTCTGTCATCTGTCTGAACAAACCAACGGTTAAATAAAAAAGCAACAAAAGGACAAAAATCATCAGCTCATCGTGAAACGTCATGGTTACTGTACTGTTCAACGCTATCCTGCTTAATCGTCAAATCTCACAGGAGAAGCTTACGTTTTTAAATTTTTTTTTTAGGTACCTAGAGTAAGTCTGTGTAGGCGCTCTTATCAGAGACGCTTCTTCAGTTCTAAGCCCAACGGTCCCAGCTATCTAGCCTTAGTGGGAATTGTCCCTTAAAAGGTTTGTTGACCCACAATTGATCATGTGCCTCATCAAATGAGCAAAGGTATGAAAAAGGGTGGGGGTCATTATCAGCCTCACCCTATCATGTGACCTGTTGAGATGTGACAGATGATGTGAGTGGGCGCCTGGGAACGGATCTCAAAATGGTCCTTCACAGTGGACATTGATGGCTTCTTTTACTCCTCTGTCAAACCATCTGTCTTCTCTGTCCAAAATGTGGACAATGGCATCCTCGAAAGTGACCTTTGCATTTTAGATGCAAATGTACAGCTGGGTCTTGTCCATCCATCCATTTTTTCTGCTTATCCAATTAAGGGTTGTGGATTGAGGGGTTTTTGTTTTGTTTTTGTTAAAACAGCTTGAAAAAATAGTGAAAAGTTTAAGAGCAAGTCAATGTAATGAATGCATTGTAAAACCTATGAAAAGAGGAGTTGCATAAAAACAGTGTATATAGAACGGGGCAAAAAGAGGGATGCATGTTTGTGGTTGAATCTGAAGGAGACGCAGCTCAACAGGTTATTTTCCCCAGACGAAGAACCCTAATTGAGTTAATAAATAACTGTTCCAGGTATGCTGATGTTCTGTAAGACTCGAATATTTTAAAATAATTAATGTAAAAATCTTGTCTCCTACCTTTGAAAGAGTTTATTTCATGACTTGATCACTTGTCCTAAATGTGTTTTTGCCTCTGTTTGCTTAATTATATAACTTTACACAAGAGAACTGGTTCGTAGGCAGTTACAGTGCAAGTCCAAGACATTGCTTGACTAAACTCTGTTTATTCATTGTTTCATTTGAGCTGCTCCAACTGACCTCAACTGTTGAGACTGTATTTCTAGCTGTGATAATCATAATCCAGATATTATAAACTAGCTTTTAATGTGAAAATGTGTGGATCAACTTTTCTGAGTCACTTTATACTCAGTGCAACTAACAGGAAAAAACGTTAAGCTGTTTTAATCTTTAAACTTGAATATTTATGTGAATATTTTGTATATTTTCCATCATAATTTCATGTCATAAAAAAGAACAGAAAAGGTTAATAATGGAGAAATAAATACAAGAATTATCATACCAAGTCTTCAGTGTGGACTGACTTGGTATGATATGTAATGAAATTCACATACAAACAATCATATTTCAGTCATAATAGGAATTTGTTCATTTATCATTCAGTAGATTCTCAGTAGATTGCAGTTTCTCCATTCAGAGGCAGTGACCCATGTTCTGCTGGCTTGATATGAAAGTAACTGCATCCTTGCAGATAAGTCTTAGAGAAACATGTGGGAATAGCTTTAACATCCTGCAGCTTTGAACATTCATCTGAACGGCTAAGAATTACTGAGGTGAAAAGTTTATCATACAAACAACTTTCTGCAAACAGGGTCTGTATGATCCAGAACACACACATGCATTTATTTTGCAGTCGATAACTTACATTATCTTTCATTTCTGGCATAACTGTTTTAAAAGTATTACAACATTTTTCCTACAACTGAAAAATAGTAAAATAGTATGAAAGCATCTGTGTGTATTGTATTATCTGCATCGTTACCTTTGCATATCTCCAATAGGATGCAAGATGGAATTGTAAACCACAGTGCAACCAGCTGTGAAAACTGAAAAACGTGAGCCCTTGACATACTGTTGCCAGAGCAAGTTTCTGTGATCGGACTTTGGTAGTCACAACACGGTCTTTCTGTGGTCAGCAGCAAAATGAGACTGATTTTAGTCAAGTTTCTTTCTGTGATTTTATCTGGACCTACGCATTGATTGGCTAAAGTCTCAGCCTTGCTGGTGTCTTTGGCCTTGGGCCTTAATGTTGTCAAGTAATCTCAGACTGCCTTGCTTGTGTTTGAACAACTCTTTTTTAAAAGAATTTTGAAAATTCCTTTGGTGTTTCTTAGTGGTGGGCGGATCGATATTGAAATATTGATTCTTTCGATACAAGTAATTTATGTTCTAGAATCGATTCTCAAATTAAAATATTGATATTTTAGTAATTTGAGGTAATTATTGGGATCATGTAACTTGGAAGGAACTGCTTCCTCTTCCGCCTTTCATAGTCATGTGCGAAATACGGCTGTATAAATGTGTCGCAGGCCCTTGGTGTGCGCACTCACAACAATGGCTGAGTCATGTGTGGACATATTTTACCTCCACAAACAGCCAAGATGCGGTTTGCGATACATGTGGCAAGACAGTGAGGTGTTGTGGCAACACCACTAACCTCGTCAAACACCTCACAGTAAATCATATCACAGAATATGATGAGCTTATGTTGAAGCAAACTGAAGAGGAGGAGAGGGACAGGTGCTGCTAGGGCGAGACAGACGTCTCTCACGGAGTCCTTTAGTGCTGCAGGCAGGCAGCGTGTTGAAATAGCGCACAACTTCAGGTTTTTTATTTCTATATGATAATTCTGTATTATTAAGCAACAAGAACAAGTAGTCTGATGTCCTGTAATTATTATGAAGCTATAATCTGAAATACAATAAAACATTAAGTGTGAGTGGGTGTGGGTCACAATCCTTGGCTGATTGTGACCCACACCCAGTTTCACACCTTGGCTCAGGCGATTAGAGGATCATCAGGGGGTCCTTTTGTCCCTCTGTGGGGGGATACTCCCACTAGGTTTAAATCTGGCACTCCCCACCATTTGACCTTAGAATTGAAGAAGCTTCTTGGATGAGAGGTGAAACGTCTTCAAGCAACTTAAAGAAGTCCAGACGCTTTTCTTTGCAAGCTCCTTTGACTGCAGGTGTTGTAGTATGACGTGTTTAAATGTAAAATAACCCACCCACCACTTTAATCACACTCTAGATCTTGTTTTAACATATGGCATAGAAACTGAGCATTTAACAGTGTTTCCTGAAAACCCTCTCCTGTCTGATCATTTCCTGATAACATTTACATTTACAATAATTGATTACACAGCAGTGGAGAGTAGACTTTATCACAGTAGATGTCTTTCTGAAAGCGCTGTAACTAAGTTTAAGAATATAATCCACCCACTGTTATCATCTTCAATGCCCTGTACCAACATAGAGCAGAGCAGCTACCTGAACGCTACTCCAACAGAGGTCGATTATCTTGTTAATAATTTTACCTCCTCACTACGTACGACTCTGGATACTGTAGCTCCTGTGAAAACTAAGGTTTCTAATCAGAAGTACCTGACTCCGTGGTATAATTCTCAAACACGTAGCCTAAAGCAGATGACTCGTAAGATGGAGAGGAAATGGCGTGTCACAAATTTAGAGGATCATCATTTAGCCTGGAGAAATAGTTTGTTGCTTTATAAGAAAGCCCTCCTGTTACGTCCCTCTGCAGCTTCTAATCGTCTCAGTGTTTTCAGCTGGTGCTAATTGGCCACACCTAGTCAGGTGTGGATAAAAGCATACCTGAGGCAAGCTTTCCGGCAGTGCACTAGTCTTTGCCTTGGTGGCACCAGCCATTTTAGCCGACCTGGTTTTCCATTTTAGGATGAAACCTCTTCTCACCCACACTCTGTTATTCATCTCTGTTTTTATGTTGCGGCTTTTGAGCCGGGTCGTAACATAAGTGGTGGCACGTCCGGGATCTTTGGACATTTTAGTGGAGACTGAATATCAGTCTTTTGTTTTGCTTTTAAGTGGGTGAGTGATGGTGTTCACTGTAATTGTGCAAACTCCCTTTAGTAAGTGTGTTTCAGCTGGGTGGCTGTGCTGCCCTTCCATCGAAGCACTTGTTTGTTGTTTTGCTTTATTGTTTTAGTTTATTGTGTTTGGTGGCTATCCTGGGTGGGGGTACGCTTCAGAGTTTGGTAGGAGACTATATCTCTGGTCTGCTGCCTGCTCTCGAGTTGGCGTTTAAAGTTGCCTCGAGCCTGGTACACCACTGAAGACTAGGGTAGGTAAAGTTAGGGTTTTGTTGATGTTCTTTGCAAAGCCAGAACATCTTACTATTCATCACTGATTGAAGAAAATAAAAACAACCCCAGGTTTCTCTTCAGCACTGTAGCCAGGCTGACAAACAGTCAGAGCTCTTTTGAGCCAACCATCCCTTTAACGTTAACTAGTAATGACTTCATGAACTTCTTCACAAATAAAATTTTTATCATTAGAAGACATAGCATACATTTTCACTGCTATGCAGATGACACCCAGCTCTATCTGTCCATGAAGCCAGATAACACACACCAATTAGTTAAACTGCAGGAATGTCTTAAAGACATAAAGACCTGGATGGCCGCTAACTTTTTGCTTCTTAATTCAGATAAAACTGAGGTTATTGTACCCGGCCCTGAAAAGCTTAGAAATATGGTATCTAAGCAGATTCTTACTCTGGATGGCATTACCTTGGCCTCCAGTAACGCTGTGAGGAACCTTGGAGTCATTTTTGACCAGGACATGTCCTTCAACGCACATATTAAACAAATATGTAAGACTGCTTTCTTCCATTTGTGCAACATCTCTAAAATTAGAAATATCCTGTCTCAGAGTGATGCTGAAAAACTAGTTCATGCATTTATTACTTCCAGGCTGGACGACTGTAATTCATTATTATCAGGATGTCCAAAAAACTCACTGAAAAGCCTTCAGCTAATCCAAAATGCTGCAGCAAGAGTCCTGACAGGGACTAGAAAGAGAGAGCAGATTTCTCCTGTTTTGGCTTCCCTTCATTGGCTTCCTGTTAAATCCAGAATTGAATTCAAAATCCTGCTCCTCACATACAAGGTCTTAAATAATCAGGCCCCATCTTATCTTAATGACCTTGTAGTACCAGATCACCCTATTAGAGCACTTTGCTCTCGCTCTGCAGGCCTACTTGTTGTTCCTAGAGTATTTAAAAGTAGAATGGGAGGCAGAGCCTTCAGTTTTCAGGCCCCTCTTCTGTGGAACCAGCTTCGGATTCGGGAGACAGACACTATCTCTACTTTCAAGATTAGGCTTAAAACTTTCCTTTTTGCTAAAGCATATAGTTAGGGCTGGACCAGGTGACCCTGAATCCTCCCTTAGTTATGCTGCAATAGACGTAGGCTGCCGGGGATTCCCATGATGCATTGAGTTTTTCCTTTCCAGCAGGGGCGGAGCGTGGGGGTGGCTTACTGGGCTTAAGCCCGGGTTGTTTTGTCAGAAGCCCGGGGTATTTTGGAGTGTAATTTTTTCATAGTTAGATGCCTGGCTGACAACTGTATAAAACAAAAAGTGCACACAATATTCGAAGCACATAGTGCACACTGTGGGAATTTACGACTGTGCGTGAATCCCCCCCTGATATGATCCAAGCTCAGGCACTAAGCGACTGAGCGAGGGGGCGGGGCAGCTGCTGCCCGTGAGTGCGCTGTTGGAGAAACGGAGCCAGCCATACTAAGGAGAGCTTAAGTTTGAGCAGGTACCAAAGCAAATCATTCGTACCGTACAAATAATGTAAATATGACGGTGCATCACGAAAGATTGATATCAAACTGATCACTTGACCAATATTACGTTACTTGCTCTTCAAGTGAATCAACAAATGGCGAAATGAAAAGCCGAACAAATGCTATTTTTTTTAGAGAGTCTTAGCTTACGTGTGTTTATTTCATATTTTCAGTTCTTACCCTCCCCGACTAAATCGGTTTCAGTAATGTACTGAAATATAAGAATGGACATTAGAGGCTTCTTTCAAAGAAAAAACTCAGGTAAATGTTATTTTATATATTATGCTTTGTATGTTGTTCAGTATATTTCTATGCAAAACAAGAGGGATTTCAGTACACAGCAGGATATTCACATTTGTAACCAGATATTTACATACACTTTAGGGAGAAAACATAAAACATTTTTACTGTACAACATCAATTTAGAGTAAACTTTTGTTTTAGATAAATATTGAAATATATTTTGAATTAGTTAAATGTCAGAATAAAGAGAGACAGAGCTGTCTGTTTTTTATCACTTTCATCAAATTTAGGAGCACATATACACTAAGTTTATTGTTAATTAATAAGAAACTCCAGACGATTCCATTCTGAGCTGAAGAAGCTTCTGATAGGTTAGTAGAGTCCATGTGAGTAAATTGGTGGCACACCTGTGGATGCATATAAGGCAAAACACAGAGCCTGTTTCTTTGACATGGGAAAATCAAGAGATGTCAACCAAAACACCAGAAAAAGAACTGTGGAGCTCCATAAGTGTGGCTCAATTTTGAATACAATTTGGTGCCATTTGCAATTAAGAAATACAGATAGTTTCTCTCTTTACTCTTAAAGTTAACAAATATGTTTTTTATATTTATCAATCTAAAAAAAAAATAAACATTTAGTCTGATTTGATGTTACAATTTAAAAAAGTGTTTGTGTTTTTATCTGAAGAGTTTGTAATTCAAATTCAAATTTTTATTTGTCACGTACACAGTCATACACAGTACGATATGTAGTGAAATGCTTGGACAACTGCTCGTGACCTAAAGAAAACAAAAAAGGAAAAGGCTATGAATAAGATAGGAAATAAATATGGAAAATTAAAAAGGGTAAATTTAACTAGGAAGGAATAAAATATAAATTAAGGTTAAAAATGAAATAACTGTACAACACAAATTAGAATGAAGGGTAAATTTAACTGGGAGAATAAGATAAAATATATAAATTAAAGTTGAAAATAAAATAACTGTACAACAAAATACACAATATAGAACTATATAAGAATGTATGAAGAAATATAAATAAATATATACACAATAACAGCAGCATATACACAATAACAGCAGCGTGATTTAAGTAATGAAGTGAAAACAATGTCCAGAATGTCCAGTGTGTGTAAGAACTGTATGTGTGGGTCAGTACTATGTGGTGGTGTGATTGAGAGACCGTATCGCCTGCGGGAAGAAGCTCCTCCTCAGTCTCTCTGTGTTGGTCTTCAGGGAGCGGAATCGCTTTCCTGACCTCAACAGAGAGAACAGTCTGTTGTTGGGATGGCTGAGGTCCTTCACGATCTTCCTGGCCTTGGTCCAGCACCGCCTGCTGTAGATTGAGTGCAGGTCAGGGAGCTCGGAGCGGATGGTGCGCTCAGCTGACCGCACAACCCTCTGTAGAGCTCGTCTGTCCTGCATGGTGCTGTTCCCGAACCAGGTTAAGATGTTTCCCGTCAGGATGCTCTCTATGGTGCACGAGTAAAAGTTCTTGAGCACCTTGGAGGGCAGTTGGAAGTCTCTCAAGCGTCTGAGGTGGTAGAGACGCTGACGGGCCTTTTTCACCACGGTGTTGATGTGACAGGACCATGACAGGTCCTGCGTGATGTGAACTCCGAGGTATTTGAAGCTGTCCACTCTCTCCACTGGGCACTCGTTGATGACAGGGGTCTGGTAGTTCCTCTCCTGCTTAGTGCTGAAGTCCACTATCAGCTCCTTTGTCTTACTGACGTTTAGAAGGAGGTTGTTCCTCTGGCACCAGTTCTCCAGATTCCTAATCTCCTTCAGGTAGGCCGTCTCGTTGTTATCAGAGATCAGGCCCACCACGACGGTGTCGTCAGCAAACTTGATGATGGTGGTGGAGCTGGTAGTGGCCACACAGTCATATGTGTACAAAGAGTACAGCAGGGGGCTCAGAACACACCCCTGGGGGGCTCCAGTGCTGAGAGTGGTGGAGGCTGAGACATGTCCGCCCATCCTTACTGCCTGTGGTCTGCCAGTTAGGAAGTTGGAGATCCACAGACACATAGATGAGCTGAGTCCCAGATGCTCCAGCTTGGTGGTGAGTGTGGAGGGAATTATGGTGTTAAATGCAGAGCTGTAGTCTATGAAGAGCATTTTAACATAATTCCCCCTTCTAGTGTCCAAGTGAGTGAGTGATGTGTGGAGGAGATGAGAGATGGCATCGTCTGTGGAACGATTTGGACGGTAAGCGAACTGTAGTGGGTCCAGTGTGTCTGGTAGTGAAGAAATGATGAAGTCTCTGACCAGGCGTTCAAAGCACTTCATCACTACTGAGGTGAGGGCTACAGGGCGATAGTCATTGAGAGAAGCAGGGTGGGGTTTCTTCGGGACAGGAACAATGATGGACTCTTTGAAGCATGTGGGGATCACCGACTGAGATAAAGAGATGTTGAATATCTCAGTGAACACAGGAGCTAGCTGTAAATATCTGTATATTTGATGATTGTCAGCACAAAGAGAGAGAGAGGAACAGAGAGGGAGAGAGAGGAGAATGAGGACAGAACAGAGATGAACAAGAGCAGGTGAGACACACATGTTAGTCAAATGGTTGTTTACCAAAAGTATCACCGTATCATAGGTCCTCATGTATCTCGTACCTAGTGTTTCTTTTTAGGTTTGTTATTTTTCAAATTCTATATTTATTAAGTTATGCAGGCTTGTTTGCACAACAAGGCTAAATAATTATATAAACTTTTCTCAATCTAAATAGTGGACTTTGGTAAAATTAAAAAATAAATGTAGTGCAAGTCTATGATGATTTTTAGTGCTACTATCATCTAGTTCTGATTCTGGTTCTGTCTTGGTTAAGTCCCAAGTAGTCCTGATTTTGAACTGTTGTAGTCCTGTTTTAATTCTGGATCAGTTCTGGGTCTGGTTGAATTGGGGTTTAGTCCTCGTGTCTTGATACAGCCCCGATTTTGTTCTGCCTTGCTGCTTAATTAAAAAAATAGTTTAAGGTGTCCTGCACATGTGATATATATTTTTCCCTATATGAAGTCATTCTTTTTTGAACAAAACTCAAAACAGAGCCTATTAATCTTTCAGTCATTTCTACCCCCCCCCCCCCAAGGGAAAAAAAAAAAATCCCACATGCATACTACCCTTTTGGGCTAAGCCCCGGGTGTTTCAAATGTCTGGCTCCGCCTCTGCTTTCCAGTCACCTTTCTCACTCCGTATGTGTTAATAGACCTCTCTGCATTGAATCATATCTGTTATTAACCTCTGTCTCTCTTCCACAGCATGTCTTTTATCCTGTCTTCCTTCTCTCACCCCAACCGGTCGCCGCAGATGGCCCCACCCCTCCCTGAGCCTGGTTCTGCCGGAGGTTTCTTCCTATTAAAAGGGAGTTTTTCCTTCCCACTGTCGCCAAAGTGCTTGCTCATAAGGGGTCATATGATTGCTGGGTTTTTCTCTGTATCTATGAAGCGCCTTGAGGCGACTTTTGTTGTGATTTGGCGCTATATAAATAAAATTGAATTGAATTGAATTAAATTTGTGTGTGTTTCTTCCAGTGTATTGTTTCTGGGAGCACGTTATCCTCTCTGGGGGATCTTGTGAGCATCTGGCCAAAGGATTAGCATAAAAATAGGAGTATGTTACAGGGGCAGAGACAGAAAATGAGCTGTACACCCACACAATGTCAAGGTGCATTACAGGAGGTGGTTTACATATTAAACCTACTGGCTGAAGTCAGAGAGGCGAAGGGAGGCTGTGAGGAGACACCTGAAAGATACTGAAATTACAGCACAGGCCAACAATTATTTAACCTCATCATCTCATAAGAGCATTATTCCTGATGTGTTGAAAGCCATGTGCATCCCATTCACCTTATTATATGCCTGCTTTTTTAATGTTTTGAAAAATTAATAGCTTGGCCTTCTCTCTGATCTTTAGCTGTGAATCTATAGATGCTAACTCACAACAACAAAACAAATAAACAAATAAACATAAAAGATGGACATATCCACAGAAATTGGTTTTGGAAGTTACTGCTTTTGGAGGAAGTGGAATACTAAGTTATCAGCTAATGCACTTGAGACTTGCTCTACATCTACATGTAACAGTATACATGTCAGTCAAAGAAGCCAAGTATCCAAATGGGTAAGTTATGTATATACATCTAGCACTGTATTATTTCTTTTAAATGCTGTTTACTTTGACATTTTAACAAGGGAGCCCATAATAAGTTGTAAGAACTACAATTCTTGCTGGTTTCATTTTTCAGTCCCATGCTTGATGTTTGGTTCACCAATCAGCACCTCTAATGTTGCAACAGTTCTCAGCTCTGCTGTGCGCTATTTTCTGACAGACTTGGAGAAACCAAACCTATTTTCTCCTCAAATGAAATGAGTTATTGATTTCTGATTATTCACAAACACAAACTAATGCATTCTGACCACATCACTGTAAGTCACTGCTCTTTGACAGTGAATACTCATATGGACCTTGATAAATTCAGATGCATTCTTTATGTTGTCTGGTGTTCCCTAAGGAGCGGCTGTAGGCCTTTAATTAAATATCAGCCAACACAAAGTATGTTCTGTACTCTGTTTATACCTTTGGCAAGAAAAAGATTAATAGATTTTAGTCTGTTTTCCCCTGAAAGCACTCTGGGCACATTGCTATTCTGAAAACGTCTGATACCAAGGATAGAAACATATAACAATGTCTTGGGGAAACTACACTGTAAATGCAAGTGATATTAAGTGTCAGAAACCTAAAGGCGAGAAAATTGCGCTTACGAAAAGAGGGATTACAGTTCACCACTTGGATGGGTTGATAAAATGTGGGTGACAGTATGTATCCCATTCTTGAACAAAAACTCTGACGTTAACACATAGAAAGGTGTAACAGTATGACATTGTTAAAGGGGAAACTTTAAAGAGCACTGACTAATTCAGAGCCTTCTAAACTAATAAGCCAACCAAGCATGAACACCGCCTCCAATTCCTTCGGGCCATGTGCACATTTAACCAAAACTTGGCAAAACACAATAATTCCAACTGTGTTTTGTATCATAAAGTAATACTGTTGACATGAAGAAAAAAAATGCTCTCAAATTATGGAAACGGCCAATGGGATGTGTTCTGTTTGATGTTCACTTGATACATAATGTATGTATGTATTAGGCGGCTGTAAATAAAGTTGCGCTCACTCGGGGGTGTGTTCATTCATTCATCAAGGCAGATGTGTGTTTATTCATCCCTAATTATCGCCGGTACAGTTTGCTGTCCACGTCGGATTTCTTTGCACATTTCATACTTCTGCTAACAAATACAAACTAAATCACATTGGAATACCAGCAAATTCAATGATCTGATGGAATTTGATGGGTTTCTCCCACCTCACCTTGGAACACACGAGCAGTGAGAGGCAGAATTATGAGCATTTTGAGCCGGACACCTATCGGTTATCAATTTTTGATGTGGGGAGTGGAAAAAAATTCTGACTGGTTTGTAAAGGTGGGAGGTAGTATAGGTGTGGGAGGTGTGGAGAAATGGTGGAATAAGTGAACAAGTGTATTTTCACAGCTTTTAATTTGCAGCTTCAAATTCATAAACAGTGCAATTTCACCATATTGGATAATTGAGAACCTTACAGCTGTTTGTAATTTCTGTTGCTGTAAAAATGATGCTGCTGACAAAGTCACCATCAGATAAAATAACCAGTTTTAGCAAATAGGCAGAAATCTGATACAACATGGATTGGATATGTTAAAGATAATGATGTTTCTCTTGGTGTTATTTACAAGTAAATAAGTTAGATGTTAGAAGCACCAGAGGGTACTTTGAGTCTGTGAGGGCAAAACAGAATCAGTAGCACCTCACAAAGGCGTAATGTTCTCTTTTACTTAGTGACTGATGTCTTTGCTATGTGATGCTTTGACTCCTGTCTGTTGGCTGCATGCAGATCTGACTTTCTCGCCACTTACTTTTGATTTTTGAGAACTGACATTTAACGTACCAGAAAGTGGTCATCTGCCTTGTAGATTCGACCTTTGGTTGCTTCCTGCACAGTAAACACAGACAGATTCCACTTCACAAACGCAGCACTATTAGATCTCACCAGTGCCACCACTCAACTCTCTTTCTGGCTGCTCCGGCTTTCTTTGACTCAGAAAGAAACTGGAAGCCCAACTGAAAGGTTGAATTTTCAACCTCTACCAAATCTGTGAGAATGAACATTAATGTGACGACTTGAGCTTGTTCAGCAGCAGCGAGAGTCTTTACACGTACACAGAAATATGACTGAACTCACTTCATTGGCTCCCAGTTTAATATAGAATTACCTCCAAAATCCTTCTATTCATAAAGCTCTAAATGGTTTGGCTTCCCACTACATCTCTGACTTGCTCAACGTCTGTAACCCAGTCAGACCTTTCAGGCACGGACTTTTTAACGGTTCCCAGAATTTAAGCCAAGTGGGGGGGGGCTTTCAGTGACTGTGGTCCTGCTCTCTGGAACAAGCTGCCTGCTGACCTGAAGTCAATCAAATCTGTACATGCATTCAAAAACAGACTCAAAACCTTTTCATTATCACAAGCCTACACTCAGCAGCTGAGTGTGTGTGTCTTTGTGTTTGCGTGTAGGTTAACTTGTATTGTGCTTCTTTATAAAATTTTACTTTGCCATTCATTGTAAAAATAGGATTTTATATTATTGTTTTTAATCTTCTGTGTTGAGCACATTTTATATGAGTATAATGAAATGTGCTATTCAAATAAACTTGCCATTTTGTTAGGTGTTGAAGCTACGAAAGAGGTGTTACTGACAAAATCACTAAGTTTGCAAGCGTGACATGAAGTGATGGTCAATTCTGTAAAATGCTCGAGCTGTGACCACATTATTTTAGAAATAAGAACTTTTACCTGTAAACCAAAAATCCACAAAAAAAGATACATGTAGTCGTATATATGTGTAAGATGAGCATGTTTGAACAACTTCACTAAACATAGTTTAATTAAAGAGAAGGAAACTATCAAAGAGACGACGGTCTTTGTCTCCCCAAAACAGCCCTGAAAGAAGTTAGATTATTCCAGTGGGAGGAAACAACAATAACAGTGACTTTCTCTAGATTTTGACCATTAATTTATACCTCTATGTGTAAATTGTGTTTCTTAAAGGAGTTTTTGTTATTGTTTGTTGCATCCGTGTGAGCCAAAACGTATTCCTACATGTCAGAGTGTCGAAGTTTTGCTGCGATTAGCCACAAGGTTTGAGGTTTAAATCTGGTGGCCGTTTGAGGTTGTGATGAAAGAAAGTGTCCTTTTCACATTTGAACTAAATGCAGATGCAAACGAGTTTGTTTTTATGTGTTTTTTCCAACAACCTAAGAAAATCAGTTTATATATTTCACCCTTTAACTAAATTTCAATGTTCTCTAGACATCAACCTAAGTCATTGTCAATATCTTTTCAGCTTTTAACTTGTGAAAGTATTTTTGCTTCGTGGGATTTTGCCTCAGTTATAAGAAGCCGTGGGATGACCAAAGATTTTCTTATGCTAAGTAGTGAGTAAGCTACAAATTGATGGTGCAGAAGCACTGTAAAAGATTACCAAGTGATCCCTGACTGGCAACTATGCTCCCCCAAGACGTTCTCATATGTGGGCGCATTTTGGTCCTTCCTGACTTTTCTGGGTCAAGCTCTGAGTACAAAGTTAGGCCTAACAAGCCCCAAGAACCTAGGTCACATGTGAGAAAAACAGCAAACAACAACCATAACTTTTTTCTCTCTTTTCAGGCTTTTGTTCCACCCTTTTGATAACCTCAAGCACAGGCAGTTACAAGCCAGTGAAAGCCTTCCCTTTGTTTGGGCCCCATGGGTGTTTTGTTTGTTGCCTTCTGACTATGCATGAGATTTTTTTTTCATTCTTTCATTTTTGTTTACGCTTACTTTCATGTGTGGCTGTGTTAAAATGTGGGGAAGAGAAAATAGCCTAATTCAAGTTTGTCTCTCTGAGTTGCTGTAAGTGTAGACTGGAGAGTTTATGTGTCTATGAACACATGAGTTTACACCCAGATAAACTGATGAATGGTTTGTTGGTTTAACCCCACTGTCTCTTTTTGTTTCTCTGTCAAAGTTTGGTGTCTGAGGACACATTCAGTTCTTAGTGAACTCCAGCTGAACTGACTGTACTGAATCATAAATGTCATTGAATGAACCAGAAGCTCTTTTTCTAAGTCTCTCCGTCTGATGATTCAAACTATTGTGAGCTAAATATGGAGAACAGAGTGTGCTACTCAGGGTGAGATTTACTAAAAAAGAGCAAATTAGCATGATGACACTATTGCAAAAGTGCTGAAAACTTTAGCAGGTAAACAACAAACAGTGTACCAATTTATAATCAGGGACAGGCAGTTTATTGCAGTAATACCTAATTAATGGGGCATAAATAAGATGACTCGATGAGTACAGTGTAAGTGTAGGATTTATGAATGCGCGTCTCTCCGGAAACAAGAGGGCAGCTCGGGAGCAGCAGCTGAAGAAGAATCGATTTAGTCAATATAGATGAAGCATGTCTTGGGACACTGATGTCGACTATGTGTGTGTGTGAGTGATGAAACAAACAGTCCTGAGAAATCTGTGATAAAAAAAGCTACTTTTCTTTACAATATGCTGCAAATATGATAAAATGATAAATAAATAAATAAATAAATAAATAAATAAAAGCGATACGAATCAAAAGAATGACAATGCTTTAAAGTTTAGTTGGGGACTGATAAAAGAAACTGATATTGCAGCTATATAAATTTTATATCTTTATGATACATTTATTATTTACCATGTTTATTTATATCAATATACTGCATTAAACGAAGATTTTATTTGACTTTGTTTTAGCAATTTGTGTTGTGTTGCATGTTTTGTTTATTGTTGTTGTTTTTCCCAACAATACAATCACGATTATTTTCTTTCTTCACTGATCATATTAAGACTTAGAACAGTTCAATCAAAGCAAAAATTCGCATGTCATATCACGATTGCCTGAGGTTACAGAGATTAGGTTTGGGGTTCCCACTGGTGACAACTTAGACCTCCAGTGATAACTTTCTATTTTTAGTCTATTTCGTCTGCATTTTTGACACTTCCTAACCTAAAAACACAAACCTTAGCACTACACTGTAAAAAATTGCGTAGAAAAACAGAAAATGTCCTGGTAAGTTTGATAATTTTAGTTCGTGGACCTTTCCGTCAGTGGTGAAATGGAAAATTCTGTTGATTTAGAGCATATTCTCTGTAGTATTTTTGGACATTTCCTTCAACTCTCAAATGGAAAATTCAGTTTATTGACAGTATATTTTCTCTACCATTAGCAAATATTTTCTCTTAATAGAAAAATGGAAAATTCTCTTTAAATCACATTTCAGGCACTTTTTTTTTTTTACCGTGACTCATCAAATGTACTTCTTTATATCGTTAACCATACATTTCTATACAAATGAAACTTTATACACCATTAACTCAAACATTTTTTATTTTACAGTTCTTAAATTCATCTGTGTTAGTACACAAACATGCTGGTAGCTTTATCATTAAATAGCCTTTTATTCTCCTTAACTCAAAAACTATAATAAAATATAATGAAAGCATCCATTTCCACATAAGATGAATAAACAGCAAAATAACACAATCGTTACAATTTTGGCATTTTTATTTTACTTGAAATCATTTTGTTCTCATGTAAATGTGTTCATATGCATTCAAGTGGCTCTAAAGTGTTTTCTTCCAACAGGATACCGGACAAACAAACATTTAAAAATATCCAGAATGCCTTTAAGCTAGAATCATTGCCTTGTGGTTGTTAACAGTTAAGTCGTGGTTTAAATCCATGTCTGTGCACAGTATACACACGTAGTCAGTTATGACCAAAAACTCACCTTTGATTACTGACTTGCATTTACTTCACATCAGTGAATCTGAGTGAACATTTGTCCTGCATTAACACTGTGGCGTCTTTACCTTACAATATAAAGTTACTTGAGACAGGATTTGTTGACTGTTAACTGGTGCTAAATGAATAAAACTAAACAGATCTAAAGGTGTTCCTGAAATTTGCGTTTATTAGAACAGGACAGATGGATGACCACAGCCCTCTGAGCACAAGGCTAACAGCACGTTCCCTCCATATATTAAAAACTAAAATACACAGAATAAAACACTGAGACTTTTAAACCATAAACAGCAGCTAAGTGAATAACGATCTGTGTCCACACTCCTCCTGTGTCCACAAATCCTCAGCAGTGACAATGCTTAAACACCACAGTTCAAAATCCTCAGTGCACACCTTTTTTCTCCGCTGTGCTTAAGATGCTCTCAGCTGTTTAACTTTTGACAAGGTTTGACATATTTCACAAGCAGTAAATGTTAAAGAAGCCTCTGAAAATGAGGTCACGGTTACTTCCTAAGAAAACACCTCTGCTTGTGCTCACAGACTAAATTGCAACGAATAGAACATAATAAGACAAGACGACTAGGTGACACCAGAGGCTAGGACAGGAGCAAGCATGAAGTGAGACGCTGTGTGTGTGTGTACATGTGTGCACACATGTTCTTGGTACCTCTCTTCATATACCAGTGTGACAAAGTCCTGTATGCAGCCTTCAGTCTGCATGTTCAGTCAGTCATTTTTACAGTCATTATGACCCTTTGCAATTTAAAAATGATCTGTGTTAAAATAAAATGCAATAATTTCACATTTTCTATTTTTTTCTTAAATGGGTAAGTTCATTCTGTTATTAATTTTGCATTATGGGAGGTAAAAAGAATAAAAAAAGGACAATTTCTACTTAGAACTGCCAATGACATCATTTTAAACCCACAGAAATGAATGTAATATAACACAAAATTGTGGTGTTAAAACTATTAAAATGTGTTGTTGACCTACAATCTGTCAAACATATCTCTCATAAATGATATGAAATCATTTTGAGACAGAAAGAACACACACATCAGTTTTGGCAAAAGTCCCTTTGAACACAGCAGGTAACATAATACAGCAATTTCGTTAATTTTATAGATGACTTTATTATAATTTTATTATTTAACTTTATTTATTTAACTTTATACCTTTATTCATATAATATGTAAATCATGTAGAATACAGCTTACTCTGTAGTATAAACAAGAATATTAGACATAAAAAAACAAACAAACATTGGCAACATACATTTTGATATGGGTGGTCCCATATCATTAGCTGAGATAACTAGATGTGATTGATAAATAAATAAATGTAGATGGTCCCTCTGAGAATAATTACTGTAGTGCCAAATGAGTTGGGGATGTGATATTGAGCCTGGTCACAGCCGAGAAGGGTGTGATAATATGCATGAGGAGGTTGCTGGATGTACAGAGCAGTGAGGGAACTATAGCTGAACTGACCTGAGAGTGGAATACTAATCCAAGTAAAATCAGGTTCACAGCTGTATTTGATTGTTTGTTTTTAATCTTTATTAATTATTATTAATCTTTCTTATTCTGACACCCATCCATCCATTCTCTTCTGCTTATCTGCTCCAGGGTCACGGGGAGAACAAGGAAACTTCTTATTATATATATATATATATATATATATATATATAATGAAAGAACCCCAGAACCTTAATCGTTTGTAAATCTAATAAAACCTCAAAGCATCTTAAATTCTTATTTTGTCGAGTCATCTGGCAGTTCCAGTGTTAAGCTAATTAGAAACTAAATTGTCTCCAGAGAAATAAAAAGCCAGTAATACAAAATCAGCACGACCAGTTTATTGTTGGACAGGTTTCATATTGTTTAAACACAATAAAACTGCTGACACTGTTGCACCGAATAAGAAAATTGGCAGTTCTGTGGAGCTGAAATTCCCACAAAAACAACAATAATTGAAATGGTTTACTCATTTACTTACAAATTTCTGAAACTTTGTTTGTGACAGAACTTATCTAGCAGAGAGAGATGACTCCACTCTCCTTTTGTCTTTATTTTCCTCAGTTTAGGTTTGGAGTTTACGTGCAGCCCAGCAAATCATCAATAACCGATACTCTCTCGTCTCGCACTGTTGTTTGTTTGTTTTGTCCTCTGCGCGTATTGATGACATCAGCAGCCAGTCTGAACTCTAACGTCCTAGAAATAGAAAATCAGAGAATCAGTATAGTTCTTAAAGATTTTCCAAAGATTCACGAAATGTCAGTTTTCTACACACTCCTAGATCGCAACACATTAAATGTGCTTTCACTGTCGTTAAGCAACTTGTTGTCTGCCATGCCACAAAAACAATAATAATAATGATCTCTAACTGTAATTACCGTGAAATAAAAATGTCTCACCAGCTGTAATGGAGCTGTGATAGCGTGCCTTGACAAGAGGTCTGTACATGAAGAACTTTACCTAGAACCTACCTAGTAGATTTTCATTATCATATAAAATATCACATCTGTCAATAGTGTTAAGTCAGTGCCTTCACTAATAACCAAAACTTGTGACATGAAGGTGTGCACATAAATGTGTACAAGACGTTAACGCCTGCACCGCTGCCCTCTCTGAAAAGAACGCGCCTTTGTGGAGCAGCTATTACGATCCAGTATCTCAATGAGAGAAAACAGAAGGAGAGGATTCTGTCTTGTGGTTTGATTTTTAGACATTGTTCCCAAAGTTAATGTTTGTTAATGTTGATGTTGATTTGGGGTTAAAGTTATAATTTGCTGGATATCACACAAGGGGCACAACAAAATGGGAAGATCCATCAAACCTAACACAAATTATAGTATTTTCAAAGTCAAAGGTGTCTAAAATAAGTAATTTCTTGTTTTGCTAATAAGTACCATAATACTACACTATTAATAACAGTATAAGAGGCTTTGGAAAGTAATGATGGAGCTTCTGGAAACCTGGAGTTGCTCTGCACTACATAACTATCATGTTCTTCAGCATGGAAAGCAGGATCTTCTAAAATCATGCAATGTTCAAGAAAGCCAGCAGGAGCAGCAGCTGGAGATGAAATAACCCAACCAGAAAGGGCCAGCACAGTCAGTTCCCCCTGCTACGATACAACACAAGATGAGGAATAAAACCCAGCAGTGGCCGTGTGCCTACTTCAGAGGTAAGCTTCATCCATACTGGAGCATCTCCATCAAAGCAATCTGTACACCTGTGCAGGTGGATTACTCTCAGGCTGCTTCTTTCGGAGCTGTGCAAAGTGAAAGTGCATTCACATGCATTCTTTCAGGCATAAATAAACAACAATACACTCATCTTCCTGACTTCTGTGCATCACAATTGACAATTCAAACTATGATGCATGTGTTTAGAAGAAAGTGTATGATGGATGTAGGCATGTCTCCCAGTCATTGGGAAGTACATGACCAAAAACTGTTACGTTCACTATAAACTAAGAAAGTTGGGGATGGAATTAAATCAAGAACTCACTCATGAAGGATCTACAATCTATTACCAGCAGGAAAAGCTGCAGCCCCCCTGTGACCCTGAATTTGAAGTGGTAGAAAAGGGAAAAATGTAAGTGGTTTTTGGTGTTTATTCATCAGAATGCCAAGATATGGGAGAATAAATACATACTGTGACTGGGCGTACTCACATGTTCAGGGCCTGACCCCAAAAGCCCAGTTCATTTGACTAGTGTGAGTGCTTGAAAAGGTTGGCATAGGGTTTGATTTACCTGGACTCTGGCACAGTAGGCACCCAATGTGATTGGTGACACTGGCACAATGGTGGATGTTCATGTTAAGATAAATAAACAAGAAGATAAATGGACTGGTACTACAATCCAGTGCTTCATTCATTATTCATTATTCTTCATTTATATGGTTTCTACCCATCATGCACAAACTCACTTTTCCAATAGATGCATCATAGAAATTTAACAAGGACATTTTGGAGGTGCCAGGAACAGAACCACAGTTAGCAGATGTCATGCTTAACCTTCGGAGTTTTGTTACTTGTCATTGTGTGGACCGCCTTATCCTTAGTTGAGGTGTATTTCCTTTGTTTGGTGTTTCAAGCTTTCCAAAATATCTCTTATAACAGATTCCTTAGTTAAATTCTCCATTTAATCTTTAGGGTTTGGTTATAGTTTCCACTTTTCTTGTGTCATATCTATCCTAGTTTCACTAAGCTCAGTTCCCCAACTGTCTGCACCTGTTTTGTTCTCCCCAGCTGTGATCATTTCTTTGTGTGTCCCTGTGTGTTTAAGTAACTTACAATTTAGCTCTCTGTCGGTGAACTAGTTTTCCCAGCCCGTGATGTTAGTCTATTTTCTGCTCTCATGATTTCATTAACTTCCTGGATTTTGTCACCTGTTGGACTTTTGTTTCTATTGGACTTCAGATTATCATTAAAGGTACATTTTAAACACATAAAAATACATGTCATGTGACAGTTTCAGTCATGGATGAACTTAAGAGCTACATAATTACCAATAATAAGAATCATTGTGAACTATTAATCATGCAAAGCTACTCTACAACGACTACGACTGCATTACTAAGATTTAAATAATAAAATGTGGAGCTGGAAATTTGCACAATAGGTCCACTTTATCATCCTGTACTAAAAAAAAAAAAAAATTGATCGCTGGACACTTTGATCTATAACAAGCTATTAAACATGGAAACTTTTATTTTGGGATGAACTTATATATCCTACCAGGTCCATTCACATTTAGCAATGCAATGATAGTTAATTGTTAATTTATGAAAAAAAGTCAATATTTTGTTAAGCTTAATATTGCAGGATATTAATATTGTGCCGGAGAAGCACCCGAGAAGACATCGTGAACGCTTCCTGTCCATCCCGTGTAGATGTTAGTGAAACTGTTGGGAAGACAACGTTGGAGAAACGTGAACATTTTATTTGTACTGTATAATCTGCAGATTCTGACAGAAATCTGCAACTATCCTTTGAAGCCCCGCTCCTCTAAAACAACAATAAGGATAATTATTAGGCCATATGTAAATAACAAAATAACTTAAAGCAAAATTGGGAAACGTAAAGTCCGAAACAGTCAAACTATACTGTTTGGTCTGGGTCTGAACAGAGCGCGTTGTCTGTGACGTCTTCTTTTGCGCATGCGGGCCGATTTGAGGGTTCACGCTAGAGCGCGTTTGCTGTCGCATTTTATTTGTAGTGTGCAGTGTTGGGTAAGTTACTTTAAATTAGTAACTTAGTTACATTACTAGTTACTTCTATCTACTTGTTACTTTCAAAGTAACTAGTTACTAGGGAAAGTAACTTTGGTTTTACTCAAAATTCTCTTGTTAATGTGTTGCTCCCATAAATGGATACCCAGCAAGATTGCCAGTCTTCTAGCTTGCTTACTTGCCACAAGTGCAGTGTGCCACCTACCAATAGAAAGGAAAAGATAATCTGCATATTTCCACGAGAGAAATCCCACGCCTGGACCGTCGTTGACCATGATTCTAGCCTACGTCACAGCGTCACGTGAACTTTTTACATCCAACACGAAAACTGCAGTCGTGGTGCTTTCGATTGTACTCAGAACTCGGAAATTCTGCCTTCCGAGTAGGAAGATGTAGGCAACACCAAATGGTAAATGGACTGATTCTTATATAGTGCTTTTCTACTCTCCCAGAGTACTCAAAGCGCTCTATACAACATGCCTCATTCACCCATTCACACAAGCACTTCTACACTCAAGTGCAAACTAAACTACATTCACACACATTCATACTCCGATGAACGCATCGGAGGGCAACTTGGGGTTTGTATCTTGCCCAAGGATATTTGGCATGCAGACTGGGGAAGCCAAGGATCGAACCACCAACCTTCCGATCAGTAGCTGATCTGCTCTACGGGACTGTTGGCAACTCTAATAATTAACCTTATGAACAAAATAAAGCTCAACATCAGTAACATCATAGCACCCGCCCAGCTGTATAGAAACTCCGTCATGCTAGCTAGTACCCAGTACGAAAAAGTCAACATAACGAAAATAAACTCCACCTAAACTTGGTTCATATCTGACCCAGATAGACTGCAGGTCATAACTTCTTACCTGAAGTTCAGTTCACCTGACACTCGGACCGGTCTCCTCCTGTCTCCCCTTTCCCTCGTCCACCTGCTGGCCTCCACCACTTGCTAATCTTACTGAAACTGTGGAAGCTGCGCGATAGCGACGATTAACGCCTTCTTGATTTTGGCATAATAACTAGTTACCGTGCTCGTTACCACAATAATAACGTAGTTACTGTAACACGTTACTTAATAACGCGTTAGTCCCAACACTGGTAGTGTGAACAAGCAGACAAAAAAATCGGATTTGATCAAAAAATCAGAATTGAGCATTAAGACCTGCAGTGTGAACGTAGCCTTAGTAAGTTGATGCTCAGACCTCTCTGTGTTTTAAAGTGCATCACTAGTAATGATTGTTTTCATGACTCCACATGTAAGTGCGGCATTAACGTGTTGTGAAGTGGCAAAGAACAAGCAGAGTCCAGGGACAGCTAAAGCAGGTGAGGTATTCAGAGCCACTGTTATGATCAGCTGATAAATCTCCCATAACTTGCATCTCACACTGCACATTTCAGTTCAGGGGCTTTCTGTTACTCCTAATCAGGATACCTGCCTGCTCCTCTTCACTTTAGAATCTTCTTTTAAACAGTGGCTAATTCTTTTCTATTTATTTTTACTTAAAATAAAAATGCAGAATTTGCCCCACATCTCTATGACTTTTCATGGGATATTAAGATTTTTGGTATTCAAGATAATAATGGTACAGTCAGTTTTGACTTGTTATTTCTATGGTTTGATAGCTCGATGATGGAAAGTTAATACAGAAAACATGGCACAGCAGACACTGAACATTCCAGTATAGGATCAATAATTTCAGTAATGCAATATATATCCTTACACCTCTTTTCAATGCTGTAGGAATAACACAGTCTCACACCATTTTGTGAAATAGTTCCTCTAAACTACCCATTTGTGTTTCTGATCATAAACTATCGATTTTTTGTATTACACTTCATATTATTACTTGTGTGCCCCTTGTTATGTTCTTTTTCCCTTATTGATTGTGTCATATGTGCTGATTAATTTGATGTTCACAGACTTAGGATTATTCATTTTTAAGACGCAACAAGGTCCATATTCATAGGTTGTAAAGGGTTGATGGTGTGATTCTTTTTACTGCTCACATTCACTTTTGAGTCTTACACGTCACAGATTTTTACACATTTTCTTATATTATTAACATTTCCATAATTATGAGCCATTAAGCATGTGTGCCTGCTTTGACCGGACAAAATACATGTTGGAGATACAAATAGAAATATACCTAGCGCTTAAATGCATTTGTTACAAAAAGAAACTTCACATTTGACTATTTTAGGTTGTGCTCTGAAACTAGACTGGTAGGTAGCAAAAAAGCACTGTGGATGTCACTTGTCCCAATACTTTTTCGAATAATCTGCCATTGATTCTGTTCATCTGGACGTAGCGTTTACAGTGGGAGAAACATTTTGTCACTCATCCAAGAGACTTCTTCAGTCTCAGCTGACTGCAGGTTTCCCCAACCTTATAAACAGTACATTTGCATAATGACTGAAACTAGCACCACTAGTAAAGATTGGGCAGTATCTTAATCTTAAATATGTAAATTTCATGGCTATTGATCAGCAACCACTGATGAATGCCCATCGATCAATGAGAATTGATCAATGGCCATTTTCACCTAACAAATTTGCATATTAATGATCAAGAAACTGACCTCCTATCCCCTGTTTGTCAGTGGTGCTAGTTTCATTTATTATGCAAATGTATTGTTTATAAGGTTGGGGAAACCTGCGGTCAGCTGAGACTGAAGAAGTCACTTGGCTGGGTGATGAACCGTTTCCCCACTATGAATGCTTCGTCCAGATGAACAGAATCAACCTTTTGGGTTTTCCTTACCTGGAAGATTGAACATGCATCAAGACTAGGGATGGGTATCGTTTAGGTTTTATCCGATACCAGTACCAAACCGGTACTTTTGAAACGGTGCTCGAACCGGTGCTTAAAGAATGGAGAACACAAAATTGGTCCAAAAACTCATGTTCAGCTGTTTTTTTGTAAAAAGATAACAATGTTAGCCTTTTCTGCAGCTATAGGGCATATATGGTATCACTCTTGGCTTTGTCCAAAAACCTCTCATGTTCAGCTGTTTTCCACTTTTTCTTTGGTCATTTTAGCCTTTTTGGCCACGGTGAAGTTAGTATCTGCCATCAAACAAGAAGACAGCCGCATGTAGCTATGATGATGTTTGCTAGTTCACCTTACGTGCATTAATGTAATAACGTGGTTAGCCTACTCAACGTAAATTACACACGAACAACATTAAGCTACTCACGCAGAGAAGAACGGCTGCTGCTGCCATCGTCATCCGTCATCATTTCTGCTACACTGGCAGGGCTAGGGGCCAGGACTCTCCTCTTCGGGTTTTTGGGGGATGTTGCTAACTCCGGGTCTGATAACAGGCACCACACCCGCAGTAGATGTGCAGGGTGAGAGGTCTCGCAGCAAGCTATCAAGTACAGCGCATTTCTCGGCTTTTAACAAAATGCTATACGTCACCAGGTGTTTCATCGGATTCGAGGACTTACCTCCTTTGCACAGTGTCACCTTAAAGCACTTGTTGCTGCTGAGTTTGCATCTTTTGCTGTGAAGTAAAGCCAGACTTTGACCGCTTCGCCTTGGGCATTTTTAATCTGTAGCTCTGCTCTAAAAGAACGTACGTACCTGGGCCCGCCTACTAAGCTTGCAAAGGTAAAATGATTGGCTAGAATCCATAGTGTGTGACATCTCAGGAAAAAAGAGCACCGAAATAAAGCACCGAAATGTGCGCTGCTTTTCGGTCTGGTTACTACCGTTTATGTCAGAACCGGTGCCATGATGGCACCGGATACCGGTACCCATCCCTAATCAAGACTGTCATTGATTCCTTCTCTTGCTAGTTCTTGAACCAGAATACAGAAGGTAACCTGGCTTTCATTATTTGACCTTTGTCAAAAGTGCACAGTGATTAAGAACTGCTGATTTTCAGTGCCTCTAACATGTTAAGCTTTAGTCACACAGGCCAGAGACTGGGTGGCGCCCAGTGGGGACCTCTAATAAACGTATATTTCACAAATGGTTTGAGAGTGATTGCTGGATTGAGTGAAATTTGAAAAACTGTGGTTTTGCCATGATCATTTGCAGTTTGCATAGAAGACGCTGACTTCTCTGCACTTGCTATCTAAACACCAAGCAGTACTGAAACTTGAAAAAGTGTGATGCAAACACAGCAAGTCAGCATCTTCTATACAAACTATGGGCATCTGTGGCAACCTGCTAGTGGCCAAAGCAATTGCAAGAAGATTCTTGGTGCAGCAACAGGTCTCTGTGTTCAATGCATCAGGTGCAACTTGAGTTTTAGTATCTGACCCAAAGATACTTTAACATTGAGACTAGGGGAGCTACACAGCAAATCCAGCATGTCCAAATTAACACTGTCGGATTTGATTTCAACACTATTAAAGTGTCTATATGGGTCCACACCAGAGAGTGTTAATTTAACTCTTTTTGGAGAGTTGGTACATTAACTCTGATTTAGTGTTAAACACCAAATCTGTCTGGAGTTGATAATTTAACACTTGGTGTTAAGAGTTTATATATTAACTCTCAAAGAGTATTTTAGTTTAACTACGTAAGAGTTATCTTCTAATTCATTCTAAAAAGCGGGAATTTTACTGTTCTGAACTTCTAGAAATTTCTTTTGGAAATAAACATTTACTAAAAAGATGCAATGGTTTTTGAAAAACATTTATTCTGAACTGTGCACCACAATTTCAAAACATTTTCTGAAAGATGTAACAGTATACATGTTCTCACTTTCATTAGAATTTTGTTTATCAAAAGGTCTGACAAGGTAAATGCAAATAACAGCATTCTCATCACTTATTTCTTCAATACAATATGCATGTCCTTCATTCATCCCTTTGTGGAACTTCAACGCACTTCTGCTCTCCCCCATATTCCATCTTCACAAGCATATCCTGTGCGGAGATTGAATAAAAATCAGTTGACATTAATTAATGGCACAAATAATCCAGTAAACAATTGCAGCACAGTAAAAAAAAAAAGGAATCCTTTTTGAGCCATTACTTGTGTAAAGTATTTTCCCAAAAGACAAGGACACAGGCAACAGGTAATACTGAACTAAATGTAAAACCTCAACCTTTTTAATTTTTACCTAAACCGTGTGCACAAAACTCTGGAGGGATCTATGCTAACGTAGAATCCAGTCAGGACGCCTGCTACTGCTGTTTGCTCGTTTTTTGTTTTTTTTATGGGCGATCGTTTTCAGGCTTCAAGTAGCACCATTATACCAACATTTCACATTCTAGACATTGTTTTAGGTGTATTTGACCAAAAGTTTGACTGAAAATTCACATGCAAGCTTTTTTTCAAGCCTGTGGTATTTGCCCGCAGACAATACCTTTCAGCTAGCTAAAACAGAATATTATGCTATCAGCGAGCAACATGGCTAATGCCTTTCACACAGCTTTGTCTCAACTCCAAAGAGCCACGGAAGTAAAAGCTCATAATAATAATTGAAACAATCTTTGAAAAAATGACTTACCAAGCATGGCAAACAACTCAAATATGTAGAGCAAAATGTTCTGAAACGGCTTCACTTCAGCTTCGATTGGAGCCGTGCTGGGGGCGGAGTCTGTGAATTTACTCTATTGGTGTCATAGCCCCTGTAGGAGTTCAGAGTTAAGAGGTCAAGAGTTAATGTTTCCATTGTAACACCTCCAGATTTGACAGCGAAACACTCATTTTTAACACTCGATTTTAACTACTATCATTTTACACCTCAGAGTTACATTAAAAGAATGTGACTCTACTTAGAGTAAAATTAACTCTACTTTTGCAAGAAGACTATTAACACCAAAACATTTAACACTTTTGAATTTGCTGTGTAGGCACTAAACAACTGATCTTCTGATAATTTCTTCTAATAGACAACCTACTCTATCTCTTTTAGACAGCAAACACGTTCCTGCAACCACTCGTGAACTGGATAGGGGAACAAAATTTATTTATAAGCACATTTAAAGACAACACGGGTTGAGCCAAAGTGCTGTACATAGTAGAGATAAAATAGTAAACATACATAGTAATTATTATAACAGACTAGTCTGTTGTAATGCGCAGTGATGCGGACGCTGCACCGGTCCATCATGGTGAAGAGGGAGCTGAGTGTAAAAGCGAAGCTCTCAATTTACCGGTCGATCTACGTCCCTACCCTCACCTATGGCCACGAGCTGTGGGTAGTGACCGAAAGAACAAGATCGCGGATACAAGCGGCGAAAATGAGCTTCCTCTGAAGGGTGGCTGGCCTCTCCCTTAGAGATAGGATGAGAAGCTCAGCCATCCGGGAGGGGCTCAGAGTAGAGATGATTGTTTACCTAAGGCTCTAATGTTTTCCTGATGATGGGCACTGTAAGCAATGTTATGAGATGTTCAGCATTTGTTTTTATTTGTCAGTCATCATAATGTCTTGGATTGTTGGTGTAGACATTATGTATTTATGTATTTGTTAAACATATCCTATTTTTTTTTCAAACTTTTACTGTGTATTTTAAGGATAACAATATACTCTCAAACATTTTGTAAATGTATGCATAGGTTAAATATGAAAAGCAATGTTATGACCAAATTTAGCTAGAAATTTCAGTTGTACTCACTGGAATCTTAGCGCTCCATACACGATGTTCCAAAAAAGAAACAGAAATGCACTGCATTTACAGCAAGTATTTCCAATTCTGCTTTCACAATGCACACAGAGATTCTGTCTCCTCTATGTTACAAAAACAACTTCTAAAAAGCAGTGTGTTGAACAGCATGTTGAATTATATATTGAATTTGAAAGTTGACCCATTCATTTTGAGAGATACAAGATTCTGAACTTGAAAGGCCTGGAAGATTTTATTCAATAGCAACATTCAGACCTGCAGGAAACATGCAGGAAATTCAGTTTATGAGCATAAAGGTTTAGTTTTCTAGTGTTCGTCTATAGTGGGGTGTCTTTGCAACCCGCCAGGAACAGTGATTCCCCAGTCAGTGTATCCTCAGATGTTGTCTCTATTCAATAAAACAGTAAAACTAAATTAAATGGTTTCAGGTTCACGCATATCTTTCCTGTATATATATATAATGGATAAGCACTGTTATATGGCAAGTCACAATTAGTTTAATGCTGAAAGCAACAAAATCAGTATGATACTAAAGTTTCATTATAATATCCCCCTGTAGTAAAATGATTTTGTTTTGACTTTTATAAAACAAACAAACAAAAAAGCACGTTATTTGACCATTACAAGTCAGCATAGGTATGTTTGACTGTCGCAGTGGCCTCTAATGGTTACACTAATTACAGATTCACAAAATAAGCTTTGAAGAGAGGTTGGGGTGGAGGGCAGGGTTGATAAAGCATGATCGTTTAAAAAAAAAAAAGGAAGACAGTCACTTTAAAATTTAGAATAGTTACTTATTAAGTATTTTATGTAACATGTAATTGGTACAATTACAACAAACCTTCCCTGTTAAAACCGATAAACCATTATAAGCTGTTTTGTTCCCAGAGGTGAGACATTTCTGTGCTATTTCAGACTCTACCTAAGAGTAGGAACCAATAGTTTAATTTTTCTGTTCTCGTTTGGGGACTTGTTTGCTCATAAGATTCTGACAGTGCTGGGATAAGGTTAAGGATTATGGTCTGATTTAAACAAGATATTAACTGTGACTTCACAGATTGTCCCAGTCACACTTCTGCCTCTTTCTAACCATAGACAACAAATTACAATCCTTTGCATCAAACTGTTGATTGGACTCTATTCTTGTATTCTTGAATCTGGAAGCTCAAATCAACAAATACCTTTCCAGCAATTCCTCATGATGCACATCTGAAGAGAGGTTTGACTTGCAGTTATTTAAACTTCTGTGCTTTTGAAGTCACCTTCTTTATGATGTCTTTGCAGTACAGAAACTTGAAATGCTCAGACAACATAGAAGTCAGCAGCCAATTCATTCAGCATCCAGCTGGTGCGTTTGAGCAAAAACCAGCTTCACACAGCCCATGAATTAGGTTCCTGGAAGAAACCGCAAAACAGAAGGCTGCTGGGAAATGGGTTTAAAATGCAGGAGAAACCAGGGAAGGAGGGGGGTTTTGGCAGGTATATTGATGAGGGAATTCTTTGCCACCAAGGCAATGTAGTTCTCAGGGCTGGACTGGGACAAAAAATCAGCCCGGGCATTTTGACTAGTGACCAGCCCACCATGGTATTATAGGAAAAGCCATAAAGCCTTTATAATAAACTTAAACCTACACCACCCTCCCTATTCTGGTATTCTAAACGGTGTTTAGCAAAAATATAAAACAACCTCATTTATAATTACATATACCTAACTAATAGGGTTGCCAACTCCCAGCGGAAAAAAAAAAAAAAAGGGAACCACTCCCCCACCCTCTGTTTCAAGATGCTTAATTGACAAAACTGATTTTAATTTAATGCACGTCTCAAACAAATGCACAGAAATTGATTATTTTTCTCCTGTAATCAAATAGATTTAACATCTTTCTTCAACAGAATTGCAGACTGCACAGATGGTACCTTCCCAAAAGAAAGAATACTATAACTTACTAGGGTATGTACTAGACTTAATATTTACTGAATACAATAATGTATTTCTATACATTTTACATCAGATGAAAACTTTGGTTAAGATTCAGATAAATATTTATTAAAAGCTAGACATTTTAAATGAGAATAAGAAAGAAAAATATGGAACCTGGTGTTATTTGTCTCTCAGAAACAGTTCATAACTTCCCTTCAACTCATTCATGTCACCTAAAAGGTAAACCTGTTTCTCCATCACCTGTTCAGCTCTGATGATTCAGTAAGGACATCTCTTGGTTTCATCTTCATGTTTCCCTCTCACCACCAGAGATGGGCAGTAACGCGTTACTGTAATCTGATTACTTTTTTCAAGTAACAAGTAAAGTAAGGGATTACTATTGCAAAAACAGTAATTAGATTACCGTTACTTTCCCGTAGTAACGCTGCGTTACTGCGTTACTAAAACCGTGATTTTTTGCGAGAATGTCTAATAATAATAATGCAGACTTTGTAATATCTCACGTGTAGATTCATCAGCCAGATGAAGTGTTTACTGACAATTGACAGTGATAGCGGACATCATCATCACTATTCCAACAATCCTCTCCTCACAGACAAGCATAAACACACTCGACTATCGCTAAATCAGATTTAACACACGTTTGTAATGACGATAATTCAGTTTATAATAGAGTTTATTCGCTCGGTCAGCAGGTGGCGGTATCCTCGTACACTGGGGAGTAAACTGCCATTAAACGAACAGAAGAAGAAGAAAACATCTGCACATGCGAGGTACGGATCGGGTAGACCCGATTTGTACGGTCAGACTTTACACATGCGCAGTAAGGATCGGAGAGTCCTGATCCGTAACTTTCTTTTTATTTTTCGTTTTTGTCTACATTGTACTGAAATGCTTCATTATTGCAAACATTTTAAGATATACTTGTTATTCTTAACATCTTAACAGATACTCTGACCCATAACTATCGTAAAACGCTATGACCGGAAGTAGAAACCTTTCGCGCATGCGGGGTACCGATCGGGTTTCCGGTACGGATCGGGTAGTGACAAATGGATCACATATCGATTGTGGGAGAGAGTATGAGCGTGCAGCGTTTAAAGCGTGGAAGTACTGACCTTACTTTGAGTTTGATTCCATAAAAAGTGACAAAAACATTAGCGTCCATCGTGCGTGGGAAGAAAACTTCTTTTTACAGCGAAAAAAAACCCTAAACTTCCAAGCAAGCACCGAGTGCGCAACGACGTAATGGGAAATTCACAGAGAAACTCGTGGATTCTTCAACTGACCGCGGCTCACCTGCACCAGGGTAAACCTCCGCCTACCGTAGTCCTGCTTTACAGGTGAAAATAGAGCAACAGGACCGCTGAGTCTTTGACTTTATTTATTTTCTGCTGTGTTTTACTTGCATCTATTTGAAAGAGTGAGTGTAAACACAAAAAATATTTTATTTTATGTGCTGGAATGTGTAGAAAATAGGTTTAAATGTTAAACTAATTTATTCCAGTCAGAGAATGTTGCATATAATTAAAGTTTTGCTTGATGCATAAAGTTAAAAGATTAAAACTGATAAAACAAGTAAAAAAAAAAGAGACTTTTCCATTTGATTACATTTTGTATGATGGATTATGTAGAAAAAGTAGAATTGGGCTGAAAGATCTATCGCTTTATCACCTATTCAGGTTGTAAATCGTGTTTTTAAAAAGTAACTAAGTAATTAATTACTTTTGAAAATAAGTAATCAGTAAAGTAACGGGATTACTTTTTTGGGGAAGTAATCAGTAATTAGTTACTGATTACTTTTTTCAAGTAACTTGACCAACACTGCTCACCTCCACCTCACCTGCTCACCTCATCTCCTCCTCCATCCCAGACACCACAGATCTGCTGCAGTTCGCCTACAGATCCAACAGATCCACAGAGGATGCCATCGCCCACGTCCTACACACCACTCTCAGCCACGTGGACAAGAAACAGGGTAACTATGTGAGAATGCTGTTTGTTGATTACAGTTCAGCGTTTAACACAATAGTGCCCTGCAGACTGTTCACAAAGCTCAGGGATCTGGGACTCAACAGCCGTCTGTGTGCATGGGTGTTGGACTTCCTCACTGGCAGAACTCAGGTGGTGAGGGTGGGCAGGTGCTTCTCCAACAGCATCACCATCAACACAGGAGCACCTCAGGGATGTGTCCTCTCGCCACTGCTCTACTCCCTCTACACTTCAGACTGTGTGGCCACCCATGGCTCCAACACCATTGTGAAGTTTGCTGACGACACAGTGGTGTTGGGTGCCATCTCCAACAACGATGAGACGGCCTACATGGATGAAGTGAAGAATCTGGCATCGTGGTGCCAGGACAACCACCTCCAGCTGAACGTCGGCAAGACCAAGGAGCTGGTGGTGGATTTCAGAAGGGGTCAGCACAGAGACTACAAGCCCATTATCATCAATGGAGCTCCAGTGGAGAGGGTGCAGTCCTTCAAGTATCTTGGTGTTCACATCTCCTCAGACCTGACATGGGCTGCCCACATTCAGGTCCAGACCAAAAAGGCTAGGCAGCGCCTGTATCACCTACGACAACTGAGGAAGTTCAGGGTCTCTCCAAAGATCCTCAGGATTTTCTATACAGGCGCTGTGGAGAGCATCCTCACACAGAACATGACATCGTGGTTTGGGAACAGCTGTGTGAAGGACCAAAAAGCTCTCCAGAGAGTGATCCGTGCAGCAGAACGCTGCTGCAGGATTGCTCTCCCCCCGCTTCAGGACACCTACACCAGGAGATGCCGGACTAGAGCAGCACAGATACTGAAGGACCCGTCCCATCCTGGCAACAAACTGTTCCAACTTCTGCAATCTGGTAGAAGGTTCCGCATCATCCGGGCAAGGACAGAGAGACTCAAGAGGAGCTTCTATCCCCAAGCCATCCGTGCCCTAAACACACACACCCGCCCTCTCACATCATCTATAATTGACTGAGACAGGACTCTTCCAGACACTAAACCAAGGCACAATGTACATTTCAATTCCTTTAATTTTAAATATGTTTATATTGTCTATCCTGTAAAATAGTCAGATGTCTATTCATATTTTTTTTGCACATGTCGAGGAGCGTGTCAGGCTACATTTCACTGTGTGTTATACTTGTATAACTATGCATGTGACAAATAAAGAACCTTGAACCTTGAACCACATATCCAAACCGATATCATGACCAGCAGCTTTACAGCTGTGGCTCCAACAAACATCAGCTGATACTAGAAATTAACATTAAATAAATTCTACCGACAGCTGATCAAGCTTAAACGTGCTGCTGTTGTTTAGCGTGACATCTGCTGGTTCCCTCTTTCTGGCGCAGAGAGAAAAGCCGATCAGCTGATCATTGATCAGTTTCATGATTGAATTAGCAACTTTCTAGCTGAAATAGTTATGAAATCGTGTTCCTTTTCACCTCAACTTTAAAGTTTGACCTCCTCTGCTGTAACTGGTCAAGCCCAGAGTCGATCATGACCAACTGGCCAATCCACCACCATTCATTTATATTCTTAAAAGAAAAAGAAATAAAACCCCATCGGCCCATAAAAACGAAAAATCACGAGCGGCCCACCGGGCCAGTCCAGTCCGATGGCCAGTCCAGCCCTGGTAGTTCTTCATTCAGTTACATAGACAACACAATCTAATTGCCAGCAATATTACTGACAACTGAGCATGATTGAGAATTTAAAGAAGCTTTTTCTTCTGCTCTTTGTTGGCTTTTTGGTTGTAGCCTCTGATATATTCTTTTTCCTTCTGTTTAAAATTCAGAAAGCGCTCCAAGTTCATTTAATTTAATCAGTAAAACCAAAGTTAGTTATCCTGCGTCTGCAGCGTGCTGATGCATGCTGATGCATGCTGATGCCCTCAATCATTATCTGGACCTCATCAAGATTAAGGATAAAGATTGTTTGGAGGTCATATCAAGCTCAAATAATTATTACCACTGCTTTTGGTTTGTCTTTCCTAACTGAATAGATGTAGTTGTAACCGCTGCTTTGTCTGTTTTCCAACCGTGTATCCAACAGACTAAAATGAATGACAGTTCACCTTTCTGGGCCAGAAAGTCTGTGGGCAAGTTAAGATGAAAGAGAATTTGGAAACTGAAGAATCCCCAGCAGTGCGGAGTTGTGTGAGGGAATAGTGTTCGTTACAGTAACACAAGGACACGACTTCTTTTGTGCTGGGATTCTGAATGCTTTTTCTGAGGCTGCCTCGCTGAGCTTGGTGTTTGAACCAGCACAAGTCATTCTCCACACACCCACGAGGGCTCGGTGGCTTTAAAACTTAATTTCCACAGTGGAATTCACACAAACATTAACAAAAGAAAATACTTTTACTTGCTAGAGACTGAATTATTTGACCAAAGTCAATTTGTGTAAAGATGTACAAATAAAGATCTGAGTTTAGACACACTGTAGATCCTCTTTTTAGTGATGTTTCACAAACGATTTCTTTATGTGCAGCGTGAGAGGACTTAACAAGCTCCTCTTCCAATTAAACGTGTGGCACAGTGCCTCCAGCCCTTGGCCTCAAACAGCCTACTTTTTATATGTGTGTGTGTGTGCCAGGCATATGGTGTGATCTGGCAGCTGTGTGTTACACTGTGAGTTTCCTCTAAATATTAAAAACATGAAAAACATCTTAGAGAATGCGACAGTGCAAGAAAAGCATCTTTGAGATGGAAGCAAGTAGAGAGCAACTGCCTACTTAAACAGCAGCGGTGGCTTCCTGTATCATATTGACAACCATAAGCAGTGTTCTCTAAATTTAGATTTGATGTACTTTTCACTTAATGATATAATGCTTACCGAGTGTGATTTAAGATTTTAGCAGATGATACATATAAACATCACAATGAATAAGTCACTAGTTTCCTCCAGTCTGTACCACCTTGCATCAGCAGTGTAGAGGAAGATGTTTAAAGAATAAGATCTTATCAATTTCATCAATAAAGGTTAATTTACTAAACTGATGCTGTGTCTCAGTTGAAGACTGTGTTAATAGCAATGAAGATGACCTAATTTCATGGTAAACAGGAAAAAAAAGGTTTATGAAAAAAACAAAGGAGTATGGTTTGTTATTATAAATGATAAGGCCAGTAAAAACACTGAAAGCAGTTATTTACAATAAAAGACAGCATCTTATTCCAGGGTTTGACAGATAGGCTGAAAATGGATGGACAGACAATTTCAACACCTGCCTCACTAAAACTGCTCTTGAGCTAGCTCCTGCTACAATAAGTGTCTGACACACACACACACACACACACACACACACACACACTCCTGTTCTAGCATTTTAATAGTTTTCTTTTTTAATTCAAAGCCGCAGCGTTCACAATGATTTGACTCAGAGAAGTTTGGTGCAAAAATGTAAAATTATTCAGAGAAACACTTTTTTATTCATAGATGTTTTAAATCTGCATTTGTTCTTTTTTAGCCAGAGGAGAACAACCTGTAAACACAAGACAAAAGCACTGTAGGCACCGAGGCTAATGAGCTCCTTATTCAGATGAAGAAGCAACAGTATCAACCACCACTTGTTGTTAGTCCAACATTCACTCATATTAGGCTCTCCATTCAATGTAGTCCAATTCATTTTTACTTATATAGTGCCAATTCAGAACAACAGTAACCTCACAGTGCTTTATATTGCAGGGTAAAGACCCCGCTCTGCCGTCTAGGATACTTTTCTGTTGGTTTCTTTCTTTCTTCAGTTTGTTTGTTTCTTCAGTAACATTTTATTGTCCTTTGTAACCAGAGATTCAAAGCACTAAATATTTAAAAGCACCTCCTCTCTGGACTTCAGGTTACACAGGGAGTGATGTGACATCTATAAAAACATACATATACAATCTGTACTTTTTTCTTTTAGCAGTTTCCCCTGTTTTTGAAAGGAGAACTTTAATTCAATTAAATTCATTTTTTATATATGGCACCAAAAATCACAACAACAGCTGCCTCAAGGCGCTTAATATTGTTAGGTAAAGACTCAACAATTTGTGACAAAATATATATAGTCCGAATTGTTTTACAGGTTTTGATTGCAGTAAAATACCTTTCTGTAAGTATTAAGGACATCACAGTAGTGTGAGCCACATTACAGGGGAACAAAGGAATGATCAGAAGTTGGGCCAAGACTACAGGGTGCCTTTGACAGTGAAGCCTACTTCACAAGGGCATCTACTTTTTTCTGTTGGCTGCTTCTTCTACAATGAGAGATCCACACGACAGCTGAACACTAGTTATTGCAGAATATGCAGGCCTTACTGACACAGACCTGAAAACCTATCTGCCACTGGTTGTGAGGGAAAAAAGTGCATTTACCGACCAGTGGTTTCTAGAGATTGTTGCCAGTTGCTATGAAGCCCGATTCACTGGTAACTGACCCCCTGGTAACCACCAGTAAATAGAGAACCAGCAACCAATCATCAAGTGGTTGCTTAGATTTTAATTTTTGATGGATGAATCAGTTTTTTGCTTTTTTGATTCAAAGTTGGATCTGAAACAGTACAGCGTATAAATGTAACTTCCATCTACGCTCATAGAAAGTTGGGAAATTTCATAGAAATTACTTGGTGAAATAAAGTTCTCTATTTCAAGCCACAAAAGGAATTGCTCTGCAGTTATTGGTGCTAAAAGATATTTAGGTACCAATTATCACTTGGGGATCATGCAGTGAATAATTATTCTGTAATTACTCTGTGTGTCTGTAAAGTGTCATCTTAATCATTCAGTCATTGGACCTGGATGTAATTAAGCTACCATACTTTTGTTTCTGACAGTTAAAGAGTGAGTAGTAATGTATTTTTCTGCCATTTGGATCAACCTTTCACTTTAGTATAAAAATTCACTTTAAGAAACTAATGATGTAATTTCTGTCTTTCTGTCTAAACCCGACATGCCACCTTTGATTCAGCTTGCAGCTGTGTTAAGCATTTTATACCACCAGAGGAGGAGCAGCAGGGATAAGTTCCACTCAATATTTAGAACACACGCATTTGTCCCAGTGATAAAAGAAGCAAAGAAAGAAAGACACGTTATAAATCATGAACTTTTATGGAAGCATCAGTGCCTCCTGCAAGGGTGATTCTTTTTTTAACTCCCATATATGAATATGAATTATGAGTTCATACAATCATTGAATCTTCTGTGGCAAATGACAGTGGCACCACATCTCTTTTTATCAGGAGCCCTGTGTAGGCATGGCTTCTTGATAACCATGAAGGAGGCTGAAGGGAAAAGGAGACGGAGTTTTTGAGCCACTAGGAGGTCATTTGTTGATTTCAGCATTGTTTTCTAGTTTTTTTAAGTAATAAAACTTCACTTTTTTTTGAGACAATTGCTTTTTTTTAATGTGCACAAATTTTAAACTTAAATATTGCTCAAAAACACAATCATGTGAAAAAGCGAGATTCCATAAAACTCTATCAAACTAAATGCACCCTTACTGCTTCCATAGGACTTAAGTGGCCAAGCAGCAGCCAGTTTCTGATAACCAAATGTGCATGATAAACTGATCATCAGCAAGTACAAACTCCTCTATTAAAGAAGATATTTTGCCATTTGTTGGTCTGCATTGAGGTGTGTGTTGACACAACACTACAATCTACAGGGAAATGGGTGTACCAGCAAAACCCCAAGATCAGATATTGATATGTTCAGTTCATTGCAAAGTACAATTAGAAGAAGAATCAACTTGTATGATTTTTTGCATACTTGTTTAAACTGAAGCAATCTTATGAAGAAAAGTGGAACGATTTAAGAAGCTAATAAAATAATACAGGAGGCAACTGCTTAAAGTTAATTCTGCTCAGGGTGATCAGACAAGCTGTTGAATTATGTTTTTTTCCCACACTACTATAAATGCTTTTCAAGCACACTGTCTCATAAAATAGCAACAACATTTATCACTGTTGAAACAAGTAGAACAGGCCTTAAACTGTGTATAAAATTCACTAAAATGAGAAGAAAATTAAGTGTCTCATGACTCTATCCACACAGAAATCCTCTTTGCTCCAACTCCAGCTTGATGCTTGCGTTTAGTTGTTTTTATGACTGTCATAAGCATGTTATATGTTTGTGATTACAATTTTCAGGACTAGTGCAATAGTCAAATAATTTAATGTGTCATTTAAAAAAAAAAAAAGCATTATGTAAGAACTGAAAACTTCTATTTTACAGGCAAATCCCAACTTTGGCTCCCCTCTCATTGACACATCTTTCAAGCCATGGCACGATAGAGGGTTCAAGCGTATGAAGGTTATCTTTAAGCAAAGGCATTTTATTTATTTTGAACATTTGAAGAAAGACTGTGTCTTTCAATCAGATTATTTTTAGGTATCGACAAGTATGTCAAAAAAAATTCTGACAACCAGCAGAACTCTGGGTGAGATGAATGTTTGAACTATTGAACCACTTGTTAAGGACTTAAGGAGAATAACATCAAGAGGCCAGTCTGATGCTTCTTTGAAACACACTGTTAAAAAAAAACATCCTAAAACAACGGTAATATTCCGGCAGCTGGGGCGCCAAAATATGACCGTAAAATAACAGAAAATAACTGTCCCATAAAAATACGGTTATTTCCAGTAATGAAAATAGAGTTTGTTGCGCTAATTTGACATGGGATTCTGCCTTTTCCAAGTGCTTTTAGACATTAAATTAGGAACATTTTTACGTGATCAAACAATGAAATTACCTATAAACAAGGTCACTGAATGTGGAAATATCAATCATAATACATAAATGTGCAGTTAACAGTTGGTTTAAGTAATAATTGATTGCATGCCCTGGGACAGACTGACAGAGGCGAGGCTGCCATATCGCACCATCGGCCCCTTTGGCCATCACTAGTAGGCGGTAGGTGAAGAGTCTTGACCACGGACACAACGACGGAGAGTGTCCGAGCCGGGGCGCGAACGGGCAATCTTCTGATCACAAGGTGAACTGCCAACTCTTGAGCCACGAACGCCCTAACTAGCAATGATAACAATACTTATGTGATGAAACACAAGCTTATAGGGATCATGTTATATACTTTTCCATAGCATTACATTTGAATTCAACAGTTCAATCTTTCAAATAACGGACAGATATTTGTGAGATCATGATACATTTGTGAATGTATTTTAACAATCTAAATATGCATATGCACAGACAGATACATTTAATAATCATGACAATTATGTTGTATTACATTACAGTGATTTAACGTTAATTTACATTCAAAATGTGAAGTCAAAGTCTATTTACGTAACTTTAATGATATTCTAGAAGAACAGAACATTACTGTGAAATTCACAGTAAAATACCTTCATATTAGGGTTTTTTCCTACGGTCGCAGCCATACCCGCGACCTTGTTGTTAGTTCACATTCATTGGCCGATGCTTAGCGTCATGTTATTTATATTAATTGCAATTCCTACCTCTACATTTCTTTTTCAAAATATATAATTAGCACAGCATGTCTGTGCAATGTTTTACATTGTGGCATGCAGAGAAATCTTAACAAAGAAGCTGAGAGATTGAGCTTGTTATTTAACCCCAAGCTGGTAGGAGGAGCTTTTTATTAAAACACTTGCCGGTGCAACAATGTCCCTCAAGGTTCAACAACAGCACAACAGAAGTCACTCATGGTACAGCACTCTCTCTACAAAACAACAACTGTCAGTGACGCTGCACCACGGCGTAAACACAACATTCAAGATAACAGTTTAAAGTAACGTAACCATAAACAATGAAACAAGAACATCTAAACAGCAGCACATGTCCCAAGGCATGATGGGAGACACTTCTGGATGTATTTTTACAATCTAAATATGCATATGTACAAAAAATATATTTAAAAAACAAGTAAATTGTGTTTTATTACATTTACAGTGATGTTATGTTATTTTACATGTGACGTGTCAGATCACAGTCTACTTATGTAAATGTAATGATATTCTAGAAAAACAGTACACAACTGTAAAATACACAGTAAAATAATTTGACATTACTATTTTTTGGAACAGTGCACTTATTGAGGCAACGTGAGGAAGACTTAGAAATTACTATCTCAGATGCAAATTGGAAGACTGCAGTAACATTTATACACTCATAATCAGTTTGTTTCAAAACCTGGCTACTTCTGTTTGAAGTCTGACAGGTAGCCAGAATCAGCCGACCAATGACTCCAAACTGGCGTACTGGAAGATGTGAACATGGCATGACACTTTTATTGGTATTTTCATAAATGTTAAATGGCCTGTATTTTAACACAAGTTTTACCGCTAATTCTACTGCTAAAGACCTGTCCAATGGACCTGTCCACACTACAACAAGTGCTAAACAATTAAATGACAGAATGTTCTTGTTTTGTCACTATCTACAATAGAAATCTATGATTTTTACAGTTCACCAAAAACACTAAACAAAAATAGGTCATTCTCTCAATAAACAAAAGTTATCAATTTCATAATTGCAGGACACACATTTATTTCTCACAATTTAAGTGAATGCCTTATATAGCACCTGAGCCTTAAAGACCTTTAAACTTTGGTCCATTTCTCTTTGTATTCCATCCATCAGCAACTTTACATGAAACATGTAACAGCAGGATATATTTGATCTATGTTCTCAGTTCATGTTTTGAAGTGTTGTGTAAATAAAGAAATATGAGAATGAATCCTGTCACAAATCTGTCTAAAATTCTCCAGCGCACCAAACTGCTTCACAAACAGCCCAAAAAAATTAAAATAAGACAGAATATGTCGTCCACCTCCCTTAAGCTTTCTTCAAAAACCAAATCCTCCCCAGACACATACAGAAACTTCTGATGCATACCAAATGTGGATATGCCAGCAGCTTTTTGTGCTTTCCCATCCTTTTCTCTGCCGTCTGTGACATTTTGATGCTCATTAGGATGCTGCAAGAACTGAAGCACAGCATTGAAGCCTTAGGATCTTAGGACTGCATTTTAGTGCAATCCTAACAAGGGCTAAGATTACCTGTAACCTGGTTCCTTTGATTTATTGATGTAGTTATAATTCAGTGAGTATGCCAGTTCTTAAGTATTAATATACAAGTGTTCTTTTTTATTTTTTTTGCCTGTCCCGTTTGGCTCTTTTGCCATCAGAATTATTGTCTAAAGGCAAAGAAAGATGCCCAACGGATATACAAGTGTTCTTAAGGCCGGTCAGACACTAATCCCCTTAAAGGCAAAGGAAGTCTTTCCAAACAGAAGTGACAGCAAACTAATCCATGAAGTTTTGGTATACAGTAGTTCTAAGGGCAAGTTTACAAGTACAATTAAAGTGGCACAAAAGCCTCGCAGATCCATGCAATTTGTCTCTGACCACGTAAGATTTAAAAACCCTCCTAACTCTTGTATCTGGCAGCTTAAATATTTTTAATTTTCAGGATCTAAACAGTTTTGTGAAGTTCTGTGAATCTGAAAACAACAATAGCTTCAGCTAAATAAGATATACATTCAGAAACAAATTCATCATCTGTTCTTTACATAATTAAATTCAAGCCAAAACACATAATCCACCATTTAATCCTGGTAAATAACTCTCCCAACCAGCAGCAGTGCTCCTTGTTTCCTGGTGCCGTCAATTAGCAGACGGATGGTCATACACAGCAGATACCAAGCAGTCTCTCATTAGACCAGTTTGCCCGCTGTGTACCTCTAGAGCAACACAAAGGCTGATTCATCATTGAGAATGGTAAACATGACACTGGTAAACATGACCTCTCCATCTGCTGGTGGATTAATGATGCTGCCTTGGACACCGGGTTGAAAGCGTGACTAAAAACAGCCAAATTAAACCTGACCACAGAATCTGAGACAAAATCAGGATGAGAGTGGTGACCCAGAATAGACAGAGAGAGCTATGTGACGAAGCTCTGTGAAATAGTTTCATTCAGATGACCACATGTTCACAACAAAAGTCACACACGACGTTTTCACCACATTTACTCTTTTTGATCATTTTATTTGTTGACTACGCTTCAATAATAAAGTGTAAAATGTTTATTTTTTCCTTAATATGTCAAAAATTGCTTTTAAGATTCATACCAGTCATGCCACAATATATGCTATTGTTATCTTTTCAAAACTCTAAAGCTGGATTTCAGAGATGTAATAACGTCGGGACGGTTGAAACATTATTGTCATGTCTCTAGTCTAAACTGATCATGTTATGATGGCAAAAACTGCACTGTAGATGGACAGACCTTATTATTTTCATGTGAAACAGTGACCACTAATGAAATAAGCAACACAGCATCCACTGCGCAAACACATACTACCATTACTTTACCTTTATGCCACTTGCATTCAGGGTTCGCTGTGTGTGTGTGTGTGGCTGACCTACCTTACTGCTCTCCTGACTGTTATCCCAGTCAGACTAAATATGTGGGGCTGCTGTCTGTGACATCCTGCAGTTAGAAAGCCTTGTATGAAGGGCGTCTGTGAAGAAAATTTGTGCACACGGTTTGTTGCCTTTTGAAACGATGGAGCAGCAGCTGTGATGGGATGATACAGAGGAGCAACTTCACCTCTGTGTGGAACGATCAACACTAATCTGATCGTCATTCACTGCATCATTCACATGTGGTATGGGATGCTGCAAAACACTTTACAGAGCGGAGTCATTTTAAAATATTTATTGACTCTTGAAATCCAAAAGTCTGCTGCTGATCTCCGTAAATGGAATAATATGCCTCCTTCACTGTCTGGAGATGTGGGTTTAGGAGGGAAATCTACTGCAAACAACAGGCTGCAGAAAAACAGAAAAAAAAAATCTGACATCAAAGCAAACTGTTTTCTTAGGAAGTTACTCCTGTGGAAACTTTTGCAGAATTTCAGATTAAATATAGAAGTTAAATGGCATAGCTGGGCAGATAATGTTAAGTGAAAGGGCAATTTTGTTCTGGCATCTTAAAGCATTTGTATTGTTGCATTCGAACAGTGGCTATGGTGGAGAGTCCCAGCTATTTAAGCAAAAGTGGGAGTTGTCTCTTATGAGGGTCGTTGAGCCACTATTGATCATGTGCCTCATCACATGAGCCAAGGTGTGGAAAAGGTTGTGGGTCATTATCAGCAGAGGTTTCAGCTGAAACCATTGTGAGACATGCTCACAGACAACTACACTTAAGCACAGTTCTCACCTGAGATGGCGTTTTCCCCAAGGAAAAACGCAGCATTTTGAAAATGCTCTCAAAGACGAATACATTTGAAGACGGTGCATTTGCGTCGCAGTGTGGACAGTGAAAACGGAGACTTTCTAAAACGGTGACGCATTTTAGTCATGTGATGCAGTCATGTGACCCATTAAACAAAGATAGCGGAGGGCATTATACAGCAGTTGTTTTGTTTGCTCTCAATTTTGACAGCCCTATTAAAGATTAATATCAGTTTGTACATGCTCCAGATAGCTTTTCTTCAAATTATTTAATTCTCACTCGCTTTTGCAACTTTGTACTTTTGTGTTACTCGCAGCAACAACTTCACCTCATTGTTAGTCCATTTAAAAAACTCTGTGCTTTTCCTCAACCTTTTGCCGCGACGTTTCAACGAGCCGGAAAGTAAATAAACGGCTGACAGAAATGAGGCAGGCCGAATCTTCTTGCGCTTCACGCATGCTCAGTACTGGAACGTAAGTGTTTTCGGCCATTTCAATGTGGACGCACAACCCTGTGAAAACAGCTGAAAACGCTAGTGTGGAGGCGGAGCGTTTTCAGGCAAAAACGCAGTTTTCAAATCTATCCGGGCTAGTGTGGACGTAGTCTAAAGACGAGCCATCTTTGGTGCCTTTTAAATTACGTTCATTCTTGGATTTGACAAGACAAGCTTCTGTCACGGTGAGCTGTGTGGCTGGCAGTGGCTGGACCCAAGTGCGGGACTAAAGGACAAAACATTAACTTAAGACGGCAGCTTTATTTGCTGGCAAGACAAACTTGACAATACAAACAAAAATTTGAACTAGGATAGTTTAACTAGACCAGGATTCACTTTGTTAGACAGGCTCAGTGTAAGAGGTTTCTTGCAAAACATGGTTTATTAGTGATGTTAAATGCATTTTTCATTTACTCAAGTCATCTTTGTCTTATATTTTTCTTCTTTATTTGTTTTTTGTTTTTGTTTCCACAAAACACACCCTACGTCTTTTCAATTCTAATTTATTTGTGGTGAACTTACTTGTTTTGCTACACCCCTCACTCGATACAGTCGCCCCAAAGCTAGAACGTCCAAGTTGGATGGTCAGTAGCCATGTGACTTTGACATAACCTTCAATGTGGAACAATTTTAAAACAGCAACACTTGAATATTAGGTTAGGACAGTGGTGAAAGCACAAGTTGGTGGACAAAACTGAAAATAGTTTGACATTTATATAGCATTTTTCAAGGCTTACCAACCACTCTTAGTATCACCATTATCTTACCTGTGTTTTATTTATGTTTTAAAATCCATTAACCTAACTTACATGGAGCTGAACTATAGAACAACACCAGAAAATGTTTGGTCTGCATAAGTTGTATCCTGAAAAGTTTCACACATCTGAGAAAATGAAGTCTTGTAATAATCCTCTGTTTTTAACCCCTGTCATTTTTACACTAAACAATATTTATGATAGGAGAATTAAGTTGGCAGTTCTCACATTCTGTACGTTGTTAACATCAGAATATACATTGGTGAAGCTTTTAAGTCATAATATATTATGATATATAATATAAGAAGACATAAGAGCAAGTTATCCCATAGTTAACAGAAAGAAATTGGATTACTTGCAGGGTGCGACCAAATTTTTCAGTGGTGCCACAAAAAAAATACCCAACTGTTCGGGTAGCAAAAAAAAAAAAAAAAAAATCTGCAACCTTCCCTGTGGTCAACAACAGACACACAGTATGCCCCTATCGTGGACTAAACCAATCAGAGATAGTCAGGGGCGGGACCTCTCTGATTGGCCGTGGTCCAGTTGAAAGTGCAGGTGGAAGTGGGAGGTGAGTAGCTTGAATAAAGCGATATCAATTCATTAAATCCTGAATCGACTTTTAAATATAACTGTGTTTTGCCAGAAACGCCAGATTCTCAGATTAAAGCTCACAAAACCATTTCAACAACAACCAAACAGCAAATGAGAGCAGGTACACGGACTCCACACAAAGACGTAAACACAGACCCGACGCATCAGAATCAACTTTGTCTTTCTCGGCTTTCTCACCCGACGGCCCACAGACGGACACGCTGTCGGAGCTTAGCGATCCTGATGCGTCCGGTCCGCGCTGTGTTTACGTCTTTTTGCGCTGATTCTGAGCTGCAGGTTTTGTCTCTCTTTCAACCAAAATTCACCGAGCCAGCAGCAAAAGAAGCAGCAAACTGCGCTTCACATTTGATCAATATCGTCATGAATTTTGCTGTTTTGCTTCCACGACTATTAAAAATCACACTTCATGCACAGCTAGCTCTCTATCTATCTCTCTCTGTACTTGAAGAACAGTTTCCCGTCTCCAATCTCTGTTTTCTGTATTATTCATTCGCTTATTACCCACCAGTCTACCGTTGTTTACAGCGCTGTCGGCTGCTGTCTTTTTCTTTTTCACTTAAATGACCTCGGACAAGAAAGCCTATTTTTTCTGTTGTTCAATACTGAAGAAATTTAAACTTTATATGCAGAACATTGCAGAATATTTTTAAGGTTATCTGCTATAAAAAGCCAGACCAGGAAAATCTCCTTCATGTTTTTCTGTGTTTTATTCTCAGTTACTTTCACACAAAGGCATCTGCTGTGATGTTCACAATTCTGATGAAGTCAGTACTGATAAATGATCAGAATTATAAATTTCTGACTCTTCTGGCTAAGTGAATCGAATCGGGACTTTGAAAACAGGAATCGAATGGATTATAGAAAATCAGTGTGATACCCAGCCCTAGTGAGCAGCCGGCCTAGGCACGACAGAAGTGGATGTAGCTGTAATAGGAAAGAACTATTGCTACTTGTTCTGTTTAAGTTAAGGCCTGATCCTTCTGAAAGTTCATAGCCAGTGCTCTGACACGGTGTCATCAATCTTTGAATGCTGAAAAAAGCACAGTGTATCCAGAAAACACATTATATTATATAAATTATTATAAAATTTGTGTGCGCCTAACTTTTGTTGCCGGTACGCCTAACTTCGGTAACGCCTAACTTTTAAAGTATGCGTACCGGTAGCCCATGGCAAAAGTTAGTCTAGATCCCTACTTGACTGTTTTTTGATCAAGCTCAATGTTACTAAGCGGATAAACAGTCTACATCGTGATAGTAATTCTCCCCAACCGTACCCCCAGAGACAAGCTCTCCGCCAGCACTAATTTCATCAGAAATACAGGCTGAGTGACAGCTCCCAGAGGCTGCCTTAACTGAGCACTTTTTATTCACCCAGTCTTATTACACTCTGGATTTCCAGCTCTTAAATAGTCTCTCTTTTCGCTTTATATCCATATTTTATTGGAGGTTTTTATTATTTAGTCCTGAGCTGTTTGGTCAGGACTCGTACAAAGAAGAGCAGGAGTCTGTGACTGAAGTGATTGCCAGCCACATGAGTCCTTAAATCACACTAGTAGTTTTGTTGTTGTGTTGAATTCCTGTGTTTTCCTGCTGTTTTAATCTATTTTAAGGGCTTTAGATAACTGTTTTGCACAGACTTGTCCTCATACGCACGTGATATCATTTTGTGTGAATAAAAACAATTTATCTGTCGGTGACAGCTCATGCCAGCTTGTAAGTGCCTGGATTGTACTGCAGTCAATCAGAGAGATTTATTCCTTTTAAGTGTCAATGGGGAAATCAGGACAACAGTTAAAAAAAAACAAAAAAACACCACAACACCAACCCACTTGTTAGAGAGACAGAGAGCGGAGTCAGCACAGTGCAGAAGCCACTAGCACTAAAGCTTCCCACTGCTGTTGTCCTGACTGGATATTACTTTCAAAGGTTAGATACATTTATTCATGTATCACTTACCAAGAGGACTTTCTTACTGATGCACAATTCAGATATAACACCCTATTTGTTGTACGGCTCACATTCCCGATGGGTTATTATTGCAGTAAGTGGTTTTGAAAGTCAGTAAATTAGATCCTGCATCGAGTCGTCATGAAACTGGACACAGGAAATCAAGTTCTATTCTTGCAGTGTCATCCATTAGCTGAACCAAACAGGGTGATTAAATATGCCTTCCATCATGGTGATTTATAGATTCATTTTAACAGTCGAGAGTAAAGCCACTACAGTAATCAAGTGTCCTTTGGGCCTCCACTTATCTGAATCCTTTAATATTGGGTGTCTCTGATGTTAAGTCTAATCCAGAAACTCAGTAGCTGTGACCTTTAAAGTCTGGCACAATCCTTTCCACCCAACTAGTTGATGATAATACTAAAGGATACAAGTCTTTGGACTGTGAAAGAAGCTGGAGTACCCAGAGAGGATCCACCCAGACACAGGGCGAACATGCAAACAGAGGAGAAAGGCTCTGGCCAGATGGTGAATTCGAATCCAGGATTTTCTTCCTGTGATGCAACAATGCCAATCTCCCTCTCACCCCCTGGGGTTGGAGATATGTTTGTTTCTCAAGCTCAGGTCCTCTACTGAAGGCCTGAGGTTTGAGGGTTCTGCACACTTCCAGTGACTGCACTCTTCTGGGCAGAGACTCTACTGTTGTCCCTCGAATCTGCTCGAGCCACTCTTTGAGTTTTGGGGTTACAGCTCGTAATGCTCCTAGTGCTGGAACTCAAAGTCCCAAAGGACTTTAGCCCTGGTGGTCTCAAACTCTTTCAATGGTATCTTTCACTGGGAATTAGGAGCTTTTTGTCCATATGTTCCTCCACACTTTCACATCCACTTGATTTCAGCTCACATCTTAATTATGCTACTATGTATTAGATACTCTCCAGGGCCCCTTTGCACAGTTGGCAACATGTTGTCCGTGGTACAATTCTGCTCTGATCACACGGGCGTGTGCTGTCCTTTAGGTGATCATTCTCTAGCCACTGATAGGATTTCTTCCTCTGCCTGCTGATAGTAGAGCCCATGGAGGGGCTCATTGGTTTAAGGGGTTTGGGCCCATGCAGAACAGCAGTGGAGACAGTGAATATTCTGCCCTTGATGGCAACTTGTGCGATTGTCTCTAGTTTTGTCTTTCACAGCCGCATGAAGTTCCTGATTATTGTTAGTACGCTATTCGGCTTGTACAGGGCCAAGCACTCCAGTATATAGGCATGGACAAGCATTGTAAGCAAGTTAAAGTTACACACGACATACTCCTGGGGTTATATTGTATCTTTTATAGTTTGTTTTTTTAATGAAACGGCACACATGAGGGGTGTTTCAGTAGAAAAATGACCATATTCTCTTTTTTTCAGTCTTACTTCGTTTCCTCCTTATCTGCTAGGTGCAATTTCACATGGCAACTTTGGGGATGTGTCTAAACCATGCTGCCACACATCCAATTAAATTAAATAAAGTCATTGTCATCAATGGAGCCAGAATGCAGTTTATTAGCTACTCACAGAATTAGCACAAAGTAGTAACAGCTGATTTGGCAAATCACCAGCAATAGTTCCTTTAAAACAGTGAAAATTGCAATTGATGTTGGCTAAAATAAGAATATGCTTCCCCCCTTTTCTCACAGGGAAAGAGAGAGGTAAAAGAGTAGCTTGGGGAGTTTTTCCAACCTTGGGTCAGAATGTCTAAGGAGCTTGGAAAGAAAAGCGTGTGGACTTCTTTGAGTTGCTTGAAGACGTTTCACGTCTCATCCGAGAAGCTTCTTCAGTCTTCAAGCAACTCAAAGAAGTCCAGACACTTTTCTTTCCAAGCTCCTTAGACTACGATGACCTGGATGACTGAGAACCTTCACAGACATCTTGGGTCAGAATAGATTCAGTTATTATGTCTAAATCATTTTTAACTTTCCCACACTTACTGTAACTTTCACTCCAAATGCAGTGAAATGCTGCAGCGGAAAGCCCTGATGTCAAAGGAGGGAAGCAGAGAAACACTAGCAGGTTGAGGTGGATATCACCCTGTGGAGCTCAGTAAAGACACCATCTGGTGTAATTTACTTGAATTTCTCTGCTTTTTAGGAGTTTTAATAAGCTGCATTATGGATCATTTTACTGTGGGGGCTGTCGGGAAGGTTCCTGGACACTAATGGTTGTTTAAGTGGGAGAGAAAAAGAGTAGTCAACAGTCTAAAACTAATAAGATACTTAAAACTGTCGACACTGAGCACAATCTAATAGAAAACATCATTCATCGGTCATACAATTACTGCATGTGCATTTAAGATTAATATTCTTCAATAATCAAATTATGTTTTACAAGTTGCTGAAATCTGTCATGTTTGCATGTTTATGAAATCCTACACCCAATGATGTCCTTAGTATACATCAACAGCAGTGATGGCAGCAGCGGCCTTCTTACCTTGCAGGTTAATGTCCACACCACTGTGCAAAAATGAGGTTTTATGAATTTACTTTCACAGATGACACAAAAGCTGCTCATTTTCAGCATCAAAGTACTGCAGTACTACACTGGTTGTTGCAGACGCCATTTTTTTTACTTTTCACCTTGCTTGTTGCCTCTCATTGAAGCCCTTTGTCCATTAGTACCTACTCGGTTAGACCTGCATGACATGCCACAACTCAACTCAGATCGACTGGTTGTCTATTACAATCGAAAACCACCTAATGTGGGTTGTCGTCATCACAGCAACCAGGCCTAGCAACCTGTAGCCTAATTAGTGTGTGACACAAATAAGAATAATACATTTAACTGACTAGTATTTCTGTTAGTGACTAGCAGTTCTTGCTGCACAACTGAAGCCAATCATTACATGTCAGTAAACAACATTCCTCATTGGACACATGTGGAATGTTATTCTCTAAAACTACAGCTTACCATGCAGTTATACTCTAACATAATGTAAAAGCTGCAAAAGCGGACTGGTACTTCATTTCTTAAACATATGTTTGAAATATGGTATGGTATGAGAAAATGTTTTAAAGAACCAGACTCTATGTCTCAGTAGAGCCCCTGCTAGGCAGCCAGTTTTTTGTCCCAGGATGAATTGATGCTACATTTTTAACGTGAGTCTTCTAAAGAGCTTGAAAGGATTCACGATCTGTATCATCCAAACTCTGATGTTATGAAATCCTTTGAAGAACTGAGGCAAAAATTCAATCAGTATAGAAAACCTTTTTTTTAAAGAAAAATTCTGCAGCTGAGAAGTTTTGTGAAAGTGAATCAGCATAATTCACTATGCTAATAACAAAGGACTGCTTCACTATATGTGATTGATGGAAATCTATTTAAGTACTGTCATAATGCTATAGAAACATACCAGATACAAATAGAGAATATCCAGAGGAAACCCTGTTTCACTGAGTTTGGCAGAAAGATCAAGCAACAATGGAAGGAAGAGATCAGAGTGAGGAAACTATCTTCAAAGAAAATCCTGAAATCTATTACTCGGTTTGTATCCAGAAGGGCAAAAATAAAGACAAACATGAATGAACCTGAGTTTTCAGAATTATTTTAAGGGAAAGAAAACTCCAGCAACAGATAAGAAAAAAATGTCAAACTTTCTACTAGACAAAAAAATTATATATTTAAAGGCAAATAAAACGTGTTGAAAAGATTTACTGGAATTACTGACTCTACAGAGTAAAGATTTGTTATTCTTTTATGTGAACTGGTGCATTCTGTTTGCTGGGATGTGAACTGTGTGTGTGGAATGAGAAGCGTAATGTTAAAATTAAACATATAATTCACATATTGTGAAAGAATGCCCTTCAGGTTTACAGAGTAAATTAAAATCTTAAAAGCAAGGTTGTGGAAGCTGGCGTTTCCTGTCCGCAGGGCCCTGATCAAGAGCTAGGAGAGCATTAGCATTCCACCCTGACACTGAGGTTTTACTAAACGTCTAAGACCGATCCAATTGAGTTTTGCCGCCGTTCTCTTATTTCATCCTTATGGGTGAAATATGCAGCTTTGTGTGTTTGGCCAACTGCTAAGCACCAGTCTTCGTCGAGGCACGGGAGCAAAACTCGAACCAAGGAGGTGATAGAAATTGAAAATGCACATCTTACTGCATTATATTAAAGTGAGTGACAATACCATGCTGATTTTCATTTGTAGCGATGGTGCTGTCTCGTTTTTTTTCATTACCAAGAACACCCTGTTGCAATTTTCAGGCGGGGGGTGGAGGGCTGGGGGCGAGTGGGTAGATTTGTGCATTTTTGTATGGTGAGCCAAGAGAAGCTGGGTAAATAGCAGCATCAAAGCAATCTGCTGCTGGGCGCCGAGAGCACAGGCTCATTATAGGGGGCCTTGGCTGAGGAGTAGCCAGGAAGACATGCCAAGTTGGACTCCCATTGTGACAGACAGTGCTCTTTAGCTATTAATCAACAGGCTGAGAAATTGAAAGGACAGCAAGTCGCTAATGGAACAATTTGTCTCACTGTGAGGGATTGAATTTCCCTGCACCATAGCTCCCAGCATCATCTCATTCACTGCCTGGAGTCATTCTCTGTTTATGTTTTGCTTCTCCTTTAAGGTTAGACTGCAACAGTTCAACCACCATACTGTACTAACAGCATATGTTACATATGTTCAGAGTCTTTCAATCCTCCGATCCAAAAGACATACAGCATGCAAGTGCAACTGAGGTTTTAGTGTGAAAGAGCAGCAATAATATCGGCTTTGAGAGAGGAATTAATGGATTTAAACCTCTTAGCCCCACTTGTGGGACGATCACTACAATCTCATGCAATAAAAAAGTCAGCATTCGTCCAACCTTTCAAACTTTATTTTAAACTCAGCGGAGAGATTAACGTTCCCTAAACTATATGTTTGCGTAATTTAAGATCTCTGAGACACTAGTCTTCACTTCACTAGTAAACGCCCACCACAGCTCATCTTTCACTAGTAAGAAAGATGAGCATCTACAAAATACATGGTTATTTGATAAACATCAAGAGCATGAGGCAAACGGTTTTGTAAAGCACAGAGTGAATTACTACAACAGCTTGTTTCAACAAAAACAACTTTGTGACACAAACTGTTGAAAAAAGTGTCAACTATAAAAGTAGTCGATACCTAGTAAAGTTTAAGGTGAGATCAAAGTGTTCCACTAAAAAAAAAGTTATTCTCCCTTAGTGACACAAAACCTTGAGAACATATTCTATCTTTGCAGTGCTCTGTGGCAGCCCAATTCTCTGATCATGGGTCTCCTTATATGCAGAAACCCATTATTATGAACAGGACAAAGTTGCAGGGACACAAATCTGGCAAAAAAAGGACAGGATTGCATTAGTATGGGGAAAGAAAATGTGCATTTTCATAGGCATGCACAATTCCACAGGTCAGATTATTTCCATCAAGCGCATAGCCTCTAAACCCTAAATATTGTCCGTGTAGTAAGAGATGAAATCTAGAAGGAAAACCGTGGGCTCTGTCAGTTTATTGTTCCTGAATGTGGCCTGTGTTTGCTTCTTTATTGCTGTGGTAACATTCCTTGGGCTTGTGACAGTATTATTATTATTACAAGCAGAAGACTTGAATTTAAAACTGAGGAGTATTAGAGGTATCACTCTGAGGATATCAAATATTCATTATATTTTTGTATAAAAAACATGCACACATTACAGCAAAGACAATTTTAATTTTAAGCAATAAATATAGTTTGAGGAATTGAGTAAGTCTGCCAAATAAAGTCCTACAACAAGCAGACTGATGCTGAGTAATACAGTCTTACAGTAAACGTATATAGCTTTAAAGCTATGCCTGAGGCCCATGCTAAATATGCTCCATTACCCTCCCTCCCAAAGGGTCTCTAACCTTGACAGGTGAGATTATACTTTGAAATGCACCCTCTTTCTCAGCCCCTTTGGTTGACGAAACACTAATAATTATCCTATCTGCCCGCCTGATATTAACTAATGATGTATGACAAAGGTAAGAGCCAACTTTGTAACTCTGTTGGCCCGCATTTTTCTACATCCTATTATGTTTGTTTTGATTTTCATTCTTGCCTTCTCCTTCTCTCATTTTATCCCTAGGCCTCCTTTGCACCTGTCAGAAAAGCGAGATTATTGATTCTGTTGCTGCTGAACAGCAGAGCTGCACCATTATCCCCTATCAGACTCTCAAGCTAGCTGTCAGGCATATAAATAGTAGCCCTGCCATTATGGGGTTCATATAAAGTGACAGCCTGAGTGTTCCTGGGAAGATCATGAGCATACACTGCTTGGGAGTCCTGTCCAAATGACAATCATAAGTAAGATGTGGAGACAGCTGGGAGAGAAAATTTTATTTTTATTGTTATTTTTGCTAAATTTTGAGATAGCAAGGCAAAGAAAATATAAATTATGTGCAAGTTTCCTGCCACTGTTCTGATGCAAATGCCCCAAGTTGATTTGTCAAGGCAGTGAGGCACTCCGGTTGTGTATGAGTTGCGGGGGATGTGGCAGCTTCTTTTTGAAAATGTTCAATTAAAAAGCTTGACATATGTAATTGAGTCATACTTCATTTTACACCAGTGACTCTCAAGGTGTGGACCACAGCTTGTTACAACAAATAAAACCAAGTTTTTTATTTTTTCACTCTGCTTAAGGGAGATGGGGCTGTGTGGGAGGAGAGACTGTGCGATGTGCCCATGAATGCTGCTCTTATGAGATCTGATGGCCGATGATTGCTAGAATCTTTAATGCTTTCAAGACTTAATACAATTCTGCATAAATGGACTTCATGCAACCTTTCAACCTGAATGAATTTGAAGATTTAATCAACACATGAATGACCGATGACCGACAATATTACACTTCACCATATCCCAGCTTGGAGGCTAACAATTCGACATCAATTTTATTTATACAGCGCCAAATCACAACAACAGTCGGCTCAAGACGCTTTATATTATAAGGTAGACCCTACTATAATTCATACAGAGAAAAACCCAACAATCATATGACCTCCTATGAGCAAGCACTTTGGCGACAGTGGGAAGGAAAAACTCCCTTTTAACAAGAAGAAACCTCCTGCAGAACTGGAGGAGCGGCCATCTGCCATGACCGTTTGGGTGACATCATTAGCCTTTGCTAACTGTAGCCTACAACTCTAGCTATGAAATACAGAGTAGTATACATTTCATTTATTGTAGAGAGTGTGTTTTGGCATGTTCAGCAACAGTCCTTTATCAGTATTTGATCCACTAGTATTTTATTTCATTCATTCATGCTAGGTTTCTTGGCTAAACATATTAGCAAAGACCAAGCTACTGCATCAATTAGAATTTAGGCCTGAAGGTTCATGATTAAGTGTTTCAAGCATGCCACCAAGGAAATGGGAGGACCAGAGCTATTTAATGTCATTTTGTATAATGCAAAGTTTTAACAGCGTATTGGATTTAAGAACATATATTTATAGCATGACTGTCATCACTGTCAACTACTGTCAATTCAATATAGTGTCAATAACTCAAAATATAGCATCAATTAACAATGCTGCCTCAAGGCAGCAAAGAAGCACATGTCCAAGCCAGTAATATATTATATAATAACTTTTTTATAGCGGTGAAAATGTCACAGAGATTAAAAATGCAATTTCCAAGACTGACATAGTAAAGAAGGCAGTAGTTGTAACTAACTGGTCCAGATGGATAGTTATCACAGGCAGGGTGAGTAGTTGAACATGGAGAATGACAGAAAAGTTTATATGACTTTGTATCTTGTGTACAAACATTTAACAGAGAAGTGGCATCTAATGAGACTGAACCTCAAAATGCACAACATTGTTTGGGCATCAAAAATATCAAAAATCTACGGAGCCCCACAAGGGACATGAGAGAGAAAAAAAAGATGAACTTTTGCGAAATCTCGCAAAAGTTCATCTTAATTGTTTTTCTCCCATGACCAGTACCCAGGGAGCTCCCTTAGCTAAATGAAGCTCTTCCAGAAGTAATAATGCATCTGAAGCAGGCACGCTAACAGGTTCAGACGAGTTCATACATATTTACAAGAGTAAATACTGGGTATATATCAGTTCTGGCAAAGCTAAAGGACAGAGCAACATTTCTGATAAAATATTTCTTTTACTGAGAAAGACGTTCCCTTTCAACAATTGTTGTCAGCTGCTAGAATTGGGACATTTGCATTTCTTGGCCCATGAAGGAAATATACTCCGCTTTGTCCGAACCGCAAGCTCCACAACAGAGCGAGCTATTAAGGCCATGCTGCGATACCGCGCCCTCATTTTACTATCTCGCTGTCAGCCGGAGGGGTTAAACATATCTGTGACCTTCCTCTGTTTGTGTGTCTGTCTCTCTCTCCCCCTCTCCGACTGAATCATTCCATTAAGATCCCAGCATGCTCCAGAATGGAATAGAGCTGATGGGCTCAAGGCTGCCACATATCCTCCATGACAACCAGTGATCAATGACAAATGACGGCTCGCTCTAATGAAACCAGGCAAAGGGATTAAAAACAACCCTCCATAACTTGCCAGGCGTTGAAAACATTCCCCAGTCATCTTCCTTCAGAAAATCTCTCCATTCCTCACCACTGCCTCACTCTTCAGTTTCTGTTGTTTTATTTACTCCTGTTTTGCACTCAGGAGAATGAGATTTTCTTTTGAATACAGAATATTAATAACTTCTGTTCTTGGTACAGAGCTAAACTCAGCTCTAAAAAGTCCAGTTTTTTTTTTAAATCATCTATTACAGATACACTGAAGTCATGTTTTTGTGGTGCATGCCTCTTTTATTTTTGCTCTTGGTTATCAGACATTCATTGAATTGATTTCCACATATTATGTCTTGGATTTGCACACCAGGTGTTAACCTATTCCCCACTTCAGTGCAATACAAATGAAGGCCAGTGCATATGAAAAACGGTGAAGGGTCAGAGTGTCTTGGTTTCCTTCTTTGTTTATTCATTTGTTATCTCAGTGAAGTTATGAAGAAGGTAACCCAGTGACCGCATCCTTGGGTTTCAATATGTTTTTTGATTTACATCTGACTGCAAAGGCTGTGTTCAGAACAATAAATAATATGAAGGGGAAAGGCAAATCAAAACCAGCAGTGATGGTCAGAAAACAATAAAACTGAGCCAAAAATAGAACCGTAAAACCAAAATAATTAACCATTCATGCTCACATTCACTCCCGCATTCACACCTATGGGCAATTTAGAGTTTCCAATTAGTCTAACCCCACTAACTGCATGTCTTTGGACTGTGGGAGGAAGCCAGAGTACCCAGAGAAAACCCACGAACATGCAAACTCCACACAGAGAAGCCCCGGCCAAGGTGGTGGAAACGAAAGCAGGACCTTCTTGCTGTGAGGCAACAGTGGTAACACCGTGCCACCCCCAAACAATTACCATTTGTTTGTTTGTTTGTTTGTTTGTTTGTAAAGAACCCTATTAGCTTCCACAATAGTGGTCATTAGAAGACATAGCATACATTTTCACTGCTATGCAGATGACACCCAGCTCTATCTGTCCATGAAGCCAGATAACACACACCAATTAGTTAAACTGCAGGAATGTCTTAAAGACATAAAGACCTGGATGGCCGCTAACTTTTTGCTTCTTAATTCAGATAAAACTGAGGTTATTGTACTCGGCCCTGAAAATCTTAGAAATATGGTATCTAAGCAGATTCTTACTCTGGATGGCATTACCTTGGCCTCCAGTAACGCTGTGAGGAACCTTGGAGTCATTTTTGACCAGGACATGTCCTTCAACGCACATATTAAACAAATATGTAAGACTGCGTTCTTCCATTTGTGCAACATCTCTAAAATTAGAAATATCCTGTCTCAGAGTGACGCTGAAAAACTAGTTCATGCATTTATTACTTCCAGGCTGGACGACTGTAATTCATTATTATCAGGATGTCCAAAAAACTCACTGAAAAGCCTTCAGCTAATCCAAAATGCTGCAGCAAGGGACTAGAAAGAGAGAGCAGATTTCTCCTGTTTTGGCTTCCCTTCATTGGCTTCCTGTTAAATCCAGAATTGAATTCAAAATCCTGCTCCTCACATACAAGGTCTTAAATAATCAGGCCCCATCTTATCTTAATGACCTTGTAGTACCAGATCACCCTATTAGAGCACTTCGCTCTCGCTCTGCAGGCCTACTTGTTGTTCCTAGAGTATTTAAAAGTAGAATGGGAGGGAGAGCCTTCAGTTTTCAGGCCCCTCTTCTGTGGAACCAGCTTCCAGTTTGGATTCAGGAGACAGACACTATCTCTACTTTCAAGATTAGGCTTAAAACTTTCCTTTTTGCTAAGGCATATAGTTAGGGCTGGACCAGGTGACCCTGAATCCTCCCTTAGTTATGCTGCAATAGACGTAGGCTGCCGGGGATTCCCATGATGCATTGAGTTTTTCCTTTCCAGTCACCTTTCTCACTCACTATGTGTTAATAGACCTCTCTGCATCGAATCATATCTGTTATTAGTCTCTGTCTCTCTTCCACAGCATGTCTTTTATCCTGTCTTCCTTCTCTCACCCCAACCGGTCGCAGCAGATGGCCCCGCCCCTCCCTGAGCCTGGTTCTGCCGGAGGTTTCTTCCTGTTAAAAGGGAGTTTTTCCTTCCCACTGTCGCCAAAGTGCTTGCTCATAGGGGGTCATATGATTGTTGGGTTTTTCTCTGTATCTATGAAGCGCCTTGAGGCGACTTTTGTTGTGATTTGGCGCTATATAAATAAAATTGAATTGAATTGAATTGGTTGCTAATCTTCCTGGAGCCCAAGCCATCAAGTATAATCTAATAAAACATTACACAATAAAGATGATTGTTAGAAAGATGCAAAATATCCACATAATTTGTCTCTTTCATCCACAGTAAGATTTTACAATTGTAAAAACACAACCAAGCAAATATCAATAACACTGAAAGACAATACACAAGAATCAAAAAACAGGTCACAACATTCCCCTCTTACAGTATTTACAACACTTGGTAAATAGGCTCTATGAAGCTGGTGTCGTTTTTCCTCCTCTTCTTGTTCTGCTGACAGAGTCATAAAATCAAATCAGGTGTTAAAACTCTGTTGCTATCATTCTGTAAGAGTTAGTACTCTTAACAACAAGAATCCTGTCTCTCACATGTAGCTTAAAGCAAAAAGCATATATCAATTCATCATATTTTTTTCTTTCATAAATGTTGTTGTAGAATATATAACCCTGATTTAATAACACATGAGATCAAATAAACTATGGAGTGCCAGGACTGCCATAATGAATTAATTAAATACACCATTAAATAATTAATTAAATGTGGCAATAATTAATTAAAATTGGAATTAATTAATTAAATAAATAGTTATGACACATGTAATTAATTAATTATTGACACATTTAATTAATTATTTATGTATTTCACATTTTAATTAATTATTGACACATTTAATTAATTAATTATTGACACATTTAATTAATTATTTATGTATTTCACATTTTAATTAATTATTGACACATTTAATTAATTATTGACACATTTAATTAATTATTTAATGATATATTTATTTATTTCATTTTGGCAGTCCTGGCGCCTGGCTCTCATCATGAAATAATTTTATCTGTCAGCCTCACCCATCAAACTCAGGGGGCGGGGTTAACGCTGCCCATGCAGCTTCTCTAACATTTGATTGGTTGCCGTGCAAAGTAAGTCAAAACAGGTCGATCCTAGATAATCGATTGCTTGTGTAGACTTGGGGCAGCAGGTATCCCAGAATGCAGATCAAATCACAGGCAGCAATGGTGGTGGTGTAGTTTTAAAATACCCCATTTTTCTGTCACCAGCTACACTTTTAACAGTGTTTTAGCCGCGATTGTCGCGACGTATGTCTGGTCAGGTTGTCAACATAGAACATGTTTGCAAAAGTGCTCAGATGTTTTCAGAGATTTCACTAGGTCTGCTAACAATTAGCATGCAGAGTGCACCCAGGGGGTTACATTAACCGGTTTGTTTACATATTCCACTCTCCGTGTTCCACATGTTGCATTCGCAGATTCTCATTTTCACCGAACGATCGTCTCTTTCCGCCTGGTCTTGTGTCTCTGTGCTTCTGTAACATAAAGAACGAGCTGACATTTTTCTCACGAAACCAGCGATCAGCTCAACAGACCCTCAGTTTACCTGCATGCATCCTCCTCCTCATCTGTCAGCTGTTTAACACCTGCTGCTAATTCAAGAAACACACCTACGTTACCTGGTGATAGTCACAGTTTAACTGGGCAGCCGGTACTCGATATAAAGCAATGTCAGCGCATTTTTCTGCACAAGATAAGTAAATATAGTGTTTTCCCCGAGCGCAGAGCTGCTGGAGCTTGTTTCCTTTTTTTTTTTTTTTTTTTTTTTTTTGTGTCCCGTTTGGATCTATAGCCATCAGAATTGTTGTCTTAAGGCCAAGAAAGATGCCAAGCGGATTTATTTTACCAAGTGGATCGTCATGGCCTTGCCATATTGGTCCATTTGATTGACCTTTATTATAATTATGAATTTATTTTATTTTCAGTTGCTACAAACGGGACAGACATGACTGGAGGATAGGACAGGGAGAAAGAATGAAAGAAAGAGAGGGAGAGAAAGAAAACCAAATGGGAGAAGAGACGGTGAGAAGGGGGGGGAAGAAAGAAAAAAAAAAAAAAAAAAAGAACAAAACTCCTGGGTCACCTGTATGGAGAAAAAAAACAGAAGAGAAAGCAAACAACAAAGAGCAACATAATAAATAAAAAAAACAGCACCATCACAATAAACTAGCTAGCAGTAGATATCAGTAGATACTAAATAATAAACGATATTGTGCAGCACGCAAGATAGACAGCGCACAATGTGCTTTGAGGCAGCAGCCAAGGAAGCTGTAGTCCGCGTCTGTGAATACCCGTGTGTACACCTGTGTGCATACCTGTGTGGATCAGCATGCTTGCATTCCAAAGGTTTCTCCATGTAACGATCTGCTAGGGAGTGTGGGGAGCCACAGCCCCGTCCTCCAGGGCATGAAGCAGGTATGGAGGAGATCAAAACTCCAGACATCCAGAGGCCCCCAGAACACAAGAGACCAAGGAAGACCAACAGAGGGGCAGCCGCGCCACTGTCCCAGTAAGAGCTGAGGAGAGTCCCAGATGAGGGTTCACTCAGCAGCCGCGGAGCAGAAGCCAGGGGGAGTTGCAGTGACGCGCCCGTGAGCTCCGCCGGCAGCCAGCTGTGCCTGAGTGACTGAGCCCCAGGCCGAGAGGCCGGGGGCACCCCACCTCCGAAGTGGCCCGAGCGAGCCCCAGGCTCCAGGCCCCGATAAGCGGCCGCCAAGGAGTGAGCCGGTGTGTACCCGGACGCCCACCCCCAGACACAAAGAACCACCAACGCACCGACACCTGAGGGAGTCCGCCACTGGCAGGGGAAGTGGTGGTGGGTGGAGATAGGCCTCCAAACCTTGGAGGGCCTGAGATGTCCCCAGAGAGGTGGCGTCTGATACCCAACCTGACATATAGACACAGACATACAGGCACACACAGACACAAACATCCATTCCCACCCTCATGCTCTCATATGCACTTACTCCACACTCAACCAACATGGAGACAGACATAAAGAGACGCTGTACACACGGTCACACTCCCCAAGCGTACTCTACGAACCGGGTCTAGGTACCCTTGCCCCTGGAGGGGGGAACTGCACCCAGACCCAGGTGGTGTTACCCTTTTCCCTGCGGTGGGGAGAGGCAGACCGCCCCGACTCCGCAGCAGCAGGGAGGCCCCATACTCCAGACCGCAGTCGGACGGCCAACTCCTCCTCCTAGCCCCCCCGCTCCAGCAGGCCGCAGAGAACGGGGGTGAGAGAAGACTCCAAACCTCCCTCCACCCGCTCATTGTAGTGTTGATGCATGTGTGTTCTAAGGTGCAATTAAAACCCAGGAGGGCATGGAGCTACCTGCCAGAGAGCAGCAGGTAAGCGCATAGTCCCTCCTGCTAGCCCTCAATGTCTACGTGTATTCAAAATTGAGAGGTGGGCAACGACGCCAGGGGTGGGGTGTACACCCTGATGGTAATTCTGACTCCGTGTATCGTGCCCACCCCCAAGATCCTATATGTATGCGTAATGAGAGTGTGAGTAATGTGAATGTCTAAGTTGTGGGATAAAATTGAGGCAGAGGCAGCCAGAAGGGGACGGGGGGGGGGGGGTAGCCTCCTCTGCACCCTGGTGACATACCCCTACTCCAAGGCCCTACATGTGTGGGTGGTTGTGGTGGAGCGGGAAGAGGGAGGCAGCTGGAGATGGGGAGGGAAGGAAGGGAGGGGCAGGTGACCCCTCCCTGGGGCCAGCTCCCCCGCTGACCCCAGTAGGCACTCCCATACTCCGCGACCCGCCAGGGAAAGGGGGCCCAGGCCCATCCAGACCGGGGCCCAGCGCAGCAGCGCCCCCCGGCCCCACAGAGCCCGGGACAGTCCACCCAACCCCACCACAGAGAAAACTGCACCCACCCCACCATCCATTCATCTTCCAGACTACATGAGACAATAGACGCCCAGGCTGAGATCTTCCTCCACCTCTCCTGTGTCTCCCCCTCCTGCAGAGAGTTCCTGAGGAGAGGAAAGCTCCTGCAAGGTGTGACAATCTCCCCCACCAGTTGAAGAGCCCCCCAGGCGGAGCTTGTTTCCTTACAGAGCACTTTATAGGCGAAGCAGCTTCATCAGCGGCTGATGTCCAATCACCGGCACACAGCTTTGAAACCTCAGCTGAGTTTTAGCTCTCAGTGGTTAAACGCTGGACTTCATTCACTCAGGCTCTGTCTGTCGGGTCACGTTTACTTCGCTGTTTTATTTACAACTGAGCAAATCGGTTTGGCTGAGGTTAAAGTTACGTTTCATAACTGCATAGTTTCACAGACGTTTAATGGTTCACTGGCACATGTGTTAGACTGAACTATCATCTAAATATCATCTGTTTTTTAATAGTTATTCAAGCGTATTCTAAGCACCAGCTGTCTGTTAGAATGTGATTTTTTTTCTCTCTCTGTTGGCAGAGGTATAAAAATGCGCAGGAAAATCTGACGTGCATGGCAAAATTCACCGACGATATTTAGGGAGGAATAAACACACATCAAACATAAATGAACCATTTGCCTGTCTCCATAATTGAGAGCATTTTCTCTTCTTATGTCAACCCTCTCTCTCTCTTTTTTTTTTTTTTTTTTTTGCTTTTTCGGTCATGTTATGTTTACCTGTCAAAGGCTTGTTACAAACTATGAAACACATCGTGCAGACTTCTGGATGTTAGAAGAAAACCAATACTGCTCATGAAGGAGACTAAAGGCAGGAAGGTGTCCTTTAAAACTAAACATGTTAATAGGACCTCCCTATTTATATCATAGTTTATGATATAGCAGGTGTATTTCAGTAATAGCCTGCTGATTTCAGTGTAGTGGTGAACAGTCGCACAGCTCACGTAGGCGTTATCTGTGATACTCCTTAACTATAATTTATCCAAGTTAACTTCAGTTAACCATTCAGACAGTTCTTTTGCAATAAAAAACATAAACACCCATGCTGCCGGTAGGTTTCCTCAGTGCCAGCTGTTAACATTATAGCTGCTTATGCAGTAACCATGGTAACCACGGACTCTGAGCGGCTGGATCGACGGAGGTCAGACAACAATTTTACATGTATGATCTTAAAACAGGACACAGCCACTATACGTGCTGGCCTCATATCAAATGTGAAGGCAGACTGAGTATGTTTGACGTTTTTTATATCTAATCTTCCTTTTCAAACATTTAAACAGCAGCGAGTCTGCAGCTGAGGGAATACAAACTCAAATTGTCGGAACAGGTTTGCTCGTTTCTTGGATTCATTTGGTGATTTATTAAATGTATAACTGTTATTCTAATCTGCTGCTGGGTCTCTTACACTTTTCTTTATGCTGTATATTTTCACGTCTCTGGAATAGTTGGAAGTTAGATAGTCAGCTGGGAAACTTTGTGTTAACTCATGGAGCTGAGGATATCGTGGATATCGTGGATATGCTGACCTCGCTGCGTGGTGTACAGAGCGAGGTCAGCATGATTAATATTCACAATAAAAATATTAGCCGAACATCATGAAGTCTGTATGTGTTTCATAGTGTCGAACAACCTTTGTACAGTTAAAGCCAGCAGTTACTACATGACAGAAACACCAACGTTATCTCTTTTATGCGTTTATACACAGGTCACGCTGATTACTGAACAAAAACCCAAAGATCAGATGTTAAACAGATTTATTTGCTCTCTCTCCTCCTTAAACATGTTTTTAATGTTAGTTATAATTCAGAATTGGCGACTGAAACACGTAGGACACATAAGAACATCAGGAAATAAAACACCGATAAATATAACCTCAGTAAAAGAAGTCAGCGGGGGTTACTACAGCTGTGTACCGGGGCCTGCGCTTTGTCGGTGGGATTGCTTGCGAGGCGAGCGGGTCTATCCCACGCTTTGCCGTGAGACTGGGCAGACATCTCCGAAATCATCGAAGCACTTTTGCAAAGAGGCTGTATCTTGACAAACCGACCAGACACATGAAGATTAAACCACTACATGCTCGGCTAAAAAAATATTAAAACGGTATTTGGTGACACACAAACAGGGTTTTTCAAAGTTCAGTTCTGTTAGCTTCCACATGCCGGTTGTTGTGTGCTAGAAACAATGGCCACCAGGCCAAAGCAATGGTTTTGACTCGATCAGCGTTAACCCCGCCCCCTGAGTTTGATGGGTGAGGCTGACAGATAAAATTATTTCATGATGAGAACCAGGCGCCAGGACTGCCAAAATGAAATAAATAAATATATCATTAAATAATTAATTAAATGTGTCAATAATTAATTAAATGTGTCAATAATTAATTAAAATGTGAAATACATAAATAATTAATTAAATGTGTCAATAATTAATTAATTACATGTGTCATAACTATTTATTTAATTAATTAATTCCAATTTTAATTAATTATTGCCATATTTAATTAATTATTTAATGGTGTATTTAATTAATTCATTATGGCAGTCCTGGCACTCCACAATAAACAGGCAACAGTGAAATGTAAGTTTATGGCATTAAGTGGCCATTTCTGCTACTTACTAACACAATCATAATCTTTTTAAATTTGGTTTTATCATCTTTTCCCACAAATTCTAATTGGATGGTGAGCTAAAAGCAGAGAGTGGGTGGTGAGATGTCATTTTGAAGAAAAAAACAAAAAACAAAACAAAACTAGAGCCCAGTTACACTAAGGTCCAAAGAGAAGAAGAAATCTTTTCTTGATGGATGCGTGTTTGGAGGCTGAAAGAGTGATAGGGGTGAGATGAAGAGGATACTGGGAAGGGGGGCTGAGATGAATGAGGGACATGAGCCCAGATGCTCAGATAAATTATTCACTTCATTCTTCAATACTGTCCTGCCGGGTGCTTTTCATTGAGCCTGTCAGGTGCCCACTAAGGATGGCATGGGAGGAGAAGTGTCACTCATGCCAGTGGGAAAGAGAAGAAAGCAAGCTGGAGAGTCAGAGAAAGAAACATTAAACTTTTGATAAATGCTGAGTTGTGTTGCAGCATTTTTTAATTCATTTCTTTGCTATTAAAGCTTTTCATAATGAACAGAGTTTGAGAAACACTGGTTGTGCTGTTTAAGCAAGCAATCAACATATCACTGCAGCAACAAAGGAAGTGGAGTTTGCATGTTCCCCCTGTGCTTGCATGGGCTTTTCCCAGTTACTCCAGCTTTCTCCCACAGTCCAAAAATATGCATGGCTTAATTAGTGATTCGAAATTGACAGTAGGTGTAAATGGTTCTCTGTCCTTTTGTCAGACAAATTGTCCAGCATATACTCTGCCTATCGCTCTCGACAGCTGGGATGGGCTCCAGTTCCCTGTGACCCTGAATTGGAAGAGTGGAAGAAATTGGAAGGACGGATAGAGTGAGGAAAAAATGACTGTGCTAATACATCAAACTCAAAAATGTTAGCTAGCAGCTACTATGATACAAGATAGACATGAATGTCCTCCTTTATCATGTGGGGGTTTTTTTTAATGACCTTATAAATGACAAATATTTTGTTACAATGACTCAATTTAATGTGTCGATCTATATGGAGAAATATCAGCAAAACCCCAGTTCATTTTTCTACTGTGTTTTCTGTGATGAAAACACCAAAAGTGGAAAGGGGACCTATGATTTCCATTACCAAATCTATTTGTTGCACAAACAAGGACTTCTATTTTCTGTCTCATTTTTAACTTGGAGAAAATTATTTGCTATCCAGCTTTTAACAGAGTGTAAGCACCTATGCAAGAGTTTAGCTTAGAAACATTGTGCGACTGAAAAGAGATATCCAATGAATGTCATCTGCATAGCAGTGATAAGAAATGTCCTTAAGTGCTCAAAATGCACTTGAGAGGGAAAAAATATAACAAAAACAAAATAAAGGCCCCAAAACAGAACCTTGTAGCAAGAGAAGTGGAAGAGGAGCTGTATTTATTAATAACAATCTTAATTTTTCAAATGAAGATTGCTGTTTGGGGTTTCTAAGAATGCCCTCAATGTGCAACTTCAGAAAAATCTCTGATTTTGATACATGGAGCCTTTAATTTAGATTTTATAGATTTTTCTTACTAATGAAAATATGAATAAGAAACTAAGATTTTTTTAAAAGATTTAATGGTATTTAAATACATATGATGTCTAACTGACAAATTACACTTAAACGGAAATGTATTTGTCCCTCAGTTTTTCACTTTCACCTAACACTTGTCACATTGTGTTTGAAAAGGTCAGGATGGCACAAGATTCAGAACAGATCCTTATACTGGCACCTTGTAATAATAATAATAATAATACATTTTATTTGAGGGCGCCTTTCAAAAACCCGAGGTCACCTTACAAAAGAGCAAAATTAATAAAAGAAGCAATAGTCATAAAATACATAAAATAAGTTAAAATTGCAAAACAGAACTTGACAACAGGTAAAATCAGCACTAACGCGAATAAGCCAGTTTGAACAGATGTGTTTTGAGCTGTGACCTAAATGCGGGAAGAGAGTCTATATTTCTCATGGCTGGAGGAAGAGAGTTCCAGAGCCGAGGAGCAGAGCGACTGAAGGCTCTGTTCCCCGTAGTGATAAGACGTGCGGGCGGAGCAGTAAGATGAATAGCAGATGAGGACCTGAGAGGGCGGGAAACAGTGGTGATATGGAGCAGGTCACACAAATAGGAAGGAGAAGTAAGATTTTAAAGTTTACCCTGGCTTCAATGGGCAACCAGTGAAGTTGCTGAAGAGCTGCAGCTCTTGAAGGAGTACGAGTTATGACCCGAGCTGCAGAATTTTGAAGAAGTTGGAGTTTATGAAGGGACCTTTTAGGGAGACCAAATAAGATGGAATTGCAGTAATCAATACGGGACGTAATAAGACTATGGACAAGGATGGCACTGGGTGATGCCACAGTGGCTCTCTCCGTCTTTTATATACATTGAATCTTGTCCTTGTATGCTTCCCTTAAAAAGGAAATGATCTCCTTTGTCAGATGACACAGCGGCAGGTTCACAAATGCCCTCTGGCTCTGGGAACCATCACTGGTGCCAGATGTTGAGTTGCTGGGTTGGAAGTGAAAATTGGTCCTTATCACTGTCTACATTCTGAAGCTGCAGTCTGAGTAAAAGCATGGATGGCTTGAAACTGCCTGTATTTTAAATGAAAATAAGAGTTGATTCTTTTTGGCCATGGTGCCACTGGTGGGTCTTCTCCTGTAAACATGGACCTACACAGTACACAGTATGTAAAGCCTACTATCACAAACCTGGGTTTCAGAATGGACAGTGATTTTAGTTTGGATCAGTGCAGCTGTGAAATCCAACTTCACTGGATTTTCACCAGAGACGGCAGGTGAAAAAAAATGGATTGAAAGATCACTTTAAAACAGTAATCCATGCTTTTATCGCAGCTCTGGATTAGTGTAACTCCTCAATGTCTCATCTGCAGGTAGTGCAGAATGGTGCAACAGGGGTTTTAACTGGAACATGGAAGAGAGACCATATCACTCCTGCTTTATCCTCACTGCACTGGCTGTGTGTCCATTTTAGAGCTCATTTTAAAATTCTTAGTCCTTAAATAGCTGCACCCTGCTTCTCTGAGCTGCTGCACTTGCACACCCTTTCTAGTTTGAGACGTTGACATTATTTGTTGTAATTTTAATTCTATTTTATTTTTTATTGTTTTTTTTGTTTTTGTTTTTACATTTTTTTCCTGTTTTTTCTTTTGTTTCTATGTTCTGTTTTTAAAGTGCTTTATAAATAAAGTTAGCCTGACTTACAGTGAAATGGAAGGATCCCAAATGAGCTCTTCACCACCTACGCCCCTGATAACTGGCAGATAGGTCCATGAGAGGAGAAAGGCTTCATCCCTCACAGTGTCACAGAGGACTGCTTGTGTGATGCCAGGAAGTAATATTTGCTGAAAGAAGGTTACGTTTTTATTTCTAATTGCTTTGCACACTGCACAACATCTGTGATAATGTTTCCATCATCATCCAAAGACTAGAGAAATGCTCTTTGTCTGTTGATCCAGGCTGTGCAGGCATATCAATAAAGACATGTTTCTCATGCAGGGTGGAAATGCAATTGGGAAACCATCATCTTTGCAGGAATCTTACTTCCAATCAGTCATTCTTCATCAGATATGCATGTTCAGACTGGCACTTTACACCTGAGACATAAAGTATAAAGGTTCAAATATATGTGATCATATGCCTATGCTCTCCAAATCATTTAATATACTGTTTGTTACTGAAGTCAAGCATGCAGAAACCAAATCCAGAAATAAGAGACTGAATGTCGAAATTAAACTCACTTGATGCCCTGAAACACTCACTGAAAGCTAAAGTTCAATAACAGTTGTGGTCTCCAACCAACTGTCACCCAAACTGAAGATCTCCTAACCACAAAACACTGAACACACCACAGCGACACCCACACTGATTCTACAATTCTACAAGTGATTGCTGTGTAAAGTTTGTGGCTTTGCCGTAGCTATTTCAGTGCTTTCACAGCTGTCAAATGGCCAAAAAAGCTTTTACAGGTTCAGGTTATTGATTAAAGATTTATTTAATAAACACCTTATAACACATAATAACAATGAGCTGATCCAGCTGGCCAACTATGACTAGATCGACATACTTTTAGAAACATAAAAGGGGGTGATTCTATACGTCATTTACTATTGTTAGTTCAGACAGTAGTGTCAAAATGTACAGTTAGCTGATGGCTCATGTTCTCTACATTATTTTCAGTCATTTTCTGTGCTGAGTGCTGTGATGTGTGAGGCTAGGTGATTAAAGATATCAGGTCTTCGGGTTTGCACAGAACCACTTTCTCTCCAACCCTCATCCTCCTCAAATTTGCAGACACTCCATTTGCCTTTAAGTTGTTTTTAATAACCCCAGTATACTACTTTCATGAATGCTGCAATATTCATCACACTAGACAGGCAATCTCAAGGAAGCTGTAGTACTGTAGTACTAGGCAATAAGAGCCCACTTGTCTCATTGTTGTGAGCTGGATGGACAGGAAATATAATCAGCATAATACATTTAGATACAGTAGAATCAGAAACACCCGGTAATACAATACATGAAACCTTGCAGAATGAGCATTTCCCCCGTCTGAAGTGTATAATTCAATCTGTATAACTATTTTTTGTATTTTGATGCTATTAACATGCTTTTTAGTGCTGTTTAGTTTAATTTAAACATTTTAAGTTACATGTTAACTAAGGGCAAAACATAGTTTATAATGATTAAAAACACTAATGAACATTACTGAATAAAATAATATAAAACCTTTATAAGGAACCCAAGCTTTGACATTATAAGCTGCATTATCTTCTAATGAAATGAAAGAAAAACGAACAAAGGGCACTTTTCTATTAAATATTTTCAGTTTTTTGTGATGTACGTGACATGATCCTTTAAAACAACATGTACAAAGAATTTTTGACCTTACAATTGTTCCACAACAACAAACAACTTATCTCAGTAAAACGTTGTCTTTATCCCCATGGATTAGCACTCACTTTGGGACCTGATAAAGCGCCCACCTGTGATTTGGATAAACGTCCTGAGATTTCCTTTCAAACCCTCGGTGAAGCCGGCACTGAGAGAAACGTAACATAATACCAAATAAATAAGCTGAGATTCAAATAAGCGACTTCGCATTTTCCGTTAATCCCACACAAATCTCTGACAGCAACAGTAAGCCCTCAGCGAAACTCCCTGCAGTGATCAACAAATACTCACACTCTGCTGCTAAATCTCACCTGATTGCTGAGCTTTGTCATCATACTCCCAACACCTAAAACACAGCCATTCAATTATATAGTGTGCCACACTTCTACCAATGACACATGCAGAGAAAATTGATTCTCAGTAATTTGGAGGTCCATTTTCTGCGGCTGTTCCGCTCATTGAATTCTGAATGGGTCAGTGTGAATAGTTATGGTTCCATTTATGGAGCTATATCGAACTATATTGGAATTCAACACACATTATACCTGTATATCATCTATTCGTCCTTTGTTCCACACAAACATAGTTTTAAACACACTAAGCATGGCACTTTGTTTACAAAGTGATGGGTTCTAATTGCTGCAAATTCATAGCTCTGGTTTTCAAAAGCCGGGGGTGGCAGTCTGGGCACTCGGGGGCCACGTTTAATACCCAGAGGGACTGGAACAGAGCTGTTAATGAGCTAGCTCAGCCAATTACAGAGCAGTTATGCCTGTCTATGGCACCAAATAACAGTCTAGGCAGGCACGGGTGATGTGAGTGTGTAGATGTGTGTGTGTTTGGAAACTCTCAGATGTTCAGCCGTACTTGACAGGAACTGATACGAATCAGATTTTTTTAGAATTATTAGACGTTATCAAGTCCACAGAATATATTATATAGATTTAATCAAACAAGGTCAATTAGTAGCATGTAGGTAGGTACGGTAGCCCTGAGAGGCCAAACGGACTGCAACTTAAGAAAACACCAGCAATAGGAAAAACGACAACGGAAACAGGAAAAAATCAAAACAGAAATAGGAAAACACTGATTTCCAAAAGCACAGGGGAAGTGTTTCTGGGGAGACACTAACCCGACGGACCAGCTGCTGGAATCCAAAACATGGTCGGTGTGTTTTATCATGATCCATATAATACTGACGACGGATTTTTAGGCTAATAGTTAGGCTAACACACTTACCTCTCATCTTTTCTTTCCTCACAAAACCGATAGATCCTCCACTTCTTTTAAGTGTCTCCCAGCGCAATTCTTAGCATATTTTGGTTCCTGCAACTGGTACGTCGGGTTATTGTCTCCCCAGAAACACTTCCCTTGTGCTTTTGGAAATCAGTTTTTTCCTATTCCCGTTGTGTTTTGTGTGGTTTTGAAGTGTTTTTCTTATTACTGGTGTTTTCTTAACTTGCAGTCTGTTTGGCCTCTCAGGGCCACCGTATGTAGGTCATAAAAACAGGAGGGGTTGTTTTTTGGAGGGGTTAGTCAGACAATTTTATTTATACAGCACGAAATCACAACAACAGTTGTATTGTAAGGTAGACCCTATAATAATACATACAGAGGAAAATCCCAACAATAATATGACCCCCTTTGACCAAGCACATTTGACAGTGACAAAGAAATTTAAAATATCCAGTCCAAAAAAATCTGTTTGACATGTTTTTTGGGTAACTGTCATGGTCCGCCGTACGCCTGCTCTGGTGGTTGTGCTCACCTTCTCCGTCAGGGCAGCGCCCGAGGTTCTGTTCTGTATTCCACGCCTCGCCATACTCACCTGCTGCTCATCCCGGCTGATTACTCCTGGCAGTATTTAAGGCCTCAGTGCAGTGTTGGTCCTCGCTAGATCGTTGTACTCATTTCAGTTAGTGCAGCCCCGGCTGTTTTCTGGTGTTTCTATATATAGCACTGTGTTTTTCTTTGTCCTTAAATACAAATTTCCACCTTTGGATTTTAATGCTGCTTTCTGACATTTACTAATGGAAAATAAAGTCTTGAGTTAGGTATGTCTTGTTCAATTTAAGGCCACTGTGATGTAATTATTCTCTTAATTGAGTCAGTCTTCCTTGAGTTCCCTTCATCTTTGGTGAATAAGCACATAGATCAAGCTAATTGGGGGATGAGGCACAATTTAATTATTCTGTAAAGAAAAATCATGTCCTTTGGAATTCATTTACTTTAAATAAGTGAATGAGTTCTGCCATCTGGTTAGAAACAGGCATACCTCAGGACTTTATGATGTTAAAACTGGACCAGATAGCAGACTGCACTGGGTATGGATTACAGGATTTAATGTTGCTATTTATTTTTAACTCAGCATTCATTAAAATGGTGGCCAGCCCTCCCTGGAGATCAGCAGGCTCAGGATGGAGGAGGGGAAAGAGGATGAGACCAATTTTCTTCCATTACCTGAGATTAGGATGCTCGGGATGGCTAAGTCCGTCTCATTTCAGGTCCAAGGACAGACACAATACAGATGGGCAGACAGGCAGAGGAGAAGTCTGAAAAGAAAATAGGAGTCGGAGGCAAACTGATGGATTGGAAGCTTAAGAGAGGGCAAAAGGTGCATGGTCTCTGAAGAAATCAAAGTAAAAGATGTTAGCCAGACAACATACACTGCCACAGACCATATCCTGGTTTGAATTAGAGCATACCTCTGCGTGTTGTTCTTTCTTTTTCCACCAGGGTGTGCACGCTTTAACGATAACAATAAATCTTTCAAAGCCGTTTGTTTTCTATCACTCAAGGCAAATGTCAAATTTCTCCTTCCAGAAATAGATGGGGGCTTTTGTTTTTTTCTAATTAAATGACAACACGATGAATTAAATTTACAGCTTTTAAAGAGTTCATAAATTCAACTGCAAACCATCACAACTCACATTAATCACATTATGAAAAATCTGATATATGTGATGTGTGCTTGCTTTGTTTTCATTTATAAAATGTTCCGGCCATTCCCCAGCATGAGTGTCAGTGCATGCTAATGCAGTTTCTACTGTTCATTGCTTTAAACCTGGTGTCCAGTGGTCAACATAAGGGTTTCAGATTTCCTGTATTGTTTACACTTTTTTTGACTTTGTATTTCTCTGCAGTTTCAGACAGCCAAAAAAGTTACTTTGCCCCAAATTTATTAAACTTGTCTTTGCACCCACAAATAGGTTCTAAATCTGAGGAAAACTCTGCTGTGTTACACTAAGACTGTGTTAGCATCTTATATCTTTGCATGCATGTTGTATGTTGGGGTTTTCCCTGGAGAATGAGAGTTTTCTTACTGGCTACGTATCTGGTAGCAAGCAGTCACAGCTGTCATACAATCCTTTTTTATTCAGTTTAGAAAGATATTTTTAAAAAGTGTCCATTCCTGTCACAGTCCAATGCACTTTACTCATAACATACACAGATGGCAGTTAATTCAAAATGCTGCTGCCAGGCTTTTTATATGTATCAAAAGGAGTAATTATATTATACTACTTACTGCGTGACATGTTAGTTTTAGAATTGATTTGAAGGTTTCTTTTTTGGTTTTTAAAGTCCTACATGGTCCTGTCACATTACTCAGCCTCCTCGGGAAGATCTATGGAAGGGTACTGGAGCCTCAGATTATGGAGGAAAACTGCAGTTTTATCCTCTGGAATCCTGGACCTGCTCTGTATGTTCTTGAGGATATCTAAGGGTGCTTGGAGGTTTGTCTAACTAGTCTACTTGTGCTTTGTGGATTTAAAGAAGGCATTTTGTAGCATAGTAACGGAAGGCATCCAGCTTGGCTATCCCAGGACCTCGTCACTACTTTTGGTGGATGATGTGGTTGTTGGTTTTTTCAGGTGGTAGCTTCTAGCTCTTACTGGAGCAGTTTGCAACTAGGTAAGAGACAGTGGAAATGAGATTGGCATCAATTTAAAGCCTCAGACTGGTTTTCAGCTGGAAAACGGTGGAACTCCAAAGGTTGTGCCAGTAAGTTAGGAGAAAGCACGTTTTATCTAATATTCATACACATTCACACTCCGATGAACAACTACACAAACAGATTGTCAAGGAAGAACTGATTTCATGGTGTCTTTGGCTACGTTCACACTGCAGACGAAAGCCCATCAAATCCTACTTTTTTGAGCCTATGCGACACATGTCCGATCATGGTATGACAGTGTGAACGGCACAAATCCGATATTTTCAAATCCGATCTGGGTCACTTTCGTATGTGGTACTGAATCCGATACATATCTGATGTTTTAGAAAGCAACTGCTGTTTGAATGGTCATCGCACTAAGTCACTGACACAAGACAGACGCCAATTATCAGCGCCGGAGAAGCGCCCGAGAAGACATTGCGAACGCTTCCTGGCCATCCGGTGAAACTGCTGGGAAGACAACGTTGGAGAAACGTGAACATTTTATTTGTACTGTATAATCTGCAGATTCTGACAGAAATCTGCAACTATCCTTTGAAGCACCGCTCCTCTCTAAAACAGCAATAAGGATCATTATTAGGCCATATGTAAAATAACTTTATAACTTAAAGCAAAATTGGGAAACGTAAAGTCCGAAGTCTTTATATTAAGGCCATCAGTCAAACAATACTGTTTGGTCTGGGTCTGAACAGAGCACGTTGTGTGTGATGTCTTCTTTTGCGCATGCGGGACGCTTTGAGGGTTCACACTAGAGCGCGTTTGCTGTCACATTTTATTTGTAGTGAACAAGCAGACAAAGAAATCGGATTTGATCAAAAAATTGGAATTGAGCATTAAGACCTGCAGTGTGAACGTAGCCTTTTAAGTTTTAAAGCTTGGATTTATAGAATGCTGTATTGCCTGCAATGACAGATTTATCTGGTATATCTTTTATGTACTGTACACATTACAGTCACTTCAACTGAACCTCAGTTTAAACCTCTGTGAGATGGTTTCCAGCAGCTAAAACTGAGGTTCAATGGCCAAATCATTTAAAGTGATGCCGTTTATCTTTTGGGCTTATTAAGTTAGAGTTAATTTTTAATCTCTTATTATTTACCTATTTACCTTTATTCATTGTGTTCATGTATTCATTCTATTTATTTATTGTTATTTTTATCCAAGGAGAAGCCAAACTGAACTTCTCTCTCCCGTGTATAATGACAATAAAGATCATCATGGTAAGGAATTGTAATGCTTCACATGTTAACAGCAATAGTGGGATAGATGTTTCTGCTTGAATATGTTGTGACAGAGTTGAAAATCATTTCTTTACCACATATAAACTCATGATAGCAGATATCCAATGGTGTGTTTTAAAGATCAAAGTTCATGCACTATAAAATTCAGTGCATGAATAGTACAGTAGTTGACATGCAAAGCAGCAAATACTATTATATTTTTATAGGATAGATGTTTGTGTACGTTACACGAGCAAACAAATCATTACATTTACATTCAGCTGTGTTAAAGACCTGTATTTGAAGCAATGTGCTTTGCTGTGATAAACTGTTCCCAGTTGATTAGTGTTACCATTCCATTTGTTGTGATGGGGCTCTGCTGATGGTCTGAGCTGGAAAGCCTCGTGGTTTCACGGTCCCTCTGTCCTCCCTGTGCTTGCTCACCATTTTTCTATCTCTCTCCCTTTGCCTTATTGCTCTCTCTCCTTTCCTCTCGCTCCATCTGTGTGTGTTAACCTCACCTTGTGTTTTAGCTCAGCTCACCTCTTCCTAATGGTCTTGTCTACTTAAGATGGTGGTTTGTCTTCAGTCTTTGCTGGGTCATTGAAATAAGTAGTCTGCTCACTGTTTCTCATCTATTTTTCATGGTAGAAGTCGCTTATATTGTTTGTCCTTCTGTGCAGATTGCTCTGGAGGTGGGAGAGCTGGGACTTATGAGAGAGACTCTGTGGAGAAAAGGATATGTGGAACTGACTGTCTGACTGGAACCTGGAACTTCATTAACAGAGACCGTGTGCTTGAACTGTTGTTTCCCTTGTCTGTAAATAAATAAACCCATTAAGGTTTTGTTTTTGTTTTTTTGCCCTGAGTCCCACGTTTGAGTCCAATCTGAGTTTCCATGACACATGGGACAGTTTGGCTCCTGTCTAAAATTCAGGTCCAAGGAAATGCATATCTGCTTTTGTTCTCCTTCCTCCTTAGAGAATTCAGTGTGTCTGTCTTGCAAAGCACATGGTGGAGAGCTTGGAGAGGAGCTGTCAGGGTTTAGTGCTGTGAAGAGATATTTGCCCCCTTTCTGATTTCAGATTTTTTGCATATTTGTTAGGCATCTTTGTACTATTGTAGGATTTTTACCTTACAATATACGGTGCATGGAGGCAACAGTTGTTGTGATTTGTCACTATGTAAATAAAATTGAGTTGAATTGTCAGAGCAACATATTTCAGAGCATTAATTAGTATATAATTTAATATTAGAAAATGATAACCTAAGTAAATGTAAAATGTAGTATTTAAAAGATGATTTTTTTTTTTAAGGGAAAAAATATCTAAACCTTCGTAGCTCTGTGTGCAAAAGTAATTGCCCTTAAAAACTAATAACTGGTTGTGTCAACCATGGTGGAAAAATTGCAATCAAGTGTTTTTGTAACTGGCAATGAGTCTGTCACATTCCTGTGAAGGAATTTTGACTCACTCTTCTTTGTAGAATGTTTTAAACTGGAGAATTTACAGGTCATGCCAAAAATTTTCTTTTTTCTGTAACCATTCAGAGGTGCACTTGCTGGTTTTTTGGATCATTGTTGTGCTGCATAACTAGGTGTGCTTGAGTTTCAGGGCACAGATTAATGACTGGACATTCTCCTTCAGGGTTTTTTTGACCGCAACATTACCACCGCCATGTTTAACTGTGTGTTTGATGTTCTTTTTATTTGTTCTTTTTTTTAATGAGTTACACTGGTAGCAATGGGAATCCACCTTTCAAAATCAAAATCAACCTTTGTCTTGGCAAATGTGAGACAAGCCTTTGTATGTTTTTTGGTTACTAGTGGTTATTTGGGGTCTTTTCAAGAGTGAAAGCTGTCTCCATTTTATGGGTGTGTTTGTGTCTGTTTTACATTGAACTGGTCAAGCTTAGAGGCCAGAAGCTTCTTCTGGTGGTTTGCACTTGTGCATTGTGGATAAACCATGGCTAGCATTATACAAGTGATTTGTCATTATAACAGATCAGTTTCCTCTTATTAACCATCTTCGCCACTGTGTCTGATGCAGAGAAAAACACCTGCATTTCTTTAGGTGTTGTTCTTTGTTGACCTACTAAATGAGTTGTTAATATGTTCTTGAATTAATGTTAGTAGGTTGGCTACTACTGGAGAGATTCACCGCTGTTTCAAGTTTGTAATAATGACTCTCAGTTTGCTCACTAGAGTCCCAAAGCCATAAATTACTTTGTAACCTTTTCTAGTAGTGATGGGATTTCCGGCTCTTTTTAGAGATCCGGCTCTTTCGGTTCGGCTCACTAAAAAGAGCCAGCTCTTTCGGCTCCGAACGGCTCTGCAAGGTTTTGTTTGCTTTAATTAATTTATTATTTAACACTAATATAAAATTATGCACAAAAGGAATTACTAACGTAAAAAAAAGTGGTTTTATTTGTATATGTTTATATATAAATATATGCGGTGGCCCCTAGAGACAAAACACGTACAAACTCCAAAACACATTTCTAGCATGAACTGAACTTCCAAATCAGAGCTACTAGATCACTTAAATTACACAATTGAAAGCATGTGTGTATTGTTGTGTATTTATACACAGGCAGTCATATATATTCAAATAATTAAAAAAAAAAAGTTCATTTACCTGTTACTACCACACACCAAATCTGGTCGTTGGTACTTGCTGGCTTGTGTAGCCACTAGGTAACAAAAGCTCAACACTGCGCCCAGCATCCTGGAGCACTTCTGTTATCTTTTGTACGTGTTTTGAGTTTTTATGTGCTTCTGAGTTTTTTTGTACGTGTTTTGGAGTTTTTTACGTGTTTTGGAGTTTGTACGTGCTTCAGAGTTCGTACGTGATTTGAAGTTTGTATGTGCTTTGTCTGTAGGGGCCACTGTAAATATACTTTTATTTTTTCACTCAACATAAAATGTAATAAATAAATCATATAATACAAAAATCAACTATTCACATTTCAACTTTTAACTATTTAAATTTTCAGCTTTTTCCTTTTACAAATTTAAAGTGAAAACAACACAAAACACTGCAAACCACAACACAATCAAATATAAATTATAATATGAAAACAAAAAGAACATGCATATTCTCTGTCATATGGGCCTGCATGAATAAACTTTCTGAATCCTTTATCATCTGCAACCGAAAATAGTTGTGGATGATTACTTACTATACCTTTCTAATGTGACGTTGTTGTCCCTGGCTCTCTTTCTCTCTCTCTCCCTCTGGCTCTGTTCCTGTGCTACTGAGTGTAACTACCGCCCCTCCCCCCTCTGCCCAGCATAAAGCACAAGGCTCAGGTGCGAAGTGAAGCGGAAAAAAAGTGCGAGAGAGAGAGAGAGGGGGGGAGAGAAAGAAAAAAAAAAAAAAAACCACGTGACGGCTCGCGATAAGGAGCCGGCTCGCGTCGTTCACGTCCAAGACCCGGCTCTAAGAGCCATTTCGTTCGCGAACGACCCATCACTATTTTCTAGACAGATAGACGCCATTGATTTTATTTCTCAGCCATTTCTTTAGTTTGCAGTATAATAGTGTTTCTTTTTGATCTGTTGTTTTCTTTTAACCTACTTCACTTTTTCAGAAAGGTCCTGCTTAAGTTATTTCTTGTATGTAGCATCAGCATCACCTCTCTTTCATAGGAGTAGCAATAACAAATGAAGTGAAGGTGTTTTGACTGATCAGCTCAGTGAAGATATCTGGATTTTTATAGCTGAATGCATTCAGTATGAATGATTATAATACAAGTAATTTCAGGCAGGTATGTGTCATTAATACAGTTGGGCGAGCACTACCTTCACCAGAGGGCTGCAAAGTGATAGCCACCTGCTCTGGTCTACATATTCTTCAGTTGAGATGACAAATTAGCAGTCAGGCAGTAATGCAGTTCGGGAACATTGAAGTTTATTGAAAGTGGAGAACTGATTCTATTTCAGCTCATTATTATACACTGTGTAACTGGCCTTCTGGCAAAAATACAGCCTAGTTTTTGGAAATCACATGGTTTTGTTGAAGATTTGACATTGAGAAACACAGCCTCAGCTTAGCTTTGTTCTTCTCCAATTCTGGTTTCCATGAGTCTGTTTGTAGTAGATATTTGATTTTTTAATTCTGAGTAGTTATTATCTGACTGAAAACAACTAATGCTTAATTCAGCTTAATTGATTTCTGCCATTACTACTACTGCATTTTCTACAGGTCCAAATATGTTCTGTGAAAAAGGACTCAATGAAAGGAATCAGTGCCAGTGTACAACTAATCAAAGTCATACACTGGCACTGGGTGAGGTTAACACACACAGACACAAAAAAGACAAAAGAAAGGAGAGCGAGCAATAAGGCAAAGGGAGAGAGATAGAAAAATGGTGAGCAAGCACAAGGAGGACAGAGGGACCGTGAAACCACAAGGCTTTCCAGCTCAGACCATCAGCAGAGCCCATCGCAACAAATGGACTGGTAACACTAATCAACTGGGAACAGTATATCACAGCATAATATAATATAATATAATATAATATAATATAATATAATATAATACAGCAGTCCCCAATCCCCGGGCCTCGGAGAGTCGTTTGGTACCGGGCCGCGAGAGTTGAGGCTCAGGTGTGAAATGTATGGTTTTCAGGGTTTTTATCAGTTTTCAGCGTTATTTTGTTATCGTTTTTATCGTTAACTCGGTTTTCCTTGGTCTTTTTAGGTGTGTTATGAATAAATCTTTTTTCGGTACCGGTACTAGTTTTATTTTGTTGTATTTATCCGCGACACCTTAAAGGCCGGTCCATGAAAATATTGTCGGGCATAAACCGGTCCGTGGCGCAAAAAAGGTTGGGGACCGCTGATATAATAGATAGACAGATTATTTCAAAATCAAGTGTTAAAAAGAGAACACCCACAATCAGAAAATTTCCTCTGGACAAGCGGTTGGTAACAGTGGGGAGGAAAAACTTATTTTTAACAGGAAGAAACCTTAGAAAGACAAAGAGAGAGCATCGAGGTAGCACAAGCTTCCTGTGTTCCTTTTGTGATTCACTCTTAGACCAAGTATTAGTTAGTATTCATGTTTCAGAAAAGGAAGTTTGGGCCAGAATATTCTTTCTGAGCTGAGAAATGAAGTGCCACTGAAGTGGCAAAAACAGCAGTAAAATTTCAAAGTATATTTACAGACTGGTGCAAAAAGTATTTGGGCCTCTATACATAGATGTATATTCATATACTTGTAGCTGAAGAGAGCTGGTGTCTGATAGGCCTCTACTTCAAGTCATGAAACTGGACCGTTTCACTGTGTGTGTGTGTGTGTGTGCTGTTAGGGCCTACTGGAGCATTTTAAATAAACACTTTCACTAATGTTGTGGCTTGCACAGACTGTGTCAGAAAGGTTGTGCTTCAGTTTTAATGCCTATGTATAAGTAGTTAATATGTGTGTTGGTGCAGTAGCAATACAGTAGTCATATAGTTTATGAATGCAGCTTTCTAACCAAGTTTGAAAGAAGCAACTCATAAATTACCGTTCCACTTATTCATCCATAATGTAAATCCAGGCTCCAAAAATGGTGGTTTACCCATGGTTTGCCAACGGTGGTAGCCAATCTGCCAAATAATCATTTTATTTCAACTAAATATCAACTATTTGTTGACATTATTATAAAACCACAAGTGAGTTAGTTTGATAGGTAAACATGTGGTTTGAAAACCTCTCACATAGACACCGCATGTAGCGATCTCCTGAAGCATAATTTTTATGTTAAATGTTGGGAGGCATGAATTGGGGAGAAATTGGTCCAAAAGTCCTTTAGTTTCTGGTATCAGTGTTGCTTTCAGACTAGTTTTGTTTATGTTAGAAAGGTTGCAATACAGTAACTGGCTCGAGTTAGGTGTTAATTGTTGGACCATTTGCCTTACTAATAAAAAACTCCTAAGTGATTTGTACTAAAAGCTATTTACTTTATATAGTCACTGAAAGTTGTGTAGATTCACACACCATTAAAAGCTCTTGCATAATACTGTGGTCCTTGAGGAGAATAATTGCTGTCTTCCCATTCTAGCAACCGTATTCTTACCACAGAGTATACACTACTTAATTAGTGGTTGGAGAATTTCAATATTTTTCCCCAACTCAAGAAAAATTTTTTTTTCAGGTACTCCTTTAGTTATCACAAAATATTTGAATGAATAATGATAATAATTTTAATTAATTAGACTATGAGAGGCACCTGTACTTAAAATAAAACACTAAATCTAGTATTTCTGTTCCAAACTGAGTTGGTCTTGTAGGACAATTATCTTGTACACAAACTCCATCCAGCTGTTCATTGACTCTAACACTCATCCAGCTAGAGTCTTTGGCAGGTTGGCACTTATTTAAGCTGTCATAGGATGAAAGGATACACCCAGAAAAATCATCAGTGCTAACAATAACTAATGCTAGGAAATATTCTTTTTGCTCTTCTTTTGGCTGCTGTCTTTAGGGATCTCCACTCCGGATCATCTGCCTCCATCTCACCCTGTCAAGAGCATCCTCTTCTGTCACACCAACTCTCTGCATGTCCTCCTTCACTACATCAATGAATCTTTTTGTGTTCTATATCTTTTCCTCCTCCTTGGCACTTCCATGTTCAGTATCCTTTAGCCCATATCCTAATATATCCATTATCCCTTGTCTGCATATGTCCAAAACATCTCAATCTCTGCCTGGAAACTGCTAAACCTGAGGTGTTCACTTGATATACTAATTTCCAACTTTTCCCAGGAGCCTCCTGGTTGACAGGTTTTTGATCTACTGCATCCTTCAACCTACTTTTGCGCACTTTGTCATTCTTTGAAACATGAGCAATTGCTCTCTGCATGCAATATCTTTTAGTGTGTGTATCAAGGCATCCACACCTTCTTCTGTTTTTTTCCTCTTTTCTACTTGGTGCCAATGCCAAAGCTTGAAACAGTTCCTTTACCTGTGGAAGGGGAAACTAAGATTCTTCTGTATGTGTGCAGCTGCTTAACTTTTGATGTTTCTGTTTTTTAAACCCCTTTTATTTGTGAGGCTTACCCTTTTTCAACACTGCCAGTATAAATAGAATGTGTTTGTAACACATCGTTACACAAAGCCTGGCACAATCACACCTCTTGATGCGCTTTATTTACAGTTTTAGGATCTGTAGCTGTGGTTCAGCTCCAGTTTTTACTGCAGCTCTGTTCCAGACCAGCTCACGTTCGGCTCTGGTCCCACACTGCTGCGCCAGGCCCCAACAGCTAATAGAAACTTGGAAGCTGTGGTTAGCATGATGACAATCACCAAAATCACCCCCCTTACCTGCCGGACACTGGCGCCACCAGGCCCTCTGACCACCACCAGTAGGCAACGGGTGAAGTGTCTTGCCCAAGACTGTCCAAGACCGAGACTGTCCAAGCCGGGGCTCGAACCAGCAACCTTCCGATTACAAGGCAAACTCCCAACTCTTGAGCCACGATCGCCCACAATGCAGCATATGCAGCATATGCAGCGTGCGGGGGCAACACCCGGTCCATGAGGCGCTAGCGCTCCAAACAAGCCAAAATGAAGTATGACAAACGTGTACAACCCCCACAGACTGGGAAAGGCCATTTTTTCCTTGGATTCTGCAAACAATGGAGTCTGCCAGTAGCCCTTGGTTAAACCCAGCGTTATGAAAAAATGAGTAGTACTGGAGCGAGGAGGGAATGGTGGCGTTTGGCACCTCTGGCCCAGACTCATCTCTTTCCTTCATCAGGGCAACCAGAGAAGAGTTTCAGTCTCTCTCCATTCTTTTAGGAGGTTGAGTGTGGCTCCTCCCCTGTCCGACCATACTTTCTCACAGTCAATGTCCCCCACTTGCCGTGTGACCACAAAGGGTCGATGCAACTTGGAGAGTGATTTGATCGCAATTGTGTTCATCCTTGTGAATAAACTAATCATGGATTTGTCTCAGTCTAAGGGTGGTAGGTGCTGATCCAAACACATTTAATACTCAATAATCCGTACTTTTATTGTGCAAGACATGAACGATGTGTCCTGGTCAGTCAGCATCTCTTTTGGGATGCCAATTTGGAGGATGACTTAAAACTCCACCAAACTCATTGCAGAAATGGTGCACAGTGGCACAGGTATATCATGTTGCATAATCCACAAGAACTAATAGGAAGGGATAGCCACATGCACTTGGGTGAAATGGTCCAATGAGGTCGATGCCTATGAATTCAAACAGGACCTCCATTAATGGCAATGGGTTCAAAGGCGCACTCTGGGCAGGATGCACACCATCAGCACACATCCACCCAAATGTCTGGCCAATAAAGTCGGGCCGTTATTTACTCCAGAATTTTTTCATATCCTACATCCCATAAACCCTGTCATGCATTATAATGAGCTGCTGGGAAAATCATTTCCTGGCGGCTATTAGGTACCAACAACTGGGTGTATTCCTCTTCCGTGCAAGTGTCACAACTCAATCGAAACAGCCTATCTTTAATCAATACAAAATGGGGTATGTCAGCACTGTATCAGGGTGCACCGTGTGATCATGAATTTTTATTACCTGCTCAAAGACTCAGCGTAGGGTGTCATCACGAGACTGCTCTAGTGGGAAATCTCCCACAGAGTGAAATACTGGAGCTGGCGAGGCCTCACGAGAAGGCCCTCCTGTCTCCTCCTCCTCAGAGTCACTAAAGGTTGTGAACTCATCCGCATTCATTCATTCACCGCAGCCTTAACTCTGTCCTTTGACTTTGTATTTAATTTGCAGCAAGCACACCCCTAACCTCCACCCACTCTGCCTCCAACAACCCCCCCGGCTTTGCATGCAGTCTTTGGCCACCACAGCCTGATGTGTACCCCCTTGGCACCCTATCAGAACGCTGTACGTCTTTCCTGGGTGTTGGGCCTCTAATGACACAGAAGACTTGGTTGAGTTGGCACTCCCGGCAGAAGTGTACCGACCGCAGGCACCACCAACACTCCTGCCCCGACGTTTGTGCTGGCCCCTGCGAGCTGGTTACAGTGCCAGTAGCTGCAGGGACCCGGGGAGAGACAGCAGAGTAGAAAGGGCTCCATGAACTGCTGCCCCTCGCCACCGGTGGTAGCACAATGCCGCCATGTGAATTTATTTTAAAACACAGAAATTGACAATAACTACCTGTAAACCAAGCTTTACAATTTTCTTAGCAAAATGTTACTTTCAAAGACATCACAAAAAAACTTTGTCCAACTTAAACATCTTTGCTAGAATATTTGACGGAAGTCACAGATACTTTGTCTTTGTGAAACAATCCCCAGGTGTGAGTCTGTGTGTGTGTTTGTTTCCTGACATCAGACCCAGCTTTCATCTGTCTGTGGTGAACAATAAGGCACTATCTCATCCACACACAAACACACTTATTTTCCATGCAGCCCTGAAAACAAGACAGAAGAACAAAGAGAATATCCAAAGCATATCCTCAAAATTAACAACTCAGTTCAATTCTTCATTAAAAAAAAAGATGCCAAACATCAAAAGTGTGTTGTTGTTTTTTTTATTGAGGTAGCACTACGAAAACAAGAAGTCAGTGAAGTTGTTTACTATGCTCATATTTTTAATTAAGCGAGCCAGAGCAGCCTAGGATGGAAAATGTGCTCTATTCAGTGGAACGGATACTTCAGCCATGATGAATGAGCTGTCATCTTCAATTGTTGCTAAACCTCTGTCTCCTTGACACCCAGCAAATCCCACTGCAGCTAGTCTGTTTTACGGCTCCGCAAAGTCCCAAGGTCAAAGGTCATGTAGGTATGCTAATGTGGGTATGGGTCACATAAACACACAATCTTCAGTCTGTTCAAGCTGTGGCACAGAGAGCTGATTTTGCTATCACTGAAACCCACTATCAGGAGTGCACTAAATAAGAAAACCACTTTATGTTTGAATCAATATCAAAGCACCACTGCTAGATTTAAAAGAACAAAGTTAAGGACAGATGCTGCTGCTGTAGATGTTTCTCAGACAGCAGGGTATTACTCTGGAGTTTCTGAGAATCCCTAGAAGGGAGTGGGATAAAGAGGCCCACAGAGGAGGGGTGTTTGATAGTACAGTGGTGTGACAGGTGATGTTACTGTGGCCCAATTCACACTCGCTACGCGGAGTAATCCTACTTCTGCTATAATGGACATGAAATGTGAATCTCTGCAGTGAAGATGACAGAAGAATCTTCACTCAGACACAATTGGGGAAAGCGTTGAAGTTGTTACCTGCAGTAACTACCCAAATCGCATCCATCCATTCACTTCTGCTTATCCTTCTCAGGGTTGGGCGTTGGAGCCTAGCCAGGAGCTAACGTTTTAACTCATTGTAGGGTATCTCCCTCTCTCTTGTGCTCACGTTTATTAAAATTATCAGAGGGGACCAATGGGGGGTGGCCAGTGCACCACCCCTTGGTGATGCCCCTGATCCTGGCTGCCAAAGCACCACCACGTTCTACAGAGGGACTATCGAGAGCGTCCTGAGCAGCTGCATCACTGTCTGGTTTGGTAACTGCACCGTATCGGATCGCAATGCCCTACAACAGATAGTGAGAGCAGCTGAGAAGATCATTGGAGCTTCTCTTCCCTCCATCACAGACACTCATAGCACCTGCTCCATCTGCAAAGCTACCAGCATTGTGGAGGACCCCACGCACCCGGTACCTTCTGGAAAGAGGAACAGTTTTGTTCATGTCCAAGCATCCGGGCCCTCACTGCCAGACTGCGGAACAGTTTCTTCCCCCAAGCCGTCAGACTCCTGAACACTCAGCGGCTAGAATGAGACCACACACGTACAAAGTACTTTGCACTCTCAGTTTAAACATTTCATATGTTTTCTATTAATTGTTTTTAATCACATTATATACAGCAGCCTAACTTTTCTTGAAACTGATGATGTCATTCAATTAGTTAAATTCTTATTTACAACTGTATGCTTGGTAGTGTTTTTTTTCTCCTATTGAACAACAATGACTTTTGTAAGTAAAATATAATAATCATAAATTTCTAAAAGATCCACGTTATTTGAAACCATAATTTCAATTTGATTATGTAGAACAAGAAAGGGAAAACCAGTGTTCAATTTAATACTGTCTCTGTTCCCAGTATACTGCATCTTGTCATTGCAGTGAGTGATTTCTAGTGCAGGTTTATTACAGCTATATTGCGTTTGATCAGTAAGGTCGTGAAACCTCATTGGTTTGGAGGTGTTCTTGTCATCGTCCTTATCTTTGTCTCGTGAAAAACACATTTACAAGCAGTGCCTGCAAAATACCAGCCTGAGCTCTCACATCACTCTTGCAGTGATCTTAGCAGTGCGACCTCTCTTTGAAGTGAAGCAGGAGTGCCAAATTTCATCCCTCTGTCCCATTTATCTGACTGACTGCTGACTGATTGAGGTCTCATTCTTAAGAAATGCTTCTGTAGCCCTTCCCACTCTTTTCTGTCCTTTGATATTTATCATTCTAACAGATCTGTGCTCTGAAGAGCAGCCATGGCTAGCAATCAGGAGAATTTCAGTTATTACAGCAAATGTAATGACACTCAAACCCATATTATTACGTTTGTTTAAAGAAGCAAAACATCCCATTTTGCTTAAATATCTTTGAGTTTATTTCTTAGTATTAATTTTCTCAAAGAGTGATACAATTTTACAGCAAAATAAAGCGGCTCTTTATTTGGACTCGGTTGGAAAGAGACCTTGGAATTACAAGAAAGAGAAACCCTGTTGGAGGCGGATCATAGCACAGCCAGACCTGACCCATTTTAAAATACCAACACACTGAACCCAAAACAGAAAGCAGCATAATGCACTGTCATCATCAGTTAATGAGCAGACACAGTGGGCAAGTGATGTAATGCTAGAGAGGCTTCTAGTAAGAGCCAATATGTAGGGTGCCAACAGCTAAAAAGGAGGAAATAGTAGCTTGTAATTTCTCCTGATATACTCTCCTGAAATATTTTTCCCTTCATTAGTTCCTTTACAACCTCTTCTAACCTCTCACCATAAACTGTGTTTCATAGTCTGAAATTGATGTCCACAAAGAATTCTTTAAAAAAGCCAAAAGGAAGTCCACTCATTTAAATCAAGTCTTTCTTTGTGTCCAGCCTCACATCATACTCACTATAAGCAATTTCCTTTGTCTTTGCCACCTCCCTATTTGCTGTACACCTAGCCTCCTAATAGTAGTTCACCATTACTATCCCATGTTTTCCTAGCTAACCTGTTTGTGTTCTTTCCTCTGTCAGGAGGATATACCAAACACTGACAGTTCCCCTCAGCAGCTGTACTTTCCCAGTCATCTGGTAACTCTTCCTATCACCAGAACCTGTCTCACCTCCAACTCTGTGCAACATTCTTCCTTCTTCAGCTTCCACTCTTTAATCCTTGCCCTTGCCTACACCTACACCTCCAACCTACAGGTTAGCATTCAGCTCACCATTCTCTCCTTGACACCATTCTTTAAGACAGCTGTGGAGGACTCCTTAGTGCAGCAGCCCCCAACCTTTTTTGCGCCACGGACTGGTTTATTTCTGACAATATTTTCACAGACCGGCCTTGTCGCGGATAAATACAATAAATTAAAACCAGTACTTGTACCAAAAAAAAGAAGATTTATTCATAACACATGGGAAAAGACCCAGGGAAACCAAGTTAACGATAAAAACCCTGAAAACCATGAATTTCACACCCGAACCTCAACTCTCGTGGCCCGGTACCAAACCGCTCCAGTCCGTGGCCCGGGGGTTGGGGACCGCTGCCTTAGTACACGCTGGATTCCTTAGTGGCAGCTGAGAATTGTTTACAGCCTACTTGTGTATTGTTGCTGTCCATTTCCATCCCTTTATGGCCGCAATGCAGCAGTCTTCTATGGCTGCTTCCAACAGGATAATGTCCCAAACTCAGATCATCTCAAACTGTTTTCTTGAACATTATAATGGGTTCAGTGTATTCAAACAACTTCCACAGTCACAATAGTGCACTTTTGGGATGTGGTGGAACCATAGATTCACATCATTGGTGTGTAGTGGACAGATCTGGGCCCTATTTCAGGAAGCCGGTTTAGTGCAAACTCTGAGTAAGTAAACCCTGAGTTAACGAAAACTCTGGGTTTTCGGTTTCACAAAGCGAGTTTAGATTAATCCTGAGTGAGTTACTATGACGACACACTCCGTGAAGCTAACCTGCCCCCTAGCAGGTTTACTTCAACTAACCCTGACTTTCTCCGCCTCTGTGTCGGAAACCTGACTGTAGGAAGTGTCAGACATGGCGTGTCCCTTCCTTGAAGAGCCAGTAGATGTTGAAGCCCAAATTCTCCGCAGAGCTCTCCGCCGGGAGAGAGTGATTAGAGCGCGTTTGGACATTTTATCATTTCCTGATAGATTTCCTGTGTGAATGTTACCGTTTTTCAGCACAATCTATAATTCATTTGAATAACATCCTCAGGCCTAATATTACTCATGTGACACATCGCGGACATTCTCTCAGTTCTGTACATATTATTTGTATTGCACTTCGTTTTTTGCAAACGGGAGCTTTCTGTATAATATTGGTGACGCTGAGCACGTTTCCAAGGCTACCGTCTGTCAGGCAGTCAGGAATGTTACAGTTGCACTGAAACGTCTCCTGTACTCGTTTGTGGTGTTCCCCGGTCATAGACCCACAGGATTTATCAAAGAGGGATTCCACAAAATTGCAGGTATCAGGATGAACAAAACGTAATCCATGATGTGGTGATACTTGAACTACTACTTAAATTTCACATTTATTCTCACGGTTCCCAGGCGTGATTGGCTGTATAGATGGCACTCACATTCCAATCATTGCTCCTTCAGTAAATGAAGGAGACTATGTGAACAGGAAGTCTTTCCACAGCATTAATGTACAGGTACATAGTTCCCTGTAGCATTTCAAACTAACAAATTATTTCATTATAGTAATGGATGCTAATTTGTGTTCTCTGCACTGTGAAGATCATATGTGATGCTGCCAACATTATCACAAATGTGGAAGCCAACTGCTCAGCCTCTGTGAGTGGTGGTGGTGGAGGACCCCCACCTGTTTTTCGGGCCTCCGCTTTTTTTCTGTTGGCTATAACGGGTCACATTTGAGCACACAGAGTAAGCAAATATGTACTTGTAATGTGCTCAGATAATTTCAATAAGTGCTTACAGAAAGAAAATTAATGTAGCCTCTAACTGCAATTGATTTACATCGGACAAACAGACCAAGCACTATGGCTCATAATACAATTACACCTTACCTGTTTGGACTATATTTTTATATTTCATTTTTACTTGCTGCCAGGAACGTTTGGGGCCTGTTGGGTTGCACCTGCGCTCACATCACGTCACAAAATAAAATGTGTAAAATAAAAAATAAAATATAATAAAATAACGTGTTAAATGGGTGGGAATTCCTAGATCAATGTTTAAATTAACACTCACGCATTGACTCTGTCGGTTTTGCCATGCATGCTCCCTTTCTTTGGCAGCTGAGGCTGTGTTACTTTTTTTCCGCAAAATTTGCATGTTATCGGCATATGCTGCCATCAGAATTTCGGCCTCAAGCGCTGTAAAATACATTGACCGCGCCTTCTTTCCCTCCGTCTCCATGGTGACTCGCTTAATCTGTGCTCCACTAATCAGGGCTTTATGTATCCTCGTGCGCGCGCTTAACTTGGGGTTAAAGCAACTCCGCGTTGATTGAACTAATTGTTATCAGCCTTTCTGAAACCGAATATTCTGAGTTGGACAGTTCGGGGTTACTCAACCCTGAGTATCGTTTTTCACTCTGAGTTTTCTAAACCGGCTTCCTGAAATAGGGCCCTGCAGCATCCGTGTTACCAGAATCTCTGAATGTTTCCAGCACCTTGTTGAACCTATGCAACAAATAATTAAGGTAGTTCTAAAAGCAAAGGGGGTCCACTACAGTACTAGCAGACATGTGCATGTGTTTTTTTTTTTTAATTTTTTTTTCGAGTTTTGTTTCAGCTGGAGGACGTTTGTGGGGTTTTCATAGAACAAACATGATCTGCTTGCAGTAATCAAAGTTTTCAAAATGGCTGTAAGCTTCTTTACTAGCTTACAGTATGGTCTTTGCATATGACCAAGTGAGCTGTTTTAAATGTGAAATTCTATGTGGAATTTGAAATACCAACAGACGCAACTATTTTCATGCGACATAAAATATTAATGGATATTTTTTTAAATGTTATCATAGTTTAGCACTCAAAATTCGGATTTATCTGGACAGCAAGCATTTTACAACAATTACAAAACTGTATTCCTTCCACTATCATGCTGGATTAAGGTTAGCAGTTTGTGGCTGTAGCTCAGGAGGCAGAGCAGTTCATCTATGTTGTATGTTTTTTATCCTGTTTTCCATTTCTCTCCCCAACAAGTCACGGCAGATGGCCCCGCCCCTCCCTGAGCCTGGTTCTGTAGGAGGTTTCTTCCTGTTAAAAGGGAGTTTTTTGTTCCCACTGTCACCAAAGCACTTGCTCATAGGGGGCAATATGATTTTTGGGTTTTTCTCTGTATGTATTATTGTAGGACGACCTACCTTACAATATAAAGCGCCTTGAAGCGACTGTTGTTGTGATTTGGGGCTATATAAATAAAATTGAACTGAATTGAAAATCTACTTATCGGAGGATTGTTGGTTCAGTCGCTGGCTCCCCCTAGTCTGCATGCCAAATATCCTTGGGCAAACTATTAACCCCAAGTTGCTCTCTAATGCATCCATCAGAGTGTGAATGCTAGTTAGTAAGCACTTAAAATCATAGAAGAAAGTGCTGCTTGTGAATGGGTGAATGTTATGTTGTGGCAGGGATTTGTCCACCAGGGTGCAACAGTTGTTAAACATGGTCTCCGTGGTTCCTTAGTCATAGGATATTACAGTGAATATTGCATGTTGTGTTAAGCGCTTTGAGTACTCCAGGAGAATAGAAGAGCGCTTTATAAGAATCAGGTTGTGTTGTGAATAAGGCACAGCGGGACCACAGGTTGTAATTATGAGCCATTTATTTACATTGACTGCAGCTCCAAAGATGCCAGCTGCACATCACACCACAACACAATCACCAACCCCTGAGTCCCCATGTTTTAACAGGCGGGCACCAACCACGCCTCACCACACACCCCCATCGGGAGCCATCCAGCTGAACCTACTACCCCCAACCAGCTTTCAACCCGGCGACAGGGCCGTGCCTCTTCCAGAGGTCAGCCACACTTCCAGCAGCGGTGGCTGGGCCGCCAACCGTCGTTCCGGAGTAGTTTGCGCGCTGACCTCGGACCCAGATCGACCTCCATCTCCCCACACGGCTACCCCACGGCTCCCGACTGGAGCAGCCCTTCACGCAGCGGCCCCTCTTCCTCCGACTGGCGCAGACCCTTGTCCGCTGCCTCCGGTTGGAGCGGCTCCTCCACCACTCCAGGCAGGAGCAGCCCTTCACCCGGCTATTCCTCCTCCTCCGGCAGGCACAGACCCCCACACGCCTCGTCCACCACCTCCGGCTGCCGAGGTACCCCACGCAGCTCCTCCACCGCTTCCCCACCATCAGGACACACCGGGGGTGCTGACCAGGCTTACCTCCGCCGCCTGCTCCCACCGGGTGGCTGCCATCCCGGCCATCCTCTGGGCCGTCTCCTCCCTCTGTCTCGGTTGTAGGCCCGCCATGCCGCGTCCTGGGTTTCGGCACCACTGTGGTGTTAATAAGGCACCACAGGTTGTAATTATGAGCGGGCGTGATTGCGGATGCCGTGCAGGTGCATCCGCACGGCACCGCCAACCACGCCTCACCACACAGTCCATTTACCATATTGTCACCATTCCTACAACTATTCCTTTGAATAATCCAATGACTTATTTTGGAAGCTACAACTGTGTTCATTTTTAGCCTATACACTTTAAAACTAATAATATTAGAACTATAAAACTGATAATCACCCAACATTTAAAAAGCCTGACTGTGGCCCCTAAGTTGAAGTCTACTGGTGTACTTTTACAGCACCAAGTGAAATGAATTAAAATTCGTGCATGTGAAGTGATAAAGGAAACGAATGTGACTGAGGTGGACACTGATCCCACTGGTGCAAAGCTGATGGAGACTGACACCTGCTCTGATGATTCTGGAGCAGATGGACCTTAGCGAGTCAGACGACCCCCTCATATCTCTTTGGAATTAAAAAGAAGGCATTTCTGAGCTCGTGCAGCTAGCCTTAAAGCTTGATCTTACTCAAGAATGTCAAAGTAAATGGAAACTAAACTCCAAAAGTCCAAGTTTAAAGTTAGCTCATTCATTCTTTTGTGCACCTTGAGACAATATGTTGGTGTATTTGTTGTGAATTGTTGTGTAGCCTGCAAATATATAGGGTTTTTAAATATTATTAGTATTATCTCAGATTTCTCTTGCTTTACTGTTTGTGGACATGGTGTGTTTAGATGAAAGCTCATATGTGACAGTATGAATATATGCCTCCTACTGTATTAATTTAATGAAACGTTAAGAGAAATACTCCCTGTCAAAGTTGACAGCCTGTTTAACACAGTGCTTATGTTCTGCTGACAACCCTCACAGCACCCTTGCAGCATAATGCAGTGCTGATGATCTCAGCCTGCTTGAGCGTGAGAGAAAGGAACTTTTACATTTCAGCATTTCTCACGTCACTGGATGGAAACATCAGCAAACTGGAGGCACACGGGAGTTTTTAAACTAATCTTGATTGACCTCAAAGAAAAGCTGCATATTTGTCCTCCTTCCCAAGGAGGATAAATGTTTCTCTGCCAAAGTGCGGGTCATTAAAATGTAGCAGGGCAGCTACATTTGCAGATTTGAACTTGAGGAGTTACTGGGGGAATGGAGCTTTGCCAGACTCTTCCTGATAACAGATATTACCACTGAACCTCAAATTAACCTCCTTCAGCTTCACCTTTAGCTAATCACAGAGTTATACACAAGCCCAGGAGTAAAAAGCACCCGGTTGTTCTGGTCTGAGGGGGCGATTTTCGTGTTTCCCCTGAGAATGTTTTCAGACCGGTTTAACCTTTTCCTTTCAGTTACACAACAGCACAGAAGCGAGCAGGTGGGGGATGTAGCAGTTTATTTTTTATCTTTGTGATAACACTACATTTAACTGCTGTAATAATGAAACAAGAGTTACACCACAAGCCATTATGCAGACAGAAGATATAGTTACAGAGTATGAAACAGAGGTTTTCTATTACAGCAGCGTTGGCAGGCATCGGGAGCGCTGTCAAAATATACGGTGTGTCTTTATACAGCACCAAATTGCAATATTGCTACAGGTTTGCCCACAAATGATACAAAAGGTTATCCCAAGTGATGTAATCAGTGCAGCAATAACTAATGATGTTTGTTGCACTGCTAAGCATAATTCATTAGAGCTAAAATAAAAATTGCCTCACGCTAATCCACCTCTGTCCCTGAGGATAATGAAAGAGCTGCGCTAAAAAGCAAACTAGCCAGTACTCACAACCTAATTAATCCACAGTGTATGAGCCCTTAATAATTCATAACATGAGAAATAGTCTTCACTGGAACTGTCTGCTTTTCCCCCTTCTCGTAAAAGTCTTATCTTTAATGTCTTGTGGGAATGAACATTGGTTCATTAATATTAAATACAAGGTTCTAACCACATATACAGGGTTAATCTCCCAGCTCAGTTTTGCCGAGGGGAAAATGTGCTGAGTGGACACTGACACCATTTCCCTGATTACGTCTGGTTCTGTCTTATGGCAAGAATAAAAAGGTAAGGACAGCATGTAATTCAGTCAAGGTACACTGGCCAATCTGAATGCCGTACTTTCCCTGTAGACAAGTGTCATCACACGTTTCCCTTCTGCCAAACCAACCTACTGACTTTTTTTTAATTTGACAAACCTGGTACAAATCCATAAAAGTCACTTTAAATAATTAATGGGGCTAGTAGTTGCTTCTACTGCAGTAGTACAAATCAGGGACACTGAGGTGAGTTAGAAAACTAAAGTTAAAAACACTGTTAGTAACTTTGTTTCCAACTGCAGCACAAACTTTGATGTTCTGCTGTTATGCAGATACATTTAATAGGATTTGGTTTGTTGAGACAAATGGCTTGTTGTGTTAATTTTCCAGTCAGGCATCAGTAAAAAGGCACAGTAGTAAGAACCATACAGTGTACAAATGTCAAACAAAACAACAAAACTCCACACATTTCAGTTGTGCTTCACATATATCACTATTTATTTAAGACTGTTTACATTACACCTGACTTTTGAGTCACATCCAGCACTCACCTTGTTATTGAAATTATCTCTGGCTTGAGCTACGTTAGGAGCCAAAAGTAGCTTGTGGCTCAGGAAGGAAATAATGAACATGGAAAAACAGCAGCACAAACACATAAGGTGGACAAAGGGAATACAGACAGGATAAGAGTCGGAATAGTAAGACGATTATAACACAGTAGGTACTAACAATTTAACGCAACATCACAAAAATGTATGTTATGGTTTCTCAGTCTATATAAATATGCACAATTTACCATTCACACACTCACAAATAAGACACAAAATCTATTCTGTAATAAATTTAACCAAACTACTTAATATTTTTATAACTTTCTATCTATGTATACATAATTATCCAGCTGCCTGTGTACAGTTTTTCCTTTGTTGTTTTATCAGGGTTCTTGTAATTAATACAATGTTACAAAAAACAAAACAAAACTGAAAACTGCTATGAGAACACATAAAGTTCTGGAAGAATCGAGTTTATTCCTGTTGCTCTGGTTGTATTTAAGGTATTTAAATTAATTAAATGAATTTTTACATTCCTGTTAAAAGGGAGTTTTTCCTTCCCGCTGTCACCAAAGCACTTGCTCATAGGGGGTCACATGGTTGTTGGTTTTTTCTCTGTATGTATTATTTGTAGGGTCTACCTTACAACATAAAGCACTTTGAGACCACTGTTGTTGTGATTTGGCGCTGTATTAATAAAATTTTATTGAATTGTCTGGTTTAAGCTCAGGCAGCACGGTGGCACGGTGGTTAGCACTTTTGCTGCATAGCAAGATGGTCTTCAGTTCAAGTCCACCACCATCAGACCGTCTTTCTGTGTGGAGATTGCATGTTCTCCCCGTGTTTGCGTGGGTTCTCCCCAGGTACTCCGGCTTCCTCGACAGTCCAAAGACATGCAGCTAGTGGGGATAGGTTAACTGATTTATCTAAATTGCCCATAGGTGTGAATGGTTGTCTGTGTCTCTATGTGTTAGCCCTGTGACAGACTGGCGACCTGTCTGGGGTGTACCCCACCTCTTGCCCTATGACAGCTGGGATAGGCTCCAATATCTTGCCCAAGGATATTTGGGGGGAGCGACAGCCACCCCAATGAACAATTCTGAAACTGAAACATCTGCAACTTTGCACTCTAGTTTCATCTTACTATACAGTGACACACAAGAACAGTTAAAAGACATGTACATCTACTCATGTGGGGGGTTTTTTTTAGGGGGGGGGAGTGTTTTAGAATCTGAACTTCACGGAACTTCACTCAAGGAAAAAAACTCAACCATGTTTTTTTCCTTGAGTGGTTTTTCATCTGTTTGTGATTCCAGAAATGAAAACTTCAAGAATTCAAGATTTTATAGCCTGTGTAAATGATGCAGGGAGCATCGACACTGCATCTGATAAAATGGGAGTTGAAATAAGATTTGTGTTTATGTGTAGAATTCCATGCTGATGAATAGGAACATGTACACAGATGGGTTTAAGGCAAGTCAATATGAAAGAAAAATGTGTATTTACATTCACACAGTTTAAACTGCATAAAGATTTAAAGATGGACTTTTTTGCAAGTGACTATCTTATTCACCAGCTTCAAAAAAAATGAATGCATTTCATCACCCCTTATTTCCTTCTCAAGTTTTTAATATTCTTGATTGGGGCTGTGCTTCGCATCCAGCAGCATTAGTGAAAGCTTTCATGTGAACTGTGCTCAGTGAAATATGAGGATCTGAAGGGCACTTCGGTGCCTTACATTCATCTTGTCCTAGAGTGGACTGTTGCTGTCTTATACTATGTGTGTACATTTGTGTTTGTGTCAACAGAATGCAAGCATACATTTATAATTATGTACATGCTTTAATTATAGTGTGTATGACTGAGCTGCTGAAATAGTTCTGTCATGTGTTAAGCATTAATACACGTGTGATGGAAAGCCTTCAAAGGATATTAACATAAATACTCTTAAATACTTTAAAGTTTTGGTGGATAAACCCAATGCACAATATCTGCCCAGCACAATGTAGCTAGTAATGGTTAGATTAACCAGATTAACCATGAAAACACTCCCAGATAGAAAAACTAACTGAAACTACAAATCCCAAATTTTATTTCTAAAGACCCAAAGAACATTGTTAAATAACCGAAAACACAGTTAGAATTAAAAAGCCAGCCTCACTACGTTTTCTGTTCTGCTGCACATCCTTTTTGTAAAGTGTCCTTAAACAAACATTATTCTCTTCTTTCCATCAGCCCTCAGAAGTTGAAAGCTAAGGGGCACAGAGTCCATGAATTCCAACTAAGACAAAACAAAAGCAGTAAGATGATTAAAATGTCTGCTTATACTAAGCTCCGTGTTCGCAAAGAAAAACTAAAAGATACCTTAAATCATCGGGCTTAAAAAGGAAGCAGCGTACATATTTCATGGCCTGAAAGGCTTTTACACCATGACTTGCATTTTAAGATTTCAAGCCTTCATAAAAATTTGAAATTACACATTTTAAAACTATTACTATATTAAAAGCTTCATCATCACAGGAGCTATTTAATTAGTGTGTGTTTATGCATCTTTTTTTTAACTTACAACAAAAAGAAACTGTCTAAGATGGATCTGGCTGTGCGTTCATCTTCCTGGAGGATCTGTATAATCAGTGTAAGAGTCTGGCTCATCCACAGATCAGTTTGGAGGGCGGCCATCCCTGCAGAATGACAATGAGGTAGTGACAAGGAGCCACAGCTGGATGTGACAGAGAGAGATGAATGAGGCCAGAGAGGGAGAGATCAAACCCCTTCAGCACACCTGCTCGCACCTGTTCAGCACTTTCACTGATCCTCCTCCAGAAGGACAGAGCACAAAGACATGGACAGGAGGAGAAGTAAAGGTAACATACGGGGATTGTTTTGTTATACTGACACACTGATGAAACAAAGGGGAAAAAATTAGAAAGAGCCACAGTTTCCTTGAAGCACTATGACCAGTTGCATGTTATGTATTTTATAACTGGCTGTCCAATGTGTCATGCATGACACAGAAGTCCATACTCTCCTACTAGCTGTCATAGTGGTCAGTCACCTCAAGACACTTTATATTGTAAGGTAGACCCTACAATAATATAAAGAGAGAAAAACCTAACAATCATATGACCCCCTATGAGCAAGCACTGTGGCGACAGTGGGAAGGAAAAACTCCCTTTTAACAGGAAGAAACCTCCAGCAGAACCAGGCTCAGGGAGGGGCGGGGCCATCTGCTGCGACCGGTTGGGGTGAGAGGAGTAAGACAGGATAAAGACATGCAGTGGAAGAGAGACAGAGATTAATAAAAAGTATAATTCAGTGCAGAGAGGTCTATTAACACATCGACTATTAACACGGGAATGTCACTGAAAACTGAAATTCAGCAGTGTTAGTGACAGACAACACAAAGAAGGTGGGCACAAGTTGATATTTGTCAGTTTTGAGGCAAGTGAGCGAAGTGGATGCCAGTTGGGGTTAAAAACAATAATCAAGGGATTTATTTAAGTTAATATTGTTTATATTACACCTAATATGATTTTTAAAATCCCTGATTAAAATTTGGTTTACAAATAAATAATGACGTCTCTCCCATTTGTAAGGTTCCGACCAGCAACTACTTTTCCGCTCATTTTGCTGTCACAGTTTTCTCTTAGAAGATTTCTTAGATCTTTTAGAAGCAAATCAGACTCTCCATACATCATCATCAGCCATGCAGATGATTGGCAAATAATATTCTCCAGCCACTTCAAGTTATCAGAACTACATTCAGACAGCAGGAGACAGTGTGGGAGAAAAACAAAATGTAGTTAGCTACTCTGAATCACTGCCAAGAGGAGCAATACATGCACCCTGAACGTCTGCCAAGTTTTCACTCCTAAATATCTTTAACCTTGAAAAACACACATGACCCATAATCAAATGACTGCTTTGAAAGTAGAAACTTTTGGTTAAGGCTCCAAAAATGTTGCTAATCTATAACAGTTATGACTTATGGTCAAAACCCTGCACTGACACAACATTGTCAGAAACCTACGCTCATCACACCTTTACTACAAACCACAATTTCTTTAAATTTCTGAGAAATAAAATGTGACAATGATACCAGTCTCACACAGTGACTGGTCTAACTTGCGACAACCTCATGACTTGGCACACCACACATAAAGAAGCACGACAATACACTACAGTATATGACTGATTAGCAATGGCAGTAGACATTCCAGAATTACCACAAAAATGCATGTTCTTGTGTGTTCTTGAACTAAAACAAATATGACCCTGATGACAGTCAAAGACAGAAACCCATAGGTCATGTAAAAAAAGTTGCTCTGTATAATACCAGTGTTGCTGGAGCTCTGACCTCTTTAGACCCTTGTTCTTCTCCATGCACCTCGGAAGTTCAGTTCAGCTTAATTCAGTTTTATTTATATGGTGCCAAAGCACAACAGCAGTTGCCTCAAGGTGCAAGTAAGTAGGTGAAGTTGTTCCAGAAATCTCCTATGACTTTGTTCTCCCCATAATTCATTCTGTACATAAGACTATGTACAAGCCTGACTATATAAGGTCTTATTCTTACACACAGAAAAAGGTGTATATCCTTGATGTCTCCTCAGAGATCCTTAGTCATCTCATTCTTACAGTTTTGTTGTTAGATGAACTTGTTTAGGTCATTTTTGTGAGTTACCCCTGCAACCTTACCTAAAATTCTTAACTTGTAATTATTGATATATATATAGTCGTGTGAAAAAAACATTTTCATAGCATGTCCATGGTTTGTCATCATGCCAACCACAATGGCAAAGTTCAGGAATTATTGCAGTTTGAGAACGCTTTGGTGTGGCCTCTTGCAAGTCTCTAGTTCTATTCCTGTCACAGTCCTGGGTCCTGTGACCCGGTGTTTTGAGTTTCATTGTATTTAGTTTTTCATTGTTCACGTTTTGGTTCATTTAGTCATCGTTAGCTCCTAGGTTGCTCAGTTATAGTTCCTTGCTATTAGATCCTTTTGTGTCTTCACCCCAAGTGGTTTAGTCTTCTTTGTTGGTTCGTGTGTCTAACCTGTCATGTTTCATGTCTGCGTGGTTTATGTTATCAAGTTTGTGTCATCTTGTCATGCTTTTATGCGTTGGTATTATTAGTTAGGATTCAGTTGAGTTTCATTCTAGTTTCGTTTCTCCTATAACTTCTAATTTATAAGTCTCTCTTTGTGCTGTATGTTTCATCTCCTGTTCCCTTTTCTCTCTGTATGTTCTTCAGTGTTCGTGCTTCTCGTCCGTCCACCGTGTTAACTCCACATCTTAGGCTACGTTCACACTGCAGGTCTTAATGCTCAATTCAGATTTTTTGATCAAATCTGATTTTTTTTTGTCTGGTTGTTCATGCTACAAATAAAATGTGACAGCAAACACGCTCTAGTGTGAACAGTTCACAGCCGTCAAAGCGGCCACATGCACAAAAGAAGATGTCACAGCTGGCTGACAGCTGGGTTTGTCGCCCAAAACACGGTCAAGCTCATCATAAAACGGGCAGGTGACTCGACCATGTCCACTTCGTTTGTTTATATCTTTAGCTTCTTTAAACTTGGCACTGAGGCTCTTCACTTTCCTCTGACACTGTAGCCACGTTCACCTGTGCCCTCGTTCAACCATTTCTTTGGCAATACACTCGAACACAGCCCGGTTACGATACGACCCTTCAAGTTTAGCTTGAATAGAATTGTCTCCCCATATGCTAATCAAGTCCAAAGCCTCAGTTTCTGTCCATTGACTCCGTCTCCAGTTTCTGCCGCCATGCTTTCTCGTTTGTCTTCTCCGGCACTGATCATTGGCGTCTGTCTTGTGTCAGTGACGTAAAAGACGGATTTAATGCGACATGACCATTCAAACAGCAGTCCCTTTCTAAAACATCAGATATGTATCGGATTCAGTACCACATACAAAGGTGACCTGGGTTGGATTTGAAAATATCGGATTTGTGCTGTCCAAACTGTCCTACCATGATCGGATGTGCGTCGCATAGGGTCAAAAAATGCGGATTCGATGCGCTTTTGCCTGCAGTGTGAACGTAGCCTAAGTCTGTCATGTGTTTCATGTTGTCAAGCCTGCGATGTCATGTCTACATTTTTCAGTGTTCCCTGTTTTATTTTAAAAGTCTTGTTTCTATGTTCATTGTGCTTAGTATTACTTTTCACTTTGGTATCATGTTGTCATTTGTGTCAGCTTGTGTTTCCACTTCCCCTGATCGTGTTTTCTTTCAGTCTTCTGTGTATTTTCCCTCCATGTCACGTCAGGTTAATGGATTTTCATAATTCTGTTCAGGTCATGTTCATGCTCATGTTTTCACTTCATAGTTCCCTGCACGTACCTGTTCAGGATTATCCCAAAATGCTGATTCTGTTCATCTGGACGTAGTGTTTTCAGTGGGAGAAGCGTTTCGTCACTCATCCAAGTGACTTCTTCAGTCTCAGCTGACTGCAGGTGTCCCCAACCTCATAAATAGTGCATTTGCACAATGACTGAAACTAGCACCACTGAATGAACAGTTGGCTGTGAGGTCGGTTCCTTGATCATTTATATGCACATTCTCATGACCATTGATCAACAACTAAAACAACTACTGATCAAAGACCATTTATCACAGTTACTTTTTCCAGTCTAGGTTCTAGTTTACTCTCTCATGTTCACTTTGCTTTGTTTTTGCATTCTTGTTATCAGCCCTGATAAAGGCTCGCCCTTGGTTTAAAGCTCAGTGCAGTCTCTCCCATGTTCTGCATTTGTGTCCATTCCATTCATACACTGTGGTACCCCACTGTGACAATTCCATACCCACCAAGCCAGACTGGAACACACTTGGTCTAAATGTTTTCATTCATTCATTGCACTATTTCTGCACACAAACAGGTAAACTAGTACTGCATGTGTTCCAGCCTTAAGCTGTGTGAAGGTGCAAAATTATTTTTGAAAACTGAAAACAAATCAAAGTCTGTCAAAGACTTCCAGAAACAGCTGATTAGAAATGGTGATTATTAAAAAGCTGAAATTGAATCTAATGTGTTTTGTTTTCTTAAAATGAAAACACTCTGATTCAGATACCACAAAGAATTCAATTCGAGCTTTTCAGAAAAACAGAACATAAGTATATTTAAATATTAAAGAAATGACCATGCTCTGTCTGCTTCACCTGGATAGGTTGATTTCCTTCCATCTCCCCACAGTGCACAGTGTACAGTAAAATGAAAGCCATTTTCTTTATCATTCTCTATAATTCTCTGTTGAATTGAATTGATTGTCTTCACCCCATAACAGCGTATAGGAAGCTATTACTAAGGAAGTAATAACAAATGGCTCTAGATAGCAGAAGCAACCCTCTTGACCTACTTCTAACCCACATGAACACTTGTCTTGTTTTGATGCTTTTTGATTGATGAAATATACAAAAGAAACATTATGAATGAGGGAATGCACGAAACAGTGAAGTGATGAAGTACCAGTGTTATTGGGGGGGGAATAAAAAAGCCTGCATCAAAGCACATAAACATATTGATTAGACCAGCTGAACTACAGTAAAATGTATATGGCACAGATACTTCTTGCCGTGACAGCTGTGTCGTCCTCTTAGTTTTTATTAATCCCTTTTCCCTACTCATCTGGTTCTTTTTTTCCATCCTGAAGCCCATTCTCTATTCTGATCAATTTTGCCAGTATCACGCAGTAAACCGCATGTCTAATTAAGGCATTGTGCCCATGGAATCTTCTTTTCAGTAAGTGCCCCAGTGCTCCTGAGCTTAAGCGCCATATCTAGGTCAGAACAGCACTGAACCCTGGGGTACAGTGCACTGTATAGTTTCAGGGAGTGTGAGCATCTTTCTGATCATACTGTGATCCGCCGTATCTTTCCACCTCTTTATCTCAGCTTCTTCACACCACGGTCGAAAGACGTACGCTGTAATGTGCTCTGGTGTTAAATACCACACAGGGCAATTATCTACAAAGCAGCAGCAGTGTGTGAGCGATGTGTTAAACGAAGCAATGTGGCTCACTCAGCGCCTTGGAAACAAGCTACAGGCTCCCAGTAATGTGTGTTTGCTTATATGTTAAGACCTGTAATGAACTCAGTTGAAAACCGTTAAACTAACTACACCATCACACTATTTTATTTAAGCATTATCAGTTTCTTGTAGTCTCCCTCCTCCACCAGCTACCTCCACCCTTGGGACCAGGTGTGAAGAGTGGTAAATTGAAAGGTCCCAGGCAATCAAGCAGGAGCCCCAGTCAGCTCAGTCAGCTGGGGAATTCACTGTGGGGCAGGATGAAGAAGCAGCCAGCCTTACTAATATAACTCAGCCTGCCAAACCTGTACTGTAACAAAATGGGATTGGCTATGCCTTCCACAGCAACCGCCGAGCTGCTGCCCGCCCTGTGTTGCAGGTGTCCGTCAAAAGCAGTTTGACTGGCCATTTGTCTCTGCCAAGTTCTTTGCATGAATTTGAGAGAAAGCCAAGTTCTTAACTTTATAGCATCAACCAGGTCACCAGCAAACCAGCTTGGGTTTTGGGGTTGGCCACATGCTAATTAGGCAAACCTTCAGAGTATTTCAGTCATATTTCTAGTCACCTAGATTTTGACATTACAGACTTAGTGTTAAAATCATTTTCAAAACATTCAATTGAAAAGAGTGGGATGTTAAGTGAACCAGAACCTTGACTCTAGATGGATCAAAAGTGACATGTTGGATGTAAAGAGCATACCACCGTGTCAGTCTTACTCATCATTTCAATGATAGATTAGTGTCGGGGAGCTTACTGGAGGAAACTTTGGAGAAAAAAATCACATTTTTCTTTGCTCTCTCTTTGACTTCTTTTAGCCCCATACGAGTGCTAATGCAGAGGTTTTTTAGTGGTGACAGATATGATTGAGGAGAATACTGGTTGGGAGGTTAAGGGGTGTTCTCGTGCATGTGTGTGTGTGGGTGTTTGTGCATCTGTGTTTATAACTCATCCAGCTTTCCACTGCAGTTGAAAGAGAGTGTTTTGACTGACATGTGACCCGACGCAGGCAGTTCTAGCTAATAGCTGCCAGGCTTTAACTCCACCAAATAAATAAATACGGTAAATAAGATTGTTAAATAAATCTAATAGTCTTAAATGTTAAACTTTGGTTCATTCATCAGTCTGAACTGTGCGGCTGAGGCTGCTGAAGTGCAAACTTCCACAAACGCAATAAAGAGACGAATGGAGAGAGCTGCTGGTGCCACAATAAATCCTGATAGGCTTCCATACAGTGGAAAAATAATAGACGCTCTAGTCAATAAGATGTATTTACAAAACCTTAATGAAGAGCATTTTAAAGCCACATATATGCTGCTTCAAGACTCTGACAAATCCACTGCATGGCAGGCTGACTTTACCCAGTTATGTTTGCTAAACTGTGATTGGACAAACACTGTTTAGGCAAGGTCAATTCCCAGTTTAATTTATTACGAAGCTGTAGGTAAACAGCTAAAGGATCAGTGCACTCGCTGTATCGAAACGCCTTTCTCGACTCACTGAGCTTTCACCTCATAGTCAGCAGAGCCTGATTGCTTTCTTGCTGTTGTGTAGACCAGATAATCTCAGCCAGCCCTCGCCACTCCCACCAGACTGATGGAAAAATCTGTTCATCGGGTTCTCTAAATGTTTTCATTATTCATCAGGCTGATCCTTTTTCTTTTTGTTGCATGAAAATGAACTTCACCTCATCTATATTTATGTTGTAGTCTAAAGCAGTTACAAAACAGCACCTTTTATGTACAACTATTTATTACTGAGTAAAAATTGTGAATGACATCAAAAACTTGATGTCATTCGCTTTTGAAATTTTGCTTTTTATTTCGTTTTACTATTGTTGTCATTGGGAAAACTTGATCTACAGCAAAGAGTTTTCCTTGTTTTATTGAGAAAAATAGATAATCCTACAACGGTGGCCGTTGTAGGATAAATAATTCTGGCCTCTAGTTTAACTGGAGGAGGATGTAAAACTTCCAGAACAAGTCAATGAGTCCGTGAAGCTCACCTGTGTCTAATGACAGCAAACTTGGGGTGATTGTTGAGGACATCCTGAATGTTTCTGTGAGTAAGTGCAGCTATTTTTGCTGCTGTTACCCAACAGATAAACTAAACTCGGATACTTGAATAAACTCTCAAACTATCTGAGACTGTAATCAAACTGTTATCAGAGGGAAGGTGTAACTTTAAGATCCTTAACTCTAACATTAGCTGGCCTGTTGTCAATGTTAGCTTATAAGCTTTTGTTATGGTGTGGCCTGCTTGTTGTCAAGTGTCCACAGCTGGGAGAGTTTTATCTGTAATCTGCATTAAGCATTAAGCTGCAATGTTTGTCTTGGCCACTGTATCTGGCACCCAGTCCAGTGTATTTTTAATTAATTAATTCTAGGTATGTGAGAATGCATCAACTTGTTGAAGAATGTACTTATGCACTAATAAATGCATATATGTGAGTGCAATGGTTTTTTTTATTATTATTAAATAACCTCAAAAATTACTTACTGTCTTTAAATATGGCTTGAAGTTCCATAGTTTTGTCTGTGGATCTGTATGTTGTCAATGAAAGTGGAAAGTCACTGTGAGTTCACTGTGAATGCACAAGGGACTGAAGCATCAGTGTAACTCAAAAAATAAATGTGAAATGTATTACTTTGGCAAAGTCCAAATGTTTAAACGTCTCAAACTCCCCGTGCAAAGGTAAGCCCCATGTTGCACTGGATGTGACAATAGAGGCTTACAAGGACGGCGGTCTTAATGACAAATCTACATTTTGACATTTAACGAGTGTGTTGGGATAAATTACAAATTTTTCAAACCTGAGTAATATCAAATCATGACTGTGCATTATAATCATTTCAGCACTGTTTTTAATAGACTTCATTTACATGGGTAGTCTCGCTGTCTAACATGTTTGGGGTTTATACAAAATATGAAATCATGTATATTAGATGAATGCCCTGAAAAATTACCCATCCGTCCATTTTTTTCCGACTATCCTCGACCATCGTTGATGCAGCAGGCTAAACAAGGACGCCCAGACTTCCCTCTCCCCAGCCACCTCCTCCAGCTTATCCAGGGGGACACTGAGGCGAGTAGCACCAGGTGGCGGTCAAGGGTGAAGGCCTCTGCAGTTCAATCCCCAGCCACCGAGGCTGAAAGACGATTCTGGGAAAAAGTCTCATATTTTATAATGAATTAAAAATACACACAAAAATGTGCATATCACATCATTGGCCAACAAGCCTGTTACTGTGTGTCCACTCTGTTACTGTAGAAAACAGTAACAGAGTGGACATGCAGTAATAGTAGTAACAGTAACAGTTTATACTGTAAATAATGGCAACAGGGTGGATATGTTATGCTTTAACATACTCATGATTTCCCTGCAAAGAAAAACATATAGAGAAAAAAATAGTACTTATAGTGTTGAATATTATGAATAAGTCTATCCAACAATAACAGTAACGAAAGGCCATTTTTTAATAACTTATATTAGCAACTGAACTTTAACTAAGATGACTGGGGACATGGTAGTTGCAAAAAAATTTGTAAATAATTGTAGATACATATAATTGTTTTCTATGAGTGTGTGTCTGTCAAAAATAATAAAACCAAGTCTTTCAGCTACCTTAACGTCTCCTGGGACTTTTACACAAATCAACTTTCTCTCTTTCCTGCAGTCAGCAGTCCGAGGTGGAGGGCGAGGTGAGGCTCCAACCTCTGTCATTACCCACAGTGATACCAGCACCCTTCCCACATCTGTGCAGACGGTGTCATCTGACACGGACCCTCGGTTCATTACGTAACTATTGTCATTCAGAGCTGCGCATCCTTGACTGACACACTAACGCCTAATCCCTCTAACTTGATCTGTTTTTCTCTTTTCACTCAAACAGTCTTATCAGAGACCTGTCCTGCAGGGATGGATCTCAGGCCACTTCTGCACTGCGACATGCCTGATATGAAGCAGCGCTTCATTAACCCAGAAGATTTCCAACCTGATATGAACTCCCAGCCTGTCTGACAGATGAGACGCAGGGCAAAGCTGGACACAGTGTCAGCTTTGTTGTGTACTATGAAAATTAAGATAGACTGATGTGGGTTTTTCAGGTCAGATAAGAGTCTTCACATTTCATCATTTTCCAGCTATCAGCTGAGTCTCCCCAGGCGATTTCATTCTTGTTAGCAGCAAAAATATCTTCACAAACCAGATGACTTTGTAAGATGATCACACTGGGAGAAACATTTCACTCAGCATTATTAAATTCTCAAAGTGAACACAACAACATTTCTTTCTGTGTTATCTAGTTAACCATGTTTCGTAGATACACAAGAGCAACACTTCATCTGTTGTATTTTCAGACAAGATACATTTGTCTGCGTCTCAAAACTGCATCATTATAAATGGCATGTTTGGGCTCTAATGCACACTTCAGGATGTTCCAGTTTAGGGGGACCAGACAATGAAGAAAGAAAATCGAATTTCTTGATTATGCAGTGTACCCTTTCTTGTTCCTTGGCTTCTTATTCGTGACACCAAACTCCCCCTCCATTGTTGTTTGAGCAGACTAAACATGTGAGATAAGACAAAATAATTTGCGCTTGAAACAAAGCCTGGCCAGATGTTTCCCCCTGCTTTTTGCATGGGTGATGGGTCTAATTTAATGCTAACACTTTTGTAGTGTTGTATAAGTAGAATTATGATTTTTAAATTGGGTAAAACAAGTAAAAACATAATCATCACACTGCAAAACAGTTGTTTAATACAAAATAATACAAAATATTGGGGCTCTTCTGACTCATAGGAGTGCACATGAGCCTGAAAATCATTTCTGCATACAACTTCTCCACTTATTGACGTCTGAGTAAATCCTCTCGAGGTTTTTCTCGAGATTTCAGTGTGAAGAAGCTGATCACCATCAGGCTTCATACAGCAACATTAGCAGGCATTCTATGAGTTGCATTCGCAGGTCCTCTCCTGAATTTGGATGGGGAGTTTGGAGATACAATCAATGCCCTGAGCTATTTGTTGTGTTCGCTGAACCTTTTCTGGATAGTTGTTGCCGTGTGGGAGCGGGCATTAGCGCTTAAAACAAAGCCTGGCCAGATCTTTCACCCTGGAGAGGGAAAATTCCTGGAAAAGCCACTGTGGGAATGACACTGCAAAGAAAGGGTGTTCTTTGCTTTCAGAATATGTAAAGAGCCATTCGAACAGCATCAAAAACTAGAAGCTACCGAGAAGTTTGCTTTCCCCCGAAACACACAGTTAGTGTTGGGCAGGGTCAACTTCTTAACAGTCTTTAAATCCCTGAAGAGCCAACAAGGGTTAGATTTTGGTCTAGGTTAGTTAGACTTTTTTTCCTGTTTTTGTCCAGTTTTTTTGGACTATTTAAGAAAAATGGTAATCCACAAATGAATATGAGATTTCATTTGAAAGGTAACATTTACAAGTTTACCTATTTGGCATGTATCTACTACAAATTCCAGCCTTAATCCTACTCCTAACCCTAGATTGGCTGCTGATCAGATGGTGGGTGTTAAGATGTTTATGCCGGAATTCAAAGTAACCCAGCTGGCAGGCTCTGCTGTTTCTCTCCCTTTCTCTCGCTCACGCTCTCTCTCCACCTCTTGCTTTGGCTCTCTCTCAGGAGGAGTTTGGAGCCCTGAGGAGGAGCAGGTGCCGCATTCAGGCAAACTTGTTCATGTACGCCACGGCACGCAATTTATCTATTTATCACTGTTCAAGATTTAAGGAGCAACTTAGTTTCTACCCCGTGCCAGATTGTTGTTGCCCTGATAATTTGGCTTTGAAAATATCACCAATTTTTGAAACTTTACCTGTGTTCTAACAAATCATCCTAGCTTTCTCCTGGTTTATTACTCTGCTCGTGCTTTGTTTTACCCGCTGCTATGCTAACCTGTACTTACCTGCAATCATTTTCCACTGCTCCCAGTAAGCTGATTTAATCATACTCACCTGCACTCACCTCCCTGCCCACTCTCCACCGTCTCTCCTGAACTGTCCTGTCTGCACTTCTTCAGCTGCAACCTGAGAGAAAGGTCAAAGTAAGGAATAAACCCTGCAACACATTTAAACATTCCTCTTGTCAAACTGGGACCTTTTCTCTTCTCTGGAGAATCCCTGACCCAGTCTCTGTAAAGCCTTACCTGAACTTCACCACTCAAACTTCATGCTTCTATGCTCCTTTAACTACAGTCTGTAAATACCACTGGTCACCTGTCTCCTGCATTAGTATGCCATTTATAAATACAGATATATTATATGTACATGATGTAACAGTAACAAACATATCTGTATTTATAAATAACAAACTAAGGAGGAGTAATGATATATGTATGATGAATTGAGCACTTGCTAAATCCTTATTAATGCTTAATAGTGTGACGTTATCATAAAGTGCTGCCGATTCAACAAAATGTTATTTATATAGCATCAAATCAATACAACAGTCACTCCACGTTGTACGGTGATTGCTCCCTATGACCAAGAACTTGGCAACAGTGGGAAGGAAAAACTCCCTTTATAACAATGATGCACTGTATAAAACACAGACAGTGAAAACAGGTAAGTAAAGAAGAAACACATTATGGGAAACCCCAGCAGTCTAGGCCTATTGCAGGGTAACTAAGGGAGAGTTCAAGGTCACCTGATCTAAGCCTAATTATCAGCTTTATAAGTCTTTTTAAGTCTAATCTTAAAAGTAGAGACTGTGTCTGCCTCGCAAATCCAAACTGGACATAAAAGTAGAAAGCTCTGTGTCTCACAACCATTGAAGACCCTAGGTACGTAGACCATTATAAGAGACAGACTGAATAAATTTAAGATTGAAACATTGATTAATGGCAGCCATACCTTCGATGGTTTTAATGTTGTGGCTGGTTGTGGACACAGTTTTAACTACAGTGGGGCAAAAAAGTATTTAGTCAGCCACCGATTGTGCAAGTTCCCCCACTTAAAATGATGACAGAGGTCAGTAATTTGCACCAGAGGTACACTTCAACTGTGAGAGACAGAATGTGAAAAAAAAATCCATGAATTCACATGGTAGGATTTGTAAAGAATTTATTCGTAAATTAGGGTGGAAAATAAGTATTTGGTCACCTCAAACAAGGAAAATCTCTGGCTCTCACAGAACTGTAACGTCTTCTGTAAGAAGTTTTTCTGTCCCCCACTCGTTACCTGTATGAATGGCACCTGTTTGAACTCATCATCTGTATAAAAGACACCTGTCCACAGCCTCAAACAGTCAGACTCCAAACTCCGCCATGGCCAAGACCAAAGAGCTTTCGAAGGACACCAGGAAAAGTATTGTAGACCTGCACCAGACTGGGAAGAGTGAATCTACAATAGGCAAGCAGCTTGGTGTGAAAAAATCAACTGTGGGAGCAATCATCAGAAAATGGAAGACATACAAGACCACTGATAATCTCCCTCGATCTGGGGCTCCACGCAAGATCTCATCCCGTGGGGTCAAAATGATCATGAGAACGGTGAGCAAAGATCCCAGAACCACACGGGGGGACCTGGTGAATGACCTGCAGAGAGCTGGGACCAAAGTAACAAAGGTCACCATCAGTAACACACTACAACGGCAGGGAATCAAATCCCGCAGTGCCAGACGTGTTCCGCTGCTGAAGCCAGTGCATGTCCAGGCCCGTCTGAAGTTTGCCAGAGAGCACATGGATGATACAGCAGAGGATTGGGAGAATGTCATGTGGTCAGATGAAACCAAAGTAGAACTTTTTGGTATAAACTCAACTCGTCGTGTTTGGAGGAAGAAGAATACTGAGTTGCATCCCAAGAACACCATACCTACTGTGAAGCATGGGGGTGGAAACATCATGCTATGGGGCTGTTTTTCTGCCAAGGGGACAGGACGACTGATCCGTGTTAAGGACAGAATGAATGGGGCCATGTATCGTGAGATTTTGAGCCAAAACCTCCTTCCATCAGTGAGAACTTTGAAGATGAAACGAGGCTGGGTCTTCCAACATGACAATGATCCAAAACACACCACCTGGGCAACAAAGGAGTGGCTCCATAAGAAGCATTTGAAAGTCCTGGAGTGGCCTAGCCAGTCTCCAGACCTCAACCCCATAGAAAATCTGTGGCGGGAGTTGAAAGTCCGTGTTGCTCGGCGACAGCCCCAAAACACCACTGCTCTCGAGAAGATCTGCATGGAGGAATGGGCCAAAATACCAGCTACTGTGTGTGCAAACCCGGTAAAGACCTATAGTAAACGTTTGACCTCTGTTATTGCCAACAAAGGTTATGTTACAAAGTATTGAGTTGTATTTTTGTTATTGACCAAATACTTATTTTCCACCCTGATTTACGAATAAATTCTTTACAAATCCTACCATGTGGATTCATGGATTTTTTTTTTTTCACATTCTGTCTCTCACAGTTGAAGTGTACCTCTGGTGCAAATTACTGACCTCTGTCATCATTTTAAGTGGGGGAACTTGCACAATCGGTGGCTGACTAAATACTTTTTTGCCCCACTGTAAGTAGATCACATAAGTAGCTGTTTGCCCATCTGTCTTATCCAGTGATCTTGAGATCCACATCTTCATCACTCAAGTGTCTCCTTGAGTCTCCATCTCTTTGACATCCACAATGCCAACAACTGTTTTCCTGAAAATCGACTTCTTCGCTGCAGTTTACACATTGCTGCCTCGTTCTCTCCTCTCACCCTGCCTTTCAATATCAGACTCTCCTGTCACTTCAATCCCTTCAGCACAATATCTCACCCACCTTTGTAATTCAGGGTGACTTTCAACCCAGCATATTATCTGACGTAAAAGCCATCTGCAGCCACTTTGTTTATTTCCAGTTGAGACGCCGTGTCTTTGTGAGGGATGTAACACAGCAAACACTAAGACACACTTCCTGCCTGTCCTTGTTTGAGAACATGCAGGACAATGTCGAGAAACCTGGACAAAATTAGGAAGAGACGACAACAGGCATTCTGACACATGCAAACAGGAGAGTTATGGAGCGTTAGTCTGGAGGTGGGGACAGACAGTCCCACCTTCACAAAGTATCTGTTTAATGGCTGCAATCATGTCAAAGCAGTCGAAGAACAGGATGAACTTATACCTTCATGCATGTTGCCAACACTTCTCAGACGGTGAAAACACGTCTTTATTGCTCTAAATAAATACCCATCTTGATGTTACCTAGACTATCTATGCAAATTACAGATACAAAGTGATGGATTCCACTCTGTTTTATTAACTTGTGTAACAGTAAATCAGTGGATTACTGCATCAAAATAATTTTATTTATAAATTGTTTGGTGGTTTAAAATGATGGAAGGCAACTTAATCTGCCTTTTATGACCGTATCTTAAATTCCGTGAACTATTTTACCAGAACCTTATAACTGGAGTGAAATTACTGACATCATCTTTAGGGACGAATTTCAGGAACCTTTGGGGGAATTTCCAGGAATATTATCTTGTGTGGAACCACACAATCCAATCATATTCTTAGTAACATTTTATGGACACTATCCTTGCAAATAAATTTCTGTTTTGTGACATTTTCCTCTTATTTTGTCATATTTCTCTTTGATGTCTTCCTTTGGATATTGTGTAACATCTGTCACATATACTGTAGGTTATCTACCATTTAGTTCCAAATGGACAAAAGCAACAAAAGTTATTTTTAAAGTATATTTTGCCTGATTAGTCAACAAAATTCAGTGCTGCAAACATTTCCCTCAACATTTAGGTCCTCTGTCCTCATTCTACAGCAAACCTTTTTCATAGTGCTTCCATGTCTTTCACACATTTATTCTGTGGCTTTATTTCCTAGAAATACAGAAGAATCTTAAAAGGGTTTTAGTCCTGGTGGAAGACATGTCTAATTGCTGATCGCATTAGACATGTCCATCTGTGGATACTTGCCTTCTGACCTAATCACCCTGCAGATTAGTTCTGGGCATGTTTGTATTTGAGAGTCTGATCTGATGTTTGGTCTATAAAGCTCCAGTCTGTCAGTCAGGTTTCATAGTGTGATCCAGAATCAAAGATTTTCATCAGCAGATGTGTCCAACACCCCAAAGTCGCAACGTGTGATAAGATTTTAACGAAAATAACAAATAAATCCCCTAAAATGCCATTCAGTCCTAGTAGACTACTCCACAGTTTCCAGATGCAACAGATATCTCACTCACTTACTGCTGAAACGATTTTTAAAATAATTTTTCAAAGAACTCGTTAAAGGTCTTGATCAAAATAATGTTATGCCATTAAAAAAGTGTACTTGCTTTATGTCTAAGGTTGTGAAAGGGATTACTCAGCCTCCTTTAAATTAATGTAGTAAATAATCCACCAGACAAAAGTGGATGCTGTCATCAGAGTTTATAAAACAAGAGTTTTATTTCTATTACTAAAAAATCCAAATAAACTTTTATGAGGAAAGTGCAGTAATTGAAGCCAAGAGTGTGTTGTTTGTTTGTTTGTTTTATCCTTACCCATGTAAATATCACTGTAGTTGAAGCGGTTATTGTGCAGTGGTCTGATTACACACCTATGAGCCAAATATAACCCGATTTCAGCCCTAGAAGCTGTGGACCATTTAGACACTTTTTAAAACTTCTAATCTAAACAGAAAATGTATCGATAAACAGCTGAAGTTAGATTGATAACAGCCTGAAACAATGACTCATATTTCACTTCTCGAGCACATTTAGAGAGAATAGTATATATTTTCAAAGGCCATAAATGACCAGCTAGTTTTAACCCAGAATCCAGTGCCCACACAGCATTGGGGAATGGTCAAGACCAACAGTCTGTAAAACCTAGTAAAGGTAATTTGGGAATTCTCTCCAAATCCAGCTTTAAAAGCATATCTCAAACAAGAGCTTAAGACACAGATCTGTGATTTAGCAGAAAGCTAAATAAATCTCCCCAGTGTTATTTCAGGTTATAAGATAAATTAAACAACATGTCTATGGCGTTCCCACAAGTTCAACAAGGCAGCATATTTACTCACTCCCTCTGTGGGCAGATTTGGTTTTTATATAATACTTTCAATAAAAATAAACAGTTCACAGAATGATCAGTGGATTATCCAGACTAACAGGATTTGCAAGGAAATGCTTTTGGATGATTTTTTTTTTTCAACATAATTCTTAAATGCTGCAGGGACTGTGAAGTAAAATTCACTTCAGTTTTTACCACGGTAGATGAGAGAAAATGAAAAAAGGTCTAGTTGCAGCAATTAATCCATTTCACACATCATAAATGCAGATTAAAGCATATTTCAAAGACTTTTTTATTTACAGTGCGTACAGTAAGTGATCTATCGTGTTTTATCTTTCTTTGGTGGCACAGGAAAATATAGCATCAGCTGACAACACAAGCACAACCATTTTATTAGCAGTAAACATACTGAAACAATCACCTCAATAGCCTCTATGCCTAATTGCAGATCTCCTTATACAGTACTTCAGGGCCTCTGTGACTTAATGTGCTGACAATGTGTTTTTACTGCTATGGAGAAAGGGCAGCGTGTTGACTGCAACATGCCTCCTGCTGCTTTAGCATCAATGGCAGTTTTGTGTCTGTCTAAAACATGAAAGCACTCTTGAGTATCCTCCAATTCCATCCTGTGGGGAAATAAAAAAAGACAGAATGCTGCAGAAGTAGAATCTGTGTGGGAGTGAAGGTTTTATTGGTTTACAGTATATGCCAGGGAAGGAGATGGTTAACTCAAACAATGAATCGTTGTCCCGATTGATTTTTATCCCCTGATCTTTCTCTATGACTTTTACTTACATGATTTTAATTTTGGAGAATTCATTCACCTTCATGCGGTTACCTCCAAGATCTGTGAGCATCTTTAAAGCGAGAGATGCTCACATTTATGCTTGAAGGCAACAATATTAAATACACACACTTCCTCAGAAAGCTGTGCTGTCATGTTCAGCTTTTACAATGACACCATGTCTCATCACTGCCTTTACATTACACCATTACACATTTCCTTCATGGAATAAATCTGTCTGTCTTAAAAATGCAAACATCCATCCATCCATTCACTTCCGCTTATCCTTTTCAGGGTCGCGGGGGGCGCTGGAGCCTATCCCAGCTGTCATAGGGCGAGAGGCAGGGTACACCCTGGACAGGTCGCCAGTCTGTTGCAGGGCTAACACACAAGGACAGACAACCATTCACACTCACTCGCACATTCACACCTAGTGACAATTTGGATTATCCAATTAACCTATCCCCACAAGCTGCATGTCTTTGGACGGTGGGAGGAAGCCGGAGTACCCGGAGAGAACCCACGCAAACACGGGGAGAACATGCAAACTCCACACAGAAAGACCCCAGCCTGATGGTGGAATTGAACTCAGGACCTTCTTGCTGTGAGGCAACAGTGCTAACCACCGTGCCACCGTGCTGCCCTTAAATGCAAACATATTTTTTGAATTTTTAAATATTTTTCTTTTTCTAAAATTCACAGTCAGTATTTGCAGTTTTTCACATTACGGCATCTTTACTGAAGAAAGAATGGCATGGATGATCACTGTTGGTCAAGTTACTTGAAAATAGTAATTCGTTACTAATTACTGATTACTTCTCCACGAAAGTAATCCTGGTACTTTACTGATTACTTATTTTCTTGAGTAATTAGTTACTTTATTACTCTATTACTTAGTTACTTTTAAAAAACATGATACACAACCTGAAAACATAATAAAGCAATGGACCTTTCAACCTTTCTATTTTTTCTGCATAATCCATCATATAAAATTGAATCAAATGAAAAGCCTCTATTTAAAATTTGTTTTATTAATTTTAATCCTTTAATTTTATGCACATTGGATCAAGCAAAAATTATATGCAACTGTCTTTGACTGGAAGAAATGTGTTTAACATTTAAATCTATTTTCTGCATATCCCAGCATGTAAAATGCTGTGTGGGGCCCACGCTAATGTTTTTGTCACTTTTTACAGAACTCAAAGTAATGTAAGTACTTCCCAGCTTTAAATGCTGCATGGTCGTACTCTCCCGCGCTCCATATTATCCATTGTTGATCTGCACACATCTGTTGCTGCCATGGACAGCAATAACGCAGTGTTACGGGAAAGTAACAGTAATCTAACTACTTTTTTTGTAATAGTAATCCCTTACTTTACTCATTACTCAATAAAAGTAATCAGAGTAACACATTACTGCCCACCTCTGATTGATATTTCTAATCGTTATATATTATGATAACACCTCCTGGGTGTTCCTGTCCTAGGAGCAGGGTCGAGGGCAAACCCAGGACACAGAGATTACATCACCCAGCTGACCTGGGAACACCTCAGTGCTCCACCAGATTAGTCGGAAGATTTTTGGATTAGATTTTGATCCCTGCAATTTTCTAACATGGGTGTTAAAATCCTTTTTCCCCCCTCAAATCTTTATCTTAAATGTCTTAAATTGTTCATTAAGTGCTGACCTCCATATCTGCTGAAATCCTCAACCTCTCTGGGATACTCCTTACTTACCCAGTTATGTTACTGAGCTGTGGCCAATCAACCTGATTTGCATCAAATTGAAAATGAATGTTTTTAACAAGCTGAAAATTCTCAGAATTGAGAGAAGTCTGTTGAATTTCTTCTGAGAACCACAGTAAACATCTTTCATGCACATATCTACTGATATTTTGTTGAAAAAGCTAACTGCAGTACTTCTGTCTGTAGTCTTTAAAAAAAAATTGTGTGTTAGATACACATATTTTTCAGCCATGTCTGCAAACTGAATGGCATTGAACAGCTTTAAAAGTTTGTGGACAGAAATACTGAGCCACATCTGACTCATAACTCAGACACACACATGATGAAAATGGTCTTAAAGCTAGTGTGACGTAAATGTTTCATTTACCCTACCTTGAATAAATCTATTATAACTCCAGGAGTACTGTCATGGCTGCTACGGCAGTTGTGTGGTGTTTGTGACGGAAGAACCCAAAATGCAGGCAAAGGCTGTGATGCGAGTGAGCGTTTTGTTTTCAGTAGTGCCAACGTGACAAAAAGAGGAAATAATGAACGGGGAGCTACCAAAACCTAGACTGGGAAAACTAAACTCATGCAAACAGGAACCGAAAAAACAAAATGCTAAACACCAGGATACCTGGAAGTATGAGGAAACAAAAGGCATGGGAAGAAAGGCTGTGACATGCAGGGGTGACACGGAGAATGTTACAAAGAGAGACGCAGAGAAACACCAAGAAATGCAGACGGACACACTAATTTACAGAGAGGGAAATAAGGAAACAGGAGCGAGACACAGCTGAACCTAATACGAAAGATGAGACAAGAGACACAGACCTTCAAAGTAAAACCAGAAACCCACAGACTGAACATACCAGCACAGACTAAGGGACACGAAACAGAGCACACGGACAGGGATATTTAGACACTAATCAAAGGAGGCACAGGAGGAAAACCTAGGAACTAGAAACCCTGAACACAAAACCTAAACACCAATAGAGATAACCATGAAGAAATCAAACAAACAATAATGTGTAAGCAGAGGAAGGGATTGCTGAAAGTAGAAGTGCTTGATCCTTTTGGAATACACCAATTTTTGCCGTTGGAGAAACATGGGACAGGAAAGTACAGAATGGCGCATGACCTCACGGCCATTAACGCCATATTACGTATACCCTGCAGCATTGATATTGCATTAAAGATGTTTATTAAAGCTACTGCCACCATATTAACCTTTTTATTACAGGTGCAGCCATAATCATTTTATACACATTAAGAAAAAACTCAAAACACTGGGCCACCGACTCACCACCATGACAAGTACATCCAAAAGAATCATAACATTTGTATGTTTTCTTCAGTAGATTAACAATCCGGTGATAGTTGCCTATATAACAGTTTTATTCTAAATATAAAGTGCCATTAGCTAATTTAGGTGCAGTTTTTTAACATGTATGGCATACATACATACTTACATTTAACTACTGATTTTATCTACTGTTCTGATTTTATCTGTTTTGATTTTATATACTGTTGTTTGTTTGTTTGTTTGTTTGTTTGTTAATTAGTTAGTTAGTTTATTTGCTTGTTTTAATCAATTTTAAATCATGCTTTTTATTTGTTCTTGTTTCTAATGTCTCTGTAAAGCACTTTGAATCACCTTGTTGTTGAATTGTGCTATACAAATAAACTTGCCTTGCCTTGCCTTGCCTTGCCTACATGTAATTCACTTTTAAAGACAGATGTATTCTTCTTCTTTCACCTGCTTTCAGCTCAGCTCATCCAGGAACGAGCCGTCGCTAACAGCTGCTTCCATGCTTCAGTTGCTGCAGATTGAAGTACACAACACATGCTATGACAATAACACAAAGCTTCATGGAAGCATTCAAAACAATCTTTTCTTTCTGTTACTTTCTCTCTGATTGTTCGCATTATCACTATCAAGCACTCAGTAACACATTAGTTGATTAACACCAACTGCTAAGACGTAGATATTCATCAGCCACACTCTAATGTCCTGCAGGGCTGATTGAATCTCGTTGAATTTCCACCCAAAACAATCACACAATGAAACCAAGCGCTCCGCTTTCAAACAGAAACACCACTATTTGCAATTCCAGTGGCGCAGAGGCATTCATTATTTTCATCAACTTTCGGTCCTCCCCAAGGGGATATGCAGCAGGCAGGGTTTAACTGAATTTGTCGTGTTCTGCCCGGCAGTAAGATTGATACAGGAGTCCCCATGTTACTCGGTCATAGATCTGAAGCAGGTGCCAGGGTCTAAGTGAACCATACCTAAAAGCTTATGACCCTCTGCAGTTGCCAATATTGGCTAATATCTCATGTGCTGCATAATAGTGACTAAATGGAGCTGTGGACAACAGCAGTGGGGAACAAATAAAGGAGAGTCTGGAACAATGCAATACTTAGAAAAACATTGGTATTCCTTCTAGTACAATATCTCACAATAGCAAACACAACAGCTCGTAATGAGTTACAGAGTCAGTTTACCCCCTTTAATAAATAAATAACAAGTGATAGCAGTTACAATAGGGCTGACATTTTTATTGAACTGCTGAATCAGTAATGCTTGTGCTTGTTAAATTAAAACAATCTTGAATCTTTGAAGTTTTTGCTCTGAAAATTCACAGTAAATGGACAAAATGCATTTTTCAAAGCACCTACATTTTCAAGACTCGGCAAGTGTACTTTAATAAATAATAATAATGTAATAATAATAAACAGAGAAATGAAAGCATCCTGCGGCTTCATCAGGTTTAATTCAAATGTCAGCATTCTATGAGTCAGACATTGGCCAGTTTTACGTTAATAATGCTCAAGGCTTCATATTCATACAAAGCAGGAGTGCCCTAAAGTAGCTGTGATATTATGAGCTGCATGCAGGATTTCAGTAGCTCAAGTTTCATATAATATAATGCATGAGATCTGGTCAGAAATAGCAGATATCTCATGTTACAGGTGCTTATATTGTTTTCCAAGGGGATTATAACATTCTCTGGAATAATGTTTAGTACACTGAAAACTCAAAATGCAAGAGATACATGCAATTTTTATTCTTGTGCAAGCCTGCACGGAAACAAAATAACCATGCATCTACAGCCATCGTAATTAAAATCAATACAGAAATATTACTCAGTCAACACAGAAAGATGCTTTTGCAGAAGGACTGCATGGTGGGGCCGGTGGACGCCAGTGGAGTTGCAGAGATTTGCACAAGTTGTCCTTATTTGCCTTTGCTTTGTTTTCACTTACTGATTAGCTGACTTTTTTTTGGCTTTTTGACTTTTTATTTTTGCTTTCATTGGCTGATTAGGTAACTTTCTCAGCATTAAACCTGGACAAAAACAATGCATTTAAATGGAATAGCGATTTGGTATTTTACAGGCCCATATATGAGAGGTTTTATGAGACTCAGCTCAGTGTTTGACAGTATAAAAAATGCATCTAACTTCCGTGTTGGAACCAAATGCAGAAGTGCCTGAAAATCCTTCTATGTGAAGGCCACCTGATAGCTGTGGTTACAAAAGGTCCTATAGCTTGAAAAACAGCTTTGTATCATAGCCTCTGTAAAAACTGTTCAAATTTACGATCAGAATCTACAGTGACTGAAGATCTGCCCTTACTTCCTGTCATCTCTTTGTCTAGTAAAGACACAAAATCCAAATAAAACCTTTTAAAAATGTTTTCCCAAAAACATTAAAAAGTTAGATTTCAACTTTTGACAGTGGTTTTCAATGTTGTTATCATTTAGACTCAATTCAATTTGACTGTTTGTTCTGTATGACCCTTTAATAACAAAATAGATAAGGCTGTAGGCAATCAACATATTAATTAGCTACAAGTGATAAACTCTAATCCACCTTTGGGGATGTTTGTAATTTCAAGCTATAAAAGTGATAGACAGATCTGATCAGATAGGACACTGACACCTGGTTAGGAAGAAGCAAAGGGACTTCATTACACATCATTTACTTACAAAAATGGGAGAAGACACTGAACAAAACAGGCAAGTCTAGAAAAGATAGATAGTGGGGGCCCTTCTGCTCGTCTCTGGGAGGGGAGGAAACGGCTAAGTGAAAAACAGTCGTAGTTGTCTTTGTGGGAGGGTTCAAGGATGAAGGTATAGACCTTCGTGTGGAATATTCTTTGTCTCTGTGTTTCATCAGTTCGTGTATAAGACATGAGCGAGCAGTCCAGACAAAGGTTGATTTTGATTTTGAAAGGTTGATTCCATTGCTACCCGTGTAACTCATAAAAAAAGAACAAATAAAAGAACATCAAACACCCGTAACATGGCGGTGGTAATGTTGCGGTCAAAAAAAATCCTGAGGAGATGTCCGTCATTAATCTGTGCCCTGAAACGCAAGCACACCTAGTTATGCAGCACAACCAATGATCCAAAAAACCAGCAAGTGCACCTCTGCATGGTTACAGAAAAAAGAAATTTTGGCATGACCGGTAAATTTCCCGTTTAAACATTCTACAAAGAAGTGAGTCAAAATCCTTGCACAGGAATGTGACAGACTCATTGCCAGTTACAAAAACACTTGATTGCAATTTTTCCACCATGGTTGACACAACCAGTTATTAGTTTTAAGGGCAATTACTTTTGACACACGAGCTACGAAGGTTTAGATATTTTTTTCCCTAAAAATAAAATCATCTTTTATAATACACATTTTACATTTACTTAGGTTATCATTTTCTAATATAAATTATATTACTAATAATGCCTCTGAAACATGTTGCTCTGACAATTCAACTCAATTTTATTTACATAGTGACAATCACACAACAGTTGCCTCCATGCACCCCTATTGAAGGTAAAAATCCTACAATAGTACAAGATGCCTAACAAATATGCAAAATCTGAAATCAGAAGGGGCAAATCTTTTCACCAGCACTAAACCTGACCGCTCCTCTCCAAGCTCTCCACCATGTTGCCTTTGCAAGACCGACACACTGACTTCTCTAAGGAGGAAGGAGAACAAAAGCAGATATGCATTCCTTGGACCTGAATTTTAGCGGAGCGCCAAACTGTCCCATGTGTATGGAAACTCAGATTGACTCAAACGTGGGACTCAGGGCAAAAAAACAAAAACAAAACCTTAATGGGTTTATTTATTTACAGACAAGGGAAAAACAACAGTCAAGCACACGGTGCTCTGTTATGAAGTTCCAGTTCCAGCAGACAGTCAGTTCCACTATCCTTTTCTCCACAGAGTCTCTCTCATAAGTCCCAGCTCTCCCACCTCCCGAGCAATTTGCACAGAAGGACAAACAATATAAGCGACTTCTCCATGAAAAATAGAGAGAAACATGAGCAGACTACTTCTTTCAATGCCCAGCAAAGACTGAAGCAAACCCCTTAAGTAGACAAGACCATTAGGAAGAGTGAGCTGGCTAAACACAAGGTGAGGTTAACACACAGATGGACGCGAGAGGAAAGGAGAGGAGCAATAAGCAAAGGGAGGAGAGAGAAAAAGTGGTGAGCAAGCACAGGGAGGACAGAGGGACCTGAAACCACGAGGCTTTCCAGCTCAGACCATCAGCGAGCCCCATCACACAAATGGAATGTAACACTAATCAACTGGGAACAGTTTATCACAGCAAAGCACATGCTTCAAATACAGGTCTTTAAAACACGCTGAATGTAAAGTAATGATTTTGTTGCTCGTGTAACGTCACAAACATCTATCCTATAAAACATAATAGTATTTGCTGCTTTGCATGTCAATACTGTACTATTCATGCACTGAATTTAGAGTGCATGAATTTGATCTGTAAAACACACCATTGGATATCTGCTCATAGTTTATATGTGGTAAAGAAATGATTTTCAACTCTGTCACAAACATATTCAAGCAGAAACATCTATCCCACTATTGCTGTTAACATGTGAAGCATTACAATTCCTTACCATGATGATCTTTATTGTCATTTAACACGGGAGAGAGCAGTTCAGTTTGGCTTCTCCTTGGATAAAAATAACAATAAATAAATAGACATGAATACATGAACCCAATGAATAAGGTAATAGGTAAAATAAGAGATTACAATTACTCTAACTTAATACGCCAAAAGATAAACAGCATCACTTAAATGATTTGGCCATTGAACCTCGTTTTAG